>NW_020271547.1:0-546059 GCF_002803265.2 Melanaphis sacchari | reverse complement strand
CACACACACACACACACACACACACACACACACATATAATATAAAGCTGAATCATAGTTCGATAATAAATAAATATTATCTTTACTAAAAGGTTTTCATATTAATTCAGTATAAATAAATACATATTCATACTCTATAACTGCAATTTAATTTTTATTTAAAAGATTTATTTTACTACATTAGTTGCCTTTGAATTGCATATAGTAAACAAAAGCATTCAATTTCATTTTATTTGATACAGAAGAATAGATTTAATTTTATAGAATATTATTTCTTGAGATTCTACTGGAAAAATAACGAAGTTCTTACATTATAAGGCAGTAATAATAAATTATATAAATCGATAGTATAAATTCACCATTTGGAAGATATACATTTAATATAGTAAATAAAAATAACCATAAACGTTAATTTAGACATTATTATGATTTTCTAAATAAATTGAATACAAAACTCAGTTATGGATATTTATTTACCTAAAACGAATGAAAATCGAGTTTCCAGAACTTCAAAGTAAAGTGATTTAACAATTTTAATGGAATGTATTGTTACTAAAATATGAGATTTCGAGAAAGGAAAAACACTTATTCAAACAATACGTACGGATAAGTAGGATATAATATGTTATATATTATTGCTACGATGGACGAAGTCCGCTATAGTTTATCGTATAGCGTGATTCGAATACTTACAAGTAGATAATGCGTATTTGTTATAAAATATTATTGAACCTTGACAGTTGTACCAAACATCGTTTTACGAAAAATCATCTCAAACACATATTTATATCACAATAAATTAATAATACTCAGATATTTCCACGTTTGGTAAAATTACTGAGAACGAGTGTGAATGGACTTAAAGAAAAAAGTAAAATATCCTATCTTAATGATATTTTATTTTAATTATTGACGGTAATATAGATACTTGCAGATGAAGAGTATTTATAAATTGTGTTTCGAGGGAAAAATCGGATAACGTCATATAACAGTATACAGTCATGAAAATTCCGTTAGAGAGGGGAGTCTCACTTTTATTTTTTTAGTTATGGGAAATTTAACTGTTTTTTAAATAGTACCGAACCTGCAATAGAAAATTGACTGTCAAATACATATAACTAACATTTTACGGAAGTAAACAAAATAAATTATCATGTTGATATATGCTAAATACATTACAACTGACCACGGTACCTATGAAATTATTTAACCCTGTAACTAATAAATGATTATAATAACAGCATTACTCGGGAAACATGGAAGATACAAAGAATAAAATATGTTAAGATATTTTAGTAATTATTCAGTAGAATAGTAAAATACAAATTATAGTGAATGTAGTATTGTGTATAATTATACGCGATTTATACTTTCAAAAATGCTAATCAAACTAGATTTTATATTTCTGGTTAATTATATATGTTAGTAATACAACAAAATAATATCTTTAAAATTAAAAAAAATTCGATATAAAGTTAAAAAGTTTTGAAAATATATCAGTAAATGTGTGGTAGATTCGGTTTTGTTTAAAAAAATAAAATAGTTAGTTTTTCTTAAGTTTTTTCTTTTATAAATTAAGGTAATCTGTAAAATCCAGTCGGCAATTTCTCTTTGGAATATATTGTATTAATATATGATTTTCTATTTTGTTATACAATTTAGTACCTACTTCTGAATTATTATATAGGTGAGCTAAACATTTAAATTGCAATTTAAATGCGATAGAAGATAACATATAGAGTTATATTATAAATATAATTTACATTATAAATTTAACATATTTATGTTTAAAATTATGTATTTTTTGTTCTTTTTTATTCTTTAAGAAGTATAAATTAGTATGATACTTTTAAAAGTTGGCTTTATGACATATTTAGTCATTCTAATTCATACATTCATTCTTTATTTCTTCTTAAAACTTTTAAATAATTATTTGGCTTAAAACGAAATAATTATTGTTTAATAGTTCATTAATATATAAAAAATAAATAATTTATGGGCCTAAAAAATGCGTATACTTTATTTAATTTAAATTTAAATATTTTCGAATTTCTTTATTTGTAAGGTGTTTATAATTCGACTTTTTTTTTGTACGTGACCTAATTTCTTACTATTTACAAAGTACATTTTGTTATTATCATCAAAAAATTTGTACGTGACAATAATTTAAGTATCTAAAAAATTAATTTTAAAGTTTCTTGGGAAATTATATTTAAAAATACCACAATTTTCTTAGATACTTACACTATTAAAAAAAAACAAAAAAAAAACAATAATGATAAATAAGTACAAAAATATTGCTATTATATGAAAATAAATTTTAATAATTTTTTACACTAAGATAATTATAATTTAATCTATTTAATGTCAAAATTTTATTTTATGTATTACCTATCTGAGTTAGGTATCTTATTACCTATCTGTAATAATATTTTTGAAAACGAATTTCGAATTTGATTAAAGTGGATTGACCTATATTATATTTTGTTATTATTTTCTTTTTAATATGTTATTACAATTTAAAAATTGTTTTTTATTTAATTATGTGAAAAAAAATAATTTATGCCTTTTTACTGAATAATATTTTCAATTGCATTGTCAAATGACAAAAATAAATACACATACCGATATAAAAGAAATGTTTGGGTTGATTAATTTTTAATTACATTATAGTATATATATATGTATATATAAAACAGATAAAACTCTGAAGTATTTTCATTATACTAATGAATTGGTTTCTTATTGACGAAAACTGTGGGAAAAGGAATAAAAGGATTCAACACTTAATGTTATATTATATTTAAAAACAATACCTTAGCATATAAAGTATATCTCCATCAGGTTTGATGCGTATTAGCACGTTGGGCACAGTGACAAATTGAAATTCTGCATGTTTTGCATTTGGAAAATAAACTTCAGGTTTCCAGATAGCTTTGACTAAATTTGGATCATTTAGGTCTAGTGATTCCGTTATATCTTTATGTTGTAATCTCGCATCTTGCCATTTTTGTCGTAAATATAGGTCTACCTCATAGTCCTGTGAAATAAATATTTAATTATAAGTTATTCAAAGTATGTGGGTACGTATACCAGTTATTGTTATTTATATACACATTACAAAAACTATATATTTTGTCTTTACACAGTATATAGTTTATACTACCACTAGATAGTGACACGAATGTGCTTTATTAATCTAAAGATATTGTATAAATTATAATAATTAAAGCCTAATTAATTGTTAAGATATTTTTTCTTTTGTCTGAAAATAATTGAGCAAATCATGCGAAGTATACAAATTATTGTATATTTTACTTTTAAAGTCTAGTATTATGAAATTATTAAGAGTACACGTACTAAGACCGATTTAATAAGCGTCAATAGCTAATGTTTTTTTTTAAAGTATTACGGTGTCTCATTTTTACTAAAAAATCACTTTTTATTTAACTGTATAATCGACACAATCATACTGCATTTATGGAACAGCGAAAAAAGTGTGGCTATATAAATACATGATTTTTTTTTTTATAACCTACGATATTTGTGGATTTTAGTATTTTCGAAAGAAATAACAATAAGTACCCGCTTCTGAAGGTTTCTTCTATATTATAAGGCGTTGAAATAAGTGACACTCGTATTCAGATAATATTTACATACATAAAAAAAAAATACCACGAAAGTACAGTATTATTGCTTATTTTCTTTGTCAACATCGATTCTCCATTTTAAACACGCGTGTATTTGATTTTTCTTATTTTTAAGTTAAAACTAGTACGCATATGGAATATACGTATTTTGTGTACTTTTCTAAATGCGATGAATTCATAATTCCGTATATAAAATAAAATTTGTTACTTTTTTGTTAAAAATTATTTCACTACATGGACAACAATTGACACTGGTAAGTAACCATTATTATTAATTGGATTTATAACATATAATTGAATAATAATAGTTTTAATTATAAAACACGTTGAATTTGTTATTTTTATAAAAGTATTTCTTCAAAATTAGAGTGTTGTTTTTATATCGCGCTGTCACCAATTTGAACGTTAATTATATTGGATATGATATAATAATAGAAATATATTTAATATTTATTGTCATTTCTTCTTTTATTTGTTAATTTTAATAGTAACTAATTACTGACTCTTCAAATTCTATTAAACATTGGGGAAAAAAGTTTTATTAGCCACCTTGAAAAAACTTTGTTATTAATTCGATCAAATCAAATAAAAAAACTTTTATGTATTTGAATGCTTGCCTGTTAAAGGAACTTTTTTGAGAATTCCCATGTGAGGTTGATGTATGTTCTATAAATATGTTTATTGGTAAGCGTCTGAGAAAGAATTTGTATTGTAGTAATTAGTTAATTTAATTTAAGTAAAATAAAGTGCTGATTTCCGAGATGGGTTCGATATTTTACATGTTATATGAAATATAAAAACCATATTATAATAGATAGGTGCATAATTTTTGTTTTACAATTTATTTTAAACAATTAAATGAAACCTCTATATTATACATATTTAGTATTTATCTATAATATATATAATAATAAGTATAGAAATCAAATTGTTTTAGTATAGAAGAAAAGAAGAAAAGATCTCTAATATGTTAATAGCAGCATCGCCATTCTGTGAAACACAGTTAAACTGAATACTGTACAATTTTTAAAACTTAAAATATATATCGATAGCGTCAACAAAATATTGTAACAAAAATATTTGCTACTATAATATTTTAATTAAATAATAAAAAATAAAAAATTAATACAAATAATAAATAAAAAAAAACAAACAAATGTTCGGGTTTAAAATTTCTAAATTGTTATAACCTGTAATCAGTTATAAATTTATAACGTAAGCGTTAACGTTATAAGTTACTATCAAAAACGACAAAATAATTTATTGAGAATTATATCTTATTAAGACTCGAATACAAATAAACATCTATATATGCATATAAAACAATAAGTCTTAACTCCCTCACACACTCATTGATTTGACATTGCATAATCTAGCCGGAACCACTGAAACTATGAGTATATTATATGGTCAGTAATTTTATTTTACGATATTGAGATGCATTAAAAAATAATTTTTTTAAATGCAATCTTCAAAAAGGTCAAAAGGGGTTAAAGAAATAAAAATAGAAAAAATTACCTAATAAGAGCTGTTGAAACTAGGAGTATGACATTTGGTCAGTATTTTGATTTCATAATGTAAAAACCCACCAAAAAAGAATTTCCCAAATTATAAGCGTTGAAAGATTTAAAGATTTTAAAAAAGCTGAAAATGAAAAATTTATTTTTGTCAGATTTCTTTTAAAGTTAGCATATATAGGTACTCTATAATAATTATTGTAATTATTTATAATTTTAAATCTATATTTTATATTCCGTCAAAACTACTAAAATGGCTGTTAAAGGTAAGGTAGGTAAAGTAGGTAGTTTTTAAGTGATAGAGTAAATTTACAGGCATTATTAAATGTATCACAGCAATACCGAATGAAATCAGCTAGAATAGAATAAATTAAAAAAAAAAAATGAATATGACGAATAAAATAAATTTAAAAAACTTAATAAAATAAATCTGCGATTTCTGGCACGATTAACGTATATTATTCTTAAACATCATAAAACGAGATACATCATACATATTGCAAACTTTATGTATAATGTATAATGTATATGTACAAAAAATATAAAATATGAAAAATGTAATTTAAAGTATTTATAAATAAAAAAAACTATAATCATTGTTACTTAGACTTAGTAAATAAATAATTATTTCATGAAATATTCTTAGAAATATTATACTGACCATCTCCGCTTTGTTATTTTTCGTATGAAATGATTTATTATTGAATTCAAAATTAACACATCCATAACAAAGCCTATTCAATGATGAGACATATTATATAACAGAAAATCAAGCTTGTTTTAAAATTGAAAAGTAAGCTTAAGGATTACGTTTTACTACCAATGATTTTTTTTTTTCAGTGAATCATATCATCATATTTGCAGTAAATAGGAATAAGAACTAACTGATAAGACGTGATGAAACGATTTGAAAGGTAAAAGTACTTTAACAAATAAATGTACGTTAATATTGTATGAAATTAACAAAACATTTATCATATGATTTTCTTTAACTAGAATCATTACTAATAATTTTTTTTCTCTACGCATCCTTAATCGGCTGGTGTTATAACAATAATGCATAAACAACATAATATAAACATAAATAACAGCCAAAAATTAATAGACATAAAAATTTTGTTTCAAAATTTAACATATTTTTTTCAACATGTTAGAAATATAAATTACTTTAACAACTTTAATATATTGATTATTTTATTTTTAAATATGATATAACCAATTTTATTCAATAACAATATACATAAATAACATATTCAGTAACTACTAACTATAGACATTTATAAAATGAAACAATAAATATTTTATTGATAAAATATGAAGTTAGATTTATTTATTCTATACAAAATATTTTTTTTTTTTATACTTAAATATTCAAATTTCAAAATTAATACAATGATTATATATAAATACTATTAGAATTTAAGTATAAATAATAATTTAATACTGCATTGCCTCGAAACTCGAGTTTACTAAAAAAAATCAATCAATAAATTGAGGTGCTATTCACATAATCTTCACTTTATTTTTAACGTCTCAGTGTTTCTTTTATGCATCTACCATAAATAATGTATAAAAATAAAATGTTTATAGTATTTTTGTGTATTTAACTACAGAAAAATATAAATGATGCATTATAACAATTTTGTATTTAATAAATAAGTTACTTAATCATAATAATGTGTTATATATTCAAACTACAGTAAAATTAATTTATATACAATACATCTTTTAAATTAATTCCAAAATAGATATGATATTATTTATATTTATAGAATATATCCATAGGCATGTTTTTAAATATTAAAATTATCAATTTATAACTTGAATTATTTTTATTTAAACAATTTTAAATTTAGCTATTCCAACTAATACCACATATATTACATATTAAATTAATTTTTCTCACGAAAAAAAAATAATCATATATTATTTGTAAAATGAATTTGTCTATTATAAGCACATAATTTATTTACAATGTGAAATGCACAAGATTCTGCCATTACACATTTATGTTCATATGATTATTATAAATAACTATTGTTAGAAGTAATTTTCTACCTGTCAGACTATTTAAGTTACATACTTTTCTATACATATTTACTTATGTATGTATTTATTTATTTATTCATTCATTTACATTGGTATTTATATTTATATTAACTATATTTATATTCTTAGTGTTAATATTTTTGTTACAATATTATTTTGTTGACGCTATCGATATATATTTTAAGTTTTAAAAATTGTACAGTATTCAGTTAAACTGTGTTTCACAAAATGGCGGTACTGCTATTAACATATTAGAGATCTTTTCTTCTTCATAGTTGGTGTTTGTGAATGACTAATTCTAATTCTGTTGACGGAAGTTTGTGTTTTTATCAAGATGTCAGGTGGTAAAGACTATTTTTGTGAATATGATTTTTAATATGATATAATTTTGAAGTTCCTTGTGTTCATATTTGTTATTTTTTATTGCTAGATTATATTACTTTTATTTTCACTGTAGTAAGGTTATGTAAAATTTTGAGGTGAAATTAATTAGAATGATAGTGTCTTAGGAAGATTCTTATTGTCTAGCGTGCTTTTTCGTTTTTTAACTAAAGATTTGATTATGGTTTGGTATCCATCGTTTTGTAAATCGTTTTTAAATTATAGTCAAATACTAACAAATATACATGGAATCTCGTCCAAATTTGAGTTTTAAATGTCTATAAAAAATAGATCTTTGCCGATGGGTTTCGATGTTTTTTCTTTCATTTTTATAAAAACGATGTAACGGGACAACACTGATACACACAATGACTAGCAAGACGCTGATGGAAACAAGGAGGGGAAGAACAATCGGCCAATGAGAGAGTACGTTCAAATCGCTATAAACATATAAATACAAGCTCAACCGACAAAACAAACTATAATAGTTCCAGCCACATGCCCCACACTATCAAGATATCAACACCATACCCAGTAAGAAGTTTTGATATGTGGAATCAAGTGACCAGCAAGCAAGTTCTCATGGCGAAGTACCGGTAACCCTGCCATAGTGTTTGTTCGTCGACTGATTGATTACTGATTATTGATCACGGAAGCTACGAACAACTTTGACACAAACTACCGAAGAACGGATCAGCGAAGAATGCAGTCATCGGCGACACCGTCCACCCTGATCTAACCAATCACGATTCATTGGAAGAAGATAGACAAATAACACATAAAACCGCCGCTTTCACGACAAATCCTTACCTTTACCTAACGGCGCGCATTAACACCCTTTTTTGAGATTGAACATATCCTTAAAATATTATTGTTTTATAAGATTATAATACAAATGCTTATATATATTCCCAAATTATGCAAACATGTAAATTTCATAATAACCGATATAATCGCTAACAAACAAAAACAACAACCCGTATTAATCAAAAACAGCAACATTCACAAATTCTAATTCTCATTCGTATCAGCCACCCATATTATTGGTAAAAACACCACAAAAATTATCACAAATCATCATAGTCTATTCCATTCGATATCATTCTAATATTTTATTTTATTTTAATAAATACATAACGTTCGGATAATCAAGTCTTACCTACTATAGGATATTCATCGAAATATCTTACTATAGTGCAGTACAGACGTTATCCGACCGTTATCTTTCATAGTTATAATCTTCAAGAATATTCCTGGACGGGAAGTTACTTGTGAACCTCTTACCGTTCCCAGTGAATATTTTTAGTACTCTAACTTTTTACGTCCTAACCGAACGAACGCGCACCACTCGATTACCGTAAGTCATAAAACGTATATTTAAATGTTCGTATGTCATAACTGCATAAAATGTACATCACAATAGTAACTCAATGTGTTTTGAAAAGAAAATATTGTATATAAATTGTACATCACAATAGTGATAAATATGTTTAAAAAGAAAATATTGTATAAATATGTAGGTAATAAATAAAAATAATCATTTGTGAACCTTAAATTAAAAGAAGCGTTCTCATTTTGGTTACATTGTTAAAATCTTACGTTCAGAATCTTAAATACATTGGATTTAAATAGATTTATTAAGCATTTTAACAATACATTTTCATTTTATTGTCTTATTAGTATCAAGTTTTTATTTAAAATTTAGTAGTAATACATTTTTACTAACAACAATTATTAACAAAATGAAATGAAAAATAAAATACCATATGAACAATTTTATTGAAATTGTATATTGGCGTATTATATAAGAAATAAAAGTTCATTAACATAGCATAAAGTAAAATTCATCTTAGAGTCATTTGATATTCTCTTCTCCTAGCAGAAGTTATGTATTTAGAGGTGATATGAAATTTATTTTGAAAAACTATTATTTGAATTCATCATGATATGTTATTTTAGTTATATTTAGAATATTTTAATAGTTTGATATATATATATTAGTATGAATAAGTATTAAAACATCTAAGATGGCGGAGCTTATATTTATTTTAAGACTGATTATTATCATTTCTTAGTAGTAACTACTAATGATTATTAATTACAATTTATGGAAAGATTTTTTGAAAAATATTCTAAGTTTGGTTTATATTTTAATTTAAAAATTTCAGAGTTAGTTTAATATAGACATAAATAATTGTGCTATACCTAATAATACAAATTAAAAATTAAATAAAACTTATTTAAAATTTAATTTGAAAAAGTTAAGAAAAACAGTATCTTTATTATTATTAATCATAGATTTTTTTTTTCAGATTCAAAAATTAAGAACAGTCATGCAATTTATAATTTAAACATTATTATTGAAGTATAAAATACAATGAATTACATTTGTTAAATTAAAAATTATAATTGACAACGTTTTATTAGTGAATATAATTTTAATTTGTGTATTAATAAGAACATACTTCTGAATTCAAACGATTATATTACTTAATTGAGTTTATGATGGATGCTCAAAGAATATATTAAATTAGAGTACCTTTTGGAGTTCATAATTAGTGATTTCAGGCTTTTTAATTATAACGGCTGACGATGTTTATAGATAATAGTTTTTAGTGGTCCAATGGAATATTGAATGACTTTTTCTATTGAGATAAGTTACCTTCTTTAAAAAATAAATTGCTTGTACTAAATAAAATTCAACCTATTTTAAGATTCACTTTTGAATATTATTTTTTTATTACATAGTATTTGTAAATTAATTCTGCTATACTACTCCAAATACAGATATACCTTACTGAAAACTATTTTATATTTATGGAATTTTTTCATCAACTTATACTTTCAATACGATACATAGAAATGTACCTTTTCAAAATAAGACATTTTATTACCTAAATATCAAAGGGGTAGAAAATACAACTTTGAACTATCAAAAAATCTCGAAACCGAGTATTTTCTTTTTGTGTTTTGATAATGTTTCTGGTGAAAGAAAGTATGTATTGGTATCTATTATGAACATCAATATCTCCAATTGGAGTAAAAAAATAATAGTAAAAGAAAACAGCTAGCATTAATAAATTATATTTCATTTATGTATATAGTATATGTATAGTATAAACTATATATAATGTAAACAAATAAATACAATTTTAATTTACTGTAGTTTTTCCAATCACTATCTTGATCTTATGAAGTATTTTCTTCAAAATGTTTTGGATTTATAACAAAATATTTAAAAATGTAATTAAATCCAAATTTAAAATTGAATTTTTTATAAAAATAATTGTACTAATACGTATATTTTTAAAAATTTTCGGTTTTAATATGAGCTACTTATGAGCTTTGTATTACATTTTAAAGTATTAACTATAAAACTTAAACATTGAAATATTTTTGATTATAATATATAATTTACAAATTTTTGTGAATTTAATGAATTTTGTCTTAAAACTTAAAATGCTTTTAAAAATAAATGTGGTTATATATCATTAATTATTTAAAACAGTTAAAATAAAATTTAAAAGAAAAATTGTATTAAGTTTTCAAGCTTTTTAACCTAGAAATAATGTTTTATCGATAATAAATTGAATAAAGGTAGGTAAGTGGGTATTGCTTTGCTGAACATTAAGTGTCGAGTGGCTTACAATGGGTGTTTCAAATTTGAATTAAATGATATATGAAAACAAAAAAATATTCTAAGTAGAGATAATCTCTTAACCTATATCACCAAATATATTTCGTGTTGTTTTTTTGTTATAGTTATTAAAGCAATTTATTTTACTTTTAGTATTACGGCAGGTTGATAAAATTTTTCTTGAATAATGTATTATTTAATTATTATAATAATTAATAATAAATATTTATACTATATTATATCAAATTATAGAATTCAAAATGTAATAACGTCTTTCTGTAAATACTGTTAAAAAGGTAGAAATACATAATATTCTAATATAAATCAATAATATCATTACATATAATAAAATTAATAATAATATAATAAACAAAAAACTGTTAAGTTCTTAAGAATATTTTTAAATTATAACAAAATACTTAACATTGTTATTTATCATTTCAATAAGTAATTTCATCAAATATAAACTGAAAATATCTATAAAATAATTGCCTGTATATATTTATTAAATTTTAAGTAAACTGCTCATGATGAATCTTATAATATATTTTTAAAACTAAGGTTAAAAAGAAAAGATTTTATGAATTTCTAACTAAAAAAAAGTTTGATTGCGATTTCGACGAATTTCGTCGAAATTTTAACTTAAAATGTACGATGAAAATTATTTCTATGTGTTTTTAATATTTTTGTTTAGATATACAAATAATCTTGTATTAATTTTTAAGAATTTTGATCAAATGAATAATTTTTATCAATAGTTATACAAAAAAAAAAATAAATAAAAAATATAGGAAATTTGTCATGTTTATAATATAACCTATAAATAGCTCAAAAAGAGTTAGGTAAACAATTTTGGAAATAAAAATGATATTATCAAAAGTTTTGTGAAAATTTCTACAGTTATATTTTGTTCTTAAGTTACATCAAAAACATAAGAGAATTGGCAAAAAATTGAATTTGTGTAAAATTTGCCGTTTTTCCTTAATTTTTTGTTCATTATATAAATGTAACATAATTTTTTTTTTTTAAACTTTATTAAGCACAAACTAGATCTAATTTTCTGTCTTAAACCATCTTCAAAATTTGAAAATCGAAATGTTTATCGAATATTTATCGTGTTTACATATTACTGTAAAATTAATACATTCATCACTTCATTAAAAACCTAAAATAGTATTATATAAATAAATCATTTATAGTTTATAAAACTTTTCAGCTAAACCCGATTGAACACAGTTAAATGGAGGCAACGCTGTTAATTTTTCAAGAATATTGTAATATTCGTTAATTGCTGTGTTTTATGAGTCATAATCGTAGTCAAAAACTCATAAAACACGCATGCATCGATGATTACAATATGATATTCACTGAATACTTGAGTCATATAAGACTGATTTATGTTCATTTGTACTATTGTTAATTATTACAAAAAAAAAAAACCACATTATTGTAAAATCAAAAAATTGTTTCATTCAGAATCTAAAAATATTGTTTTCAAGTCCTTATGCTTATAAACTCAAAAAAAAAAAAAAAAAAATCAAAATATTTTTAAAATTTTACTATGTATAAAAATGATAATATAAACAGTTTGTACAAGTATATTAATTTTTGAATTTCTACAGAATATCAAAAGTTGTCTGAGGAGAAATAGTTATTTTACGGGTGAGTATCCAAAATTTGTGACTTCCAATAAACTTTTATTTTTATTATACATAAATAAATTTTCGAATCTTGTATTACGTTTTCAAAACTTAGATATAAAAGTGAATATTTTATAAATTTTTAATAACCAATATAATCTAAGAATCTAAAACCCATCTATTCTCTAATATATACAATTAAAATAAACAGGGCCACTATGGTATTTATCTCATTTTTTCTTAAATTGATTTTTTTTTTTAGTTTGATTTTTGTAAATTTTCATCGATTTATTAAAATATATTATGTGACCACCTTTATCGGTTTTATTTTTATTTTTATGTAAAATGGATAAATATGAAGATATTGAGTTTAAGATAAAATTAACGACAATATTGTTATTTTAATATTATCTTATATAATAGTATGATGACTAAAAAAAAAAAAATATAATGTAATAATAGAATTATATTAATGATTATTATTATTATTTATATACGTATAATAAACATTATGAGCATTTTCATAGAATACAGTTATGTGAATGACCATAAGATTTAGTATAAAAGTATCGATAATTAACATTATATTATAAAATTAACAAATTAATATAAATACAATTATTAAACAATAAAAATAAATTTGAAACTAAATTGAAAGTTAAATATACATTACGATTAAAAACAGTACGTGACATAAATAAAAAGTCAATATAATCTATAATTTGATTAGCTTATGTTAATGATCTAGGGATGAAAGGAGTGGAGCCATAATTATAACTATAAAACAGTATATAAAACTTGCATGTGAAATTGAGTGCGACGTTGCCAAATTTTTTATTAAAAAAAAATTAAGTTTTATCATAATTTTTTTTGAATATTTAAATACAGATACAAATATTTTAAAGCTCCGATACCTATTTCTAACTATAGCCAAATATTTTAGTATATTTTCTGGTGGTTTATTTTTACATAATCTTTGTGTTGCTTACAGATAAATAAAATTGTCTGTAATTCTTCTTTCGACTTTGGTTTAAGTATTCCTTTGAAAATGATTAATAATTTGGAAAATGTTTCTGCCTGAGTTTTTAAAAGGGTAGTTATTACAACAAATATCGGTGGATGAGCACTATTAAACTGTGCGTTACATGTACTATGGGAACTTAAAAAATAAATAGCATATTATAGTAAACAAAATTTATTTTTTAAGACTTTTATTAGCATGGTCATAATCATGCATGATTATAGTATAGGTATATTCGTACATGTATGGGAATTTATAATAAAGACAATAATTCTGATCCATTATATTAAGGATGATTCAAAATAAAACCAGTAATAACTTAGTGATGGGAAGTTTGTCTGGTATTGGAAATAAGGCAACGTTGATTAAAAGTAAAAATAATATAACGCGCGCAATCGTACGCCTAAAAAGGTACCACCGATAAGGACAGCGCGCAATCGTATCGTGCCCATCTAAGGAATTTAAATAATCAAAAATATCATTATGATCAACAATCTAAGAGTTTATTTAATTTAATTATTATAAGTAAAAGGAATGGGTAATGAAATAATATTTTTAGCGTTAAAAGTGTTATTTACATAGACGTTGGAAAAATAATAAGCGAATAGTTTGACAGTTCCAGAAATGTTTGTAGATATTATATTATTATATTTCATATAGTCTGGTATATTATTTTTTATTTTCTTAAAAGTATTTATGTAATTTCTTGAAATGTTTAATATTCATAGGAACACTATTTTCAATATCTAAAATATATGAGTGTGACAGATATGATTCAATTTTTAAAATTTTTTTTTGAGCTCAGAGAATGTTCAATAATTAGCAAACGACAGACAAGGTTTACATTTTTTATGAGCAGTTTTCTTTTTGATAATAAGGTCTCTGAGTTTTGTATTTACTTAAAAAATGAATTAGATATTATAGATTTTAGTTTTTGGCCCAAATAGATTGAATAAATGATAAATAATTTCATAAAAAGTATCAATTTCCGTGTCTAGAGACAGACTATTATTAAGATTTATATTGAAATCAATACTAGAAAGAAATTGAAATACATTTAGTGGAATTAAGAGTATAACGTAAATATTCAGTTTAATTTTTTAGCAAGTTTTGTGTATGTAAAATTTAGTAAATATTCAACATACTACATTCAAATATTTTTTGATATTGATACGGTGTAGTAGGTTATGCTATCGACCGTTTCGTGTAGAAATGAAACCCCTCAGTTATAGGTATGCCGTCTTGTCCTTTACTTACACATATATGTTAATTACAGAATATATGGGGCGAGTAAGGTTCACGGGTGTGTCAGCCAGGCTTATACAAGTGGGCTAATGCGGTGAGAGCTCGTGTTCGATCGAAAATATTATTAGTTCGGTTTTACCATATATTACAATGAAATAGTATTTAGGATCATAAGGTAGGACGGAGTCCGCCGACGGTAGCGCGTACCTTATGCAAGCGACTACTACACGGCAGAAAAGAACTCAAGTCGGCGGTACTTAAGCAAGTAGCCGGGGGCAGATAACGGGGTTGACGGGGTAGTCGTGTGTCGTGCTGACAAAGTCCGGTCTAGTTGATTCTGATCGTCGTTTCGAGTGGACAGCGTCGTCGGATTCGTTGATGCCGGTTGGACCTGGTTAGTAACTATTTTCTGTATGGTCGCGTTCGTTTCGTATTTGGCGGTCCACGCTGGTGTGCTCGGCGATATGAGTTGGTATATGCTATCCTCGTCCGGTTTATGATGGAAAAGATCGGCGTAGGTTTTCGGGTCTCCGATCGTCAGTGTTTTACTTGTTAACGGTTAGAGAAGATATTGAAAAGTGTCAGAACTTCGGAAATGTACTGGTATATATGTATATCCATTTGGGTTATTATAATAATTGTTGCTGATTAATTGTAAGTTATTGGTATGACGAGTTATCATTGCGCCGTTGCTTGATAGTTGTTATTTGCTTGGTGCAATTTTTACTCGTCATATCGTTAAAACTTTATTGTGTAAAACCTGCCATTGGTAACTGCGTCTTATATTTGATGATTGTGCTTATTGGTTGTTAGTCTTCTTGATAAGGATCGTTTATGTTGTACTCCGTTACAATATGTTCAATAAAAATATTATTTTTCAGTTGAAAACTAAGCTACTTCAATTTTTTAAATAATTAAGAAAATTAATTTAATGTAATAATTAATTATGATACCTACTGATTATTAAAAAAAAAAAAAAAAAAATGTAGCATTTATAAACCAATTCTTCAGAATTTTGTGTGGGTTAGGAAAAATAAATAATAATTATGAGTTGACAAATAATGAAAAATTTCGTATTATATGTATATAATTAAGTATAAACTTAGTTGTAGTAATTAAATAACACCATGTATAAAGATATAATATTACAAATATACTGAGTTTAATTATCGAGTTTTTTTAATTAAATTTATTGAAATTTTATACAAACATCATTAAATATCGACAATTAAAATATTAGAATTACATTCAAAGTTTATTAATAATAATAAACCTTAGTAAAAATTAAAAAATTAATATATTCAATTAAGTAAGACATTAATATTTTATACTAGTTTTTAAGATTAAATTGCCTCCACTCATTTAAGGCTTATAAAAATAATATGTCCATGAATCACAAATATTCTGAAAAACCATAAAAGAAGGTCCCCCAAAAAATTCATTTAGGTCTTCAAAATTAATATATTATCAGTTAAGGTAAATTTTTTTTAATTTTAAAATTCCTCAAAACTATAACTTTGAAATCAAATATATTTTATTATTTACTAGCAGAATAAATATTATTAATAAAAGACAAATATTTCAGATATTCTAGATTAAGATACATAGTAATAGAATAATTGATGATCATTTAATTTTTTTTTTTTTTTTGTTAAATTGTCCACAAAAATTAAATCAAACGACTATACATGAACTTTCACTATTTTTCATAGTTTTTACTGAAAATTATCAGATTCCTAAATATTGCCTATCTAGAGTAATATATATTTATTATATTTATTCAATTTACAATTTTTAGCTATATGGCTGTATTTTAAATCCTTTACCCTACTTGAAATAGTATACATAGAATATAAAAATAAAACATGCAGTAAAACCAATAGCTTCCAATCGCTAGGTTTGAATCTAAAATAATAATAAAAACAGAGTTCAATCTCAGAGATTTTTTATTGTAAGTCATAAAACGTAGTATTTATTTTACACTTTAGTAATATAATTTATTTAAATCGCACTAATTGTTTCATTCTAATATCGCTGTATTACCCTTTTTTGTTATTTATTCAATTACATCCCTCTAAAATTAAATTTTGATGTTCTTAACTGAATTTTTGTGTAGTTTAGTATTCTAATAGAATAATAAGGTTTGTTAGAATTTTTTTTTTAATCAAATTTTTAAATTTAAAAATAAAATACGAATCGAGGTTAATTGGTTCATACTTTTTTAAATGTTTCTATGGTTATTGGGGTATCTTTTTATGAACCTCTTTAAAACGGAATCTGTGTAATTGCTTGGTTAACGACAAACCAGCATGATAATTTTCGATTTTAATGGTTTTATTCCCTTGGTGTGAAAATACATTAAACTAAAGTATTTGGCTCGTTAAACCCTGTATAACAGCTTGAATAATTTATAAAATGTATTAAATATGAAATGGAACTTGACAGAAAAATAAATAAAACTATTGCATTTTTTTGTTTAAGTAAACGTGTTAATTAGTAATTACTATCCAAACAGTACTATAAATGTATTTATTAATCATTATTCTTAAATTGATTATATGAATAGAATGTTGTTTTAAATATATATAACTTATGAAATAAGTTGGATAAGAAAATAAAACTATAAAACGGAATAATCAGGCAATGCAAAATTCTCGCGTTACTTCAAAGTGATAAATTTATGTAACTTAAAAGGGAACATAGTATAAAGCTTTTTGTGACGGAATTTAAGCTTGTAGTTTAGTGGTATTGGTTAACTCTTCATTAAGAATATGTGGTACCTATAATACTGATATATAACTCAGAATAATTTTAAACAATGATATTAAAAAATATAGGTTTTGATTATTTTAAAAAGGTAAATATATTTAATGAGTAGTACTTGATTTCTTTATAATACTCCTATTAAGATCTGATGAACTTTTATATATACAGCAATTTAACAGTTATAAATTATAGTAGTTATACAAACATTATTTTTTTAAATAGCGGAAATTAGTATATAATAATAATTACGAATTAGGGGTTCAAACAGTACAATAATCCTTTGTAGTGGTTTTAGTATAAATGTATACGCAATACGCATATATACATTTTTTTTTTGAAAGAATATAAACCTGGTTTTTAATTTAAAAACAATTCTAAGATCTATAGAATTATAAAGATTTTTCGATATAATATATGGAAAAATAAAATAAATTATAAGCATGTGGATAAATACTTATTTTTGTTTCATAAAAGTTGTACAATTTTTATTTTATTTTGAGTTTAGAGATAAATATTTTTCATTATGAAGACTAAACGTAAATATTATTTTACTATAAAACACTTTTTAGTAATTCTGTTTTCATTTTTGGTACGTGATTATTTATATGTACTTTTATATTTCTAGTATTAAATCGTTGAAAATCGATAGTACCTATTTGTTTCTCAATTATAGTTTTGTATAAATTATTTAATAAAATACAATATGCATTTTAATTTAAAAATCATTATATAATATTCTATCATATTTCTATTGTTAGTACAATTGTAATAAGACCAACAGTTTTTTTTTTTAAATGTTCGAAAATGCTATTCCCTAATATTTCACTGTAAAAACAGAAATTAAATATATACAAACTACTAAGTTATAAAATACGAATAATAAATTTTTTTCAAATAAATTATACTAATGACATATATGCTAAAGATTTTTATAATAATACATATTATTATTATGAATAATTTAGTTTTTTAATAAATGTAATTTTGGCTTTGATATTTTGGATGAATATCATCATTAATCATTAAATTATAAATTTAATAAAGTTTAACGTTAGTGTACCTACTTGAACAATGCAATCAATGACTTACGAAAAGTAAATAACTTTGTAATAATAATATTGAATAAATAACTGTGTCCGCCATTTTCAATTATATAAGGTAAACGGGATAATTTGTAATTTTCTAGTACAAAACTAATTTGTATAAAGCATTATTCGGAAATCTTAATTAATAACTAGGGTTGATTACTTACGTTATTGGATGTTTTACATATGTCAAAACAAAGTTATTAAAAAAATAGCGAAGTAAATACATTTTTTTTCAATGTTATATCGTATTGATAAAAATATAACTAATCGCATTATTAATATGTAAATTTTTGTGTTATTTGTAATAATTAGGTATTTATCGTTTAAATTTTTTGTTGTTTTGAGTTCAATTATTTGACTCATTCATAAATTACATTATATAGGTCTATTTTACATTTTTTCCGATTCTTTGCTTGCTGTTTTAGTTTAACTTAAAAATGAATTCCTATATCTTAAACGTTTTTAAAACGATCTTTTTTCTTTTTCATTGATCACCTAAATCTAAGTTTCATATATTTAAAATAAATTATGTATAAATACATGTAATAATATAATATAAAACCATTACCAATTATGTGATTTTAGTTTTTATAAATAACGTACTTAACTCTATGTACTTGGATCTGTAATAAATTCGATATAAAAATTAAAATCACAAAAGTACAGCATTTGGGTATTTTTAGGAAACAGTTAATTAAATATGAATTATATAAATATATAGTTTATGCAAAACTATTAGTATGCTATTGAAATTGTTTATATTAAACAAATAATTGACTTAAAATAAAGCCAAAACAAAATGTTAGTAAGCAATGTAATGTAAATATGGATGATTATTTTATTTTATATGACAAGGCGTGTTAGTGTTAATAATAGTTCTCATATCATTAGCAAAAAAAAAAAAGAAAAATCACTTATGTCGTTCTTCTCAAAAAAACAAAAAAACAAAATTTTTAAGACAATCAATATAAGTGAAATAATAGTACGTAATTACAATACCAGTAAAATAAATAATAAATTAATAATATTCATTATTAATTGCTCATTATAGGTTTATATAAATATATGTATATCTATTATGTAAAAATACAAAATATTTTTTATCCACTCAATGTTTTACTTTGAATAATGGCGTGTTATAATATGCTATAACCATTTTTTATTTTATAAAAATTCAAAATGTTAGAACGAAAAAATAAATTGATAATTGTATATATAAATGTATAGTTGCGATATTGTAATTTGTTTTATTTGTATAATGTATGTACCATTAGTGAAAAGTATGAATATGTTTGAATGCAAAATATTTGTATGTTATGACTTATAATATAATATGCTTTTGGTAATGTGGGTTATTAATTCTCGTATTATGACTTTTATAATTAATTATGCATCTTATATATTTTTGTATTTTATAATGAAAATATATAAAATAACTACCTGAAAACTATTAAAAACATTGCATCTTACCACTTAAAATATTGTTATGTATATCACTAAAATTTTTAATTTATTACCAAGTTAAGATTTCCCAGTTTGTTCTAATTAGGAAGGAAAATCGTTTATTTTTTAATTATAATGAGTATAAATCATTTTTGGTTGAATTTTATCTCCTTAGTTCCTAAATATCCCTGTATGAAAGAATGAATGGCCTGAATGAATTTCGATTTCTAAGCATGAATTCAATTTCCACCTTTCTTCTATTTTATATATTACCTACGCAGTTTGATGAAGGTCTAGTACCCATAATTTTACATACAAGTTATATTAAAATATGCGTTTATCTTTGTATTAATTAAATTTTGCTTGATGTTTGGTGTTTTTCATATTTTTTTAAACAACATTTTTTGGATTTTTTTTAAATCTGACTTTTGAATAAGTAATTAATAAAAATAAAATTAATCTACTATTATTTTTTTAAATGTACAAAGCTAGGCACTAACTAGTTATAAACTTAACTAGTTAGTTTTAATGCTTACTAACTTTGTAACTTAACTAGTTGAATTTAATGTGTAAAATAATCTAATCTAATTTGATAAAACTAATAAGTAACTAATTATTTTTATAGTTATTTTTCAGATGATAATTTATTAATAAATATGATTATTATCAAGTATTTTCCGAGGTATTTTCATTTCTCCATTTTATGACAATAATATTATTTTAATTTTATGATAAAACTATATAATATATTGTGTCAATAATCAATATATAGTATAGATAAATATGCTATGTTATACTGTTTGTTCGTATTTTGTTTAACTTTTTATATTCTATAGAGAAATAGCTGATATTCTAAAAATTGAAGGTTATTACTTATTATCTAGGTACCTAATTGAAAACTTGATCAATATCAATTGTTTAATTTAATTTTTCATTCATCTCTAATAGTTAAAATTTGTAATCTACCTACTTAATAACCAATTTATGTAATACTTTAAATTTGAAAAAGTTAGTTTAAAAAAAAAAAAACTAAGTTCTATTCTAACTTAAGTTAATATTTTCACCAAACTAATTTCTAACAAAGTTAGAAATTTGGTAAATTTTAAAACCAACTTCTATTCTAACTTAGTTAATTTTTTGTATTAAAGTAACTTAACTTTAACTAGTTGAAAAAAAATGACTAACTTGTCCAGCTTTTCATTTTAAGTAGTCAATGGCGCGATGTAAGTCTAAATATTATTGGAATTAAAATATTAAGTTAAACTTATGTTGATAAAATTGTCAAGTATGAAAAAAGTAATTGCACAAACGTGATTAAAATTAGTAAAAATTAGTTTGGTTTTGGTTTATAATGCCCTGTATAGTGAATATGATAAATATAAAATATATAACTCATAGTGGAGTAAAGACATATTATATACATAGAAATTTTGAAACAATTTATATTGTTTAAAAATATTTAATAATATACACAATAGGTGCATTATGTTATACATTCTCATTAATGATTAAGTTATTAAAAATGCAAAAATTAAAAAAAATAAAAATAGTCGTATATATATATATTATATATACGACTATTTATATTTCTATTTTTGATTTTAGATTATTTTATTTAATAAAAATATTTCAAAGCTTAATGGTTTCCTTTTGTTATTTAAAATAATATAATTTAATGTATAATTGTTGAGTAATATAATTCTGAATGTATAAATAATATACGAATAAATAATTACAAAATCTGTTTAGAAGATTACGCATATTCTAAAAATGATTAAATTAACCGATATAAATAGTATTTAATGTATTTTTTGTACCATATTTTACAAAAATATAAAATCAATATGTCATTTTGGGAATAATTACTTGCATAACGTTTAAATGTTTTACAAATAAAACAAAATAATTTAATAACTTGATGGAATCAAAAATATTTTTGATTAGTATACAAGTTTATAATATAAATTGGATATACATATTAATTGTTTTAACATTAATTTTCATTTCTTTGATACATAATAAAATCATTTATATTTCATATTCTTGATAAATTCAAACTAGTTAATTTAAAACGTTATTTTAATAATTTAATTGTAAATAAAGACAAGTAAAAATGAATTTTGATGTTAATTTGTTTTGCTACTAATGAATCAAATAATAGGTACCCGGTTGTGGTTGACAAATAAAAGTTTTTTTTTTTTAATTTTTGTTTATTGCACAAATTACAAAATTAAAAATAGTTTAAGAATAACTCTTAAGATTATATTGTAGTAAACAGCTGGATTTACTATACGAGTTTTAAACCGTATTAAAACGATAAAGAATAAAATTCAACAAGCATAATAAAAAGTCTTATTATTAATCTTATGATAGAATTATTCATAAGGAGAGGTAGAGAAACTATTTAAATAGATAGTCACAGTAAATCACAGAGTTAGCTCATATAATTCTGATAAAAAAGTGCATTGTTGTAATAATTCAATAATTTAAATTTACAGTAAAAATGTTAAGTATAAAACAAAAATATCCATTAATGAATTACTGTATTTATTTCCAACAAGGCCACGGAAAGAAAGAATATTTATTTCAAATTTAAAGATCAGTCACGCGCGGACAGTTGTACTGTACGCACACGCTTCTATAGTCCCGAGTTATGTTCGATTTGTTGCGATTAATCCGAACCGTTTTTTTCGTATTTTCTACCACTCAACGTGGTTTTTGAACATTCAAACCCTGCGCTGTCAGTCAACTCACTGACCCCTCGTGAACAGGGAGTACCCAAAATTATAACCGTAAGTGTGCGTAATAAGTGCAGTGTATGGTATATTATTAATCTCACATCTAAGAGTATGGCACGAGGGCCTTCTGTTTAAATTTCGCAAATTCTTACCCCCACCGCTCTTTATTTTAATTAAATCTTATCTAACGAATCGCCATTTTCAAATACGTTGTGGCTCATCAACTTCAGATATAGCCTCAATAATCGCAGGTGTACCTCAAGGAGCTATCTTCTCCCCCTTACTCTTTAACGTATATGTTTCTGATCAGCCGACAACTAACACCTCAATTTCCGACTATGTAGATGATAAAGTAATATTTTCAATTCATAATGACCCAATTATAGCCTCTTCTAATTTACAATCTCACTTAAACTTAGAATCCGAATGGTATGAAAAATGGCGTGTATAAGTAAATCACAACAAATCGGTTCATATAACTTTTACCCTTAGACACGGCCAATGCCCGAACGTTTCAATTAACAACATACCTATCCCACCTCTCAATGCTGTTAAATACTTAGGATTAATTCTTGACCAAAAACTAACTTGAAACAAACATATTAAAACAAAAAGATTGCTCCTTAACACCCGATCAAGATCGCTAAAAATACTGTTAACGAAAAATAAATTTACAAACTTAAAAACCAAACTACTTGTATACAAAACTCTCCTAAAGCTTATATGGACATATGGATTACAACTCTAAGGATCGACCAAAAAATCAAATTTAAACAAAACACAAGTCTTTCAGAACATTACTCTCAGAAAAATTACTAACGCTCCCTTCTTTATCTCTAATTTAACTCTCCACCAAGATCTCGGTATTAATTAATCTCGGATCTAACCTGTTACAACCAAAGTTAAACTTTTTTACAAACGTCTTTTTGAAAGACTATAAAATCATCCTAACCTACTAATAAAAGAGCTACATACTTTCTCACTTCCTGGAAATCCACAACGCAGACTCAAAAGGAAATGGTGTCGTGACCGTTTAAATTAAATATCCCTCCTTAATTACTTTAAACAATACACCTAGCTAAGTGCCACTAATGGATGGTTTCTTATTCAAGAAATCCATGTTATATAACCCTTATCCTATATGTTTATTGTACAAAATTGTATAGATTGTGTATGTGCGTTTGTGAAATAAAAAAAAAAAAAAAAATTAAAGATAATGATGTATAATAATATGTATACCTAATGTATTCTTAACTTAACATAATAAAAACACAATAATATTCATAATATGATGTTTTATAGGTGTTTAAATAATATAAAGAACACCGAACCATAAAACTATCACTATTATTGGACGTGCCTTACGTTCAATATTATTTGGACTTCTGAATAACTTATGGTCAAAAAATAAATATTGTAGTAAGAACAACAATAACGATACTAAGACATTTTATTACATATACTCAATTCAAAAAAATACTGTAACTAATTTATTGTAATTAAAATATAGTAATTTGTAATTAAATATGCTGACAAAATATTTAAAACCATATAATAGTTTACATCTATAATTCTGATAAAATAATAATTATATTAATTTTTCATAATATTAATTTTATACCTCTCTATAATAGTTGTACATTTTTATTTGAAATATCGAATTTTGTTTATTACTTATTATTATTATTTTTTTTTTTTTTAAGAGGTAGGAAAGTGGGTACAAATATGTTTTTTGATGTTTGCTAAATGCTATTAGAATAATTTAAATTATTAGTACTAGTAGGTTGATTTAATTTCTACCAAAACCATAATATTTATTATATTATTAATATTTCTTATTAAGTATGTTATTTATATAAGGTTTAAATTAATGCACTTCGATAACATTATTTTTCTATATAAACATAA
Source organism: Melanaphis sacchari (assembly GCF_002803265.2). NCBI lineage: Eukaryota > Metazoa > Arthropoda > Insecta > Hemiptera > Aphididae > Melanaphis > Melanaphis sacchari. Next base: position 520,977 of record NW_020271547.1, on the reverse strand, counting down.
AATTGTCTATAAAAATTATTAACTTTTTCTATTTTTAAAATACAACTTATCAGTTGAACAAAGTACAAAGTCTTAATAAAAGGAAGGGTATGGTTCTGAGATTTTAAGGACTTGTTTGTTTTTACAAAGTTTTTTTTATGCAATTTTTTTCAAAGAAATTCTAGAAAACAAAATAGATAATATTCATATCATGAAAAATGTCTATTATATATAAAGTATAATATGACAAATTCATGATAAATTTATATTCAATATTAATATGATGAAGTTTGAAAATTAACGAAATTAATGTAGTGCATTATCTTATTATGTAATTTTTTTATATCCCATTATTAATAGTATTAATATATTTAATTATTTATTGATATTAGGTGTTATTAACATATTCTCGTGTGAAGTAACACTACTTTATATTAGTAGTAATGCTTAAAATATAATTTTTTACCACAGTGGTTGTGACTTCAATCTGTGGTATCTTTATTTATTTAATTCATACTTGTGCATACTATTATAATAATAGTTTTATTAGATTTTTTATTATTATTTTAAATGGTATGAAATAGAAAATGTTTAAACAACTATAACAATAGAAATTACAATATTTTTGCTGTTGAAGTTTTAGTGTTGAAATAGGTTCACTATACTATCTGATATTTCGGGGTTCAACATATCTTAAATCCGGTCTTTTATAGTATAAAGTACATACTAGATCTTTGTATATTTTACAAGATATATAAGAAATTTGTTTAAACAAAACAAAATTATGAATGGCGAAAATAGTAATTAATCAGATAATTAGCCCTACATACACGTCATTGATAATAAAACAATAATGCGTCATTAGATAACGATCATAAGAATATTAATATTAATATATGAGCTGTTTTCGAACTTGTCAAAAGTAAATATTGTGTTCTGATGCATTACAAAGACTTTGTAACACTATTATATGAATATATTGATGTTTGGTAATATTTTACCAACGCACACGTCAGGTATTGGAAAAAGTTGTACTTAATCGTAAATCATGTCAGAACCAAGTGCCAAAGAATTTGAATACAATTTACTGATGATTTATAAGCGTTTGTTGGCCAATACTTATGAAATCACAATATTTGGATCAGTCATTACACCATTTATTTATTTATTTAATATATTGTATACTTATGACTTTGGTTATAAAATTTAAGCTGATAGGTCATGGAAGTTTTGATGTGTTTCAAACTATATACATTTATTAGCTGTTTTTGGTGTATAATATAAAGAGCTATATTTTTTCTACTAAGAGCATATTTAAATGTCATTGTATTGTGGTATTTAAATAATTATTGGTTTTTATCGAAAAATGTGTACATGTACAAGGTGATTTTCCAAATATGTTATCTCCCTTTTTCTTCTTCAATAATGTAGTTATTTAAAATCTGATTTTTAATTATACTAAATACTTAAGACTATTTGACCACATAACTGTATGTCTTATGAAGATAAAATCTTTTCTTTTATACTAAAAATTTTTAGCGATCGATTTTTCTGAAAATGTTGACATATCAAAATAAAAATTCGAACGAGTGGTTAGTTATTTTAATTTGTGAACTAAGGATAATAGATTCATAATAATAGGCTCGAAAGACATGGGAGCTGTGATAATTGATAGCCGTAATTATTTATATTAATCTATTAACATTTATCATTTTTAAAAATGGTCCGAGTTTAATAAATACTATATCATTTGTATTAAATGTTTAATAACATTTTTATTGTTATATTACTTTTTTTTTTTACATTGATCTTATTAATTATTAAGCCCGGGAACTAAGGCCATTAGCTGTGGATAGGAACAGCAGGTTTTTTTCGTTGTGTCAAGTTTTTGTTTGTAAGGTTTATTTAGTAGGGTTGGAACATGTGTGAGTATGTGTGTGCGCCATGAATTCGTCACTAAAAACTCGGATAGTCACCCATCCAAGTGCTATCGATGCCGGCCGATGCTTGACCTCAGAACACATCAGTGACTGAGGCCAACCTTGTCTATCACACCATTCACACCAGGCCACTATTATATTACTGTAACAGTGTAACGATTGATTATTTAACTTTTACTATAGCATTTTTAATAAATGTATCATAGTTATTATTATTATTATTATTATTATATTTTTTCATGGAATGTTTTCCAGGGATATTTTTTTGGGGCTATTTTGATATAGAATTAGTTTAAGTTACGTGGTTTTTGCACGACTGCACCATTTCCATTTTAAAGGACAATGTATAATATAAAATTAACATAATTCTTGTAAGTTTTAAGACGTATTGAAAATAAAATAAAAATATAGCATTTAAATAAATTTATGTAAAAAATTGATACGAATATTATATTTTTACACAAATAACTTTACAATTAAAAATAAGTAAATTATTAATTATAAAACATTATTTAAAATTAACTACATGATATTAATAAGAGAATATTCTTACAGGTAAGTAAGTTTACGTTAAATATTCAGTGTTTATAGTCATATAGACCATATCACAAACTTTATAATTTCATATTCTCGATGTCTTAAGGTTGTGATATTTCGGCCCTTTCAGGGACTAACTGCGCACCCACCACACAAGGGGAATATGTGGTGATCTACGAGCCGTACCGTATGGTGTCGTGGGGATACGTCAGTAGAACTCGTAGGCTTTGGGGTAATAATAATAAAAATAAATAATAATAATATAGTGTCATTTCGTGAATATTATAACAATAATATTTATAATAATAATAATAATAATAATAATAATAATAATAATGAGAATAATAGTAATGATAAAAAAAAAGAATTAATTTTGTTTAAGACAGTGAAGAGCCAGGACAGGTGTTTATAGAGATTACATTATATAAAATATGAATAAAAATGTTTTAAGGGAAATGGGGTGTTTTTGGTATTGTGTATATTATAATATTATATTACGACACGTTATAAGATGATGATATTGAGCGGTGATGTCGGCTTTTTGCCCGCCGAGGGCCCATGCAGGAGGTCTAGCCCATCATTAGTTGACGTTGATTGTAGACGAAAGGAAATAATAGTATTGATTGTAGACGAGAGAAAATAATAGTGTTGATTGGAGACGAGAGATAATGTTATGGAAGTACAGAAAAAGAAGATCACTGTAATGGACGTAGAGAAAACAAAAAGTGATTTGCATTCATGCACCGCGATGCGTGCTAAAGCAAAGGCAATGCGAAGGCGGCGGCGGCCAGCCATGAGAACGTCTTGATAACTGGACACTGAATACTGTTACTTGGAGGATAGAGAGGGGTACTATTGCACATAATTGCTGTGAATGATTTTACAATATTAAGATTGTTGTATTTCGTTAATTGGGTTTTATTAAATAAAGGGTGAGTATTTATTATTTAATTGCTATTTAATATTTACTAAAATTAAATATATCAAAATTCCATGACGTACAAGGTAGTTTGAAAATTTTATTATACGTATAGGGAGTATCTAAAACCATATTATTGATATTAATTATATTTATTTGGTATTTTGATAACCTAGTAGTATAAATAAGAATGATAAACTTTTGGTCAAATATAATTTGAAGTATCGAAAAAAAATTATTTAACGACATATTTGAAGGTCAAATATTGTATCCTTTTCTCCAGCAATAAAGATTCTATGTAAATTTATCATTATAATCACTGCTATAATATTGTATTAAAAAAAAAATAAAAAAAAAATAAATGAATGAATGTCACCCTAACTAACGTAAAAAATATTTATGTGTATACATATATATATGTAAAAGTAATTCGTAATGGTCACGATGTCAAGGGTTATTTCTCTGAACAAAAAAAAAAAAAATTAAATTAATTTTTTTACTTCAATGTTTATAAAATAAATATTTTATAAATTTTTTTATGAGCTTTACTTTGAAAATAATTGAATTCCAAAAGTCTATTATAGTTACTTACTTATTCATCAAAATTCTGTTTTTATTTTTATTTTTTAATTATTTTAATAATCTAATTTCATAATTGTATTAATGTTTTTATTTTATATTATTTTAGCTTATGAATATAATTAAATAACTAATGGAGATAAATTTTAAACGAGTTTTTATTTTGCTATTAAACATTTTAGATTTCTAAGAGTGTGAGAATATTTATAAAAAAATGATTAAACATAATTTTTTGACATAAATGATTTTGTAATATTTAATTGATATAATATTTGTTTTTTTTTTTTTTTTTTATTGAACTTAAGCCCGGCAACTATGGCCATGAACTGTGGTAGGGATAAGGTTGGTACGGTAGGTTGTTTTTTACGATTGTTACAGTTGATAGCAAACACGTGTATGTGTGGCAAGGTTTTTAACCACTATGATCCCGAGTGGTCACCCATCCGGGAGTTAGTAGGCCAGTAGTAGCTGTGGCTGTTTCTTACTCTCAGTCGCATTCTGCGACTGGTAGCAGCCAACGTGCCACGCTAAGCTACATACTATTTGTTATTTGTTTGCAGTTACACCTGAATAGCAACTGGGTCATATAAATATATTATCTTGTTTAGAATTATTGAAATTAAATATTATTAAATTATTTCTAATTAAAATTGGAAATAGCTATATTTCACAGTATATTTAAATAATAATTTTATTATCGATTATGAGTGTTGGTTAGCAAATAAAAATAAAAATTATAAGCCCCAAGTGAAAATGTTTATTTAAAAATATAGATAAAAAACCATTGCAAAATAAGTAAATCTATTTAAAATTATTCTTACTGTGTTGATAAGTGTTATCATTTTTACTTGGTATTTAATAATATTAATACTTAAATAATGGACATCATCTATATCTATATCTATACTTTATACTACTATATAAAATGAAGTCGCTTTTTTTTTGTTCGGGATAAACTCCGAAATTACTTATTCAATCGTCATGCAATTTTTTTTAAATTAAAGAGGACATCACAGAGAAGGTTCAAGGCAAAAAATTAGTCCGATTAAGTTAATAAATAATAGTTATTATTAATTAAAATAAACGTGTATTGTACATATTGTGCGGGCCACGGGTTTCCTGCTACCTGTAACCTGACCTTTTTGTTCGTCAAATTGTATTGTGTTTGATATCGGTGGTGTTCCGAGAAATTTATCACACGTACACCAACAACATGTATATCCAATATTCCTATTAATATCTTAATAATACAAATGTATACTGCTAATAACCAAAGCAGGTATTGTGCGCTCGCGTCGTCGTAATCTGCACCCTTATCTTGCAATAGCGAAGCATTGCCGGGTCAGCTTGTAATATATAATTTTGTTAAGATTAATGTCAAATATAGATGTTGTTATTACATTTACAATATATTATTTCTTCAATAATTTATAGAGTGAATTAATATGTATATATTTAACAATATAAAAAAAAAAAATGTTTGATGAAACTATTATTACTATAAAATGGAATGCAATTGTTAGTGTATTAATTTTAATTGAGTTGTCATTGAAAAGAATTAAGTGGGGTAAGAGGCTGCACACTAAACACTCACATACCTAGCTTAAATTGTGTGGAAAAAAATGCTGCAGTTTAAGCTTCCTCGATTTAATTTTTTATTTGTTCATACGAATAAGTAAAGATTTAATTTACAATGATGTTAAAAAATGTAAAAAAAATAAAAAATGTTTATTTTTATACAAAAATAATAATACCATGTTCGAGATCCACCGAATGATTAATTCAACCAACTATATAATTTACACATAAATTTTTGTTTATTGTTATTAATATTATTATTTTTTTTTTAGAATAAGATAGTTAACAGTCTATAAAATAAATAAACATACATCGATATACTTTTTAACTTTAATAACTGCCTTCGTAAATCTGAAAACTAAAATAATCTTAAATAATAATTTTAGTGAAAAAATTATATATTTCTATTATATTATTAAAATAAAATTATTACAATTCAGTATATCGTTCAGTGGCGTATTTACGGGGGATCAAGGGGATAAATCCCCCTCCTATAGGCTAATACACACAAATAATTATAGTTATTTTATTGTTTAAAAAATTATTATTATTATTATTATTTTTTTTATCAATAATTGATTAAATTTGTAAGAATTAAAATATTATAATATATTGTACAATATTCTCATTGGTATCTTCATTTATAAAGTCATATCCCCCACATGAAAAAAACCTAAATATCCTACTGATATCGTTTATCACGAACGTTAATTAATGTTATTTAATATTTCATATTGAATTGTCTTTATATAAATATTAATAACTATGTTTAAAGAACCTAGTCCAAAAACTTTTAACAGTTTAGAAATGCATGTTATAAAAGCAAAATATGTTGAAAATTATTAATTTTATTAGTTACAATAAATTATGAAATAAAAAACTCAATAATATTTTAAAATAAAAAGTTGAATTTAGATATCAACATAAATTATTGTATATTTTACTATTAGAAAAATGTATATCAGAGCATACTATATTTCTGAATCGAATTGAGGGTAGCAGTATAAAAGTAAGTAATTAACACTTAGTCTAGCTATATTGCAGTTAATCTTATTTTTATTAAATATTTTTGAAATTTATTTTAAACTTCTATTAGCTAACTGGCACACATATAATATTCAAAAATAAATACGGTATTTTTTTTTATTTGTCCATTTCAACTATTTGATGGAAGTTCACTTATTATTATAAACACTTACAAGACATGTTTATCATTTTATCAGTAACTAAAATAAATATGTGCTTTGCATAAATGTATTTTTTATTGTTTTATTTTATTTTTATTTTTTGATTTACTTTATGTAAAAAATTAAAATATAATTAATCTTTAAATTAATTAATCCATATTTTAATTTGAATGAAAAAGCAATATAATATACATATAAATAATGACCCTCAATATTTAATGGATGATAGGTCCTATAATTTTAAATCGAGATAAATATAATTTTTAATTGAATAATAACCTGTCATTTTTTGATGAAATAATAGGATTAATTTTTATCAGGTTTCATACAATTGTGTGGGTTTAATTTGAATGTTGATAAATAAGGTTCTTATAACGAAAAAAGTGTGTTTATTTTCGACTAAATATACTGTGTACGGATGTGATAAAAATCAAAATATACAACCTATTTATAAACTATTTGTAAATATGAATAATATATTGTATTTTATTTCGTGTGCATTAGTTTGTTTTTTATACTGAAAATTAAATTTTATCAGATCTATAAATTGGCAAACACACACGATTGTGATGCCAAAAAAGACAAACATAAGAAATTGAGATTAACCCACATCAATAGAAACATTATACAATTATATTTTACAATAAAAAATAAATACATTATACTAAAACATTTATGAACCATATATCTATTTGTACATAGAATTATATATGCGAATTAAATATCAATTAAAGAGACTATCCATTATTGTAATTAATAATTACTTTATAAGTAAGGTCATATTTTATTATTCAAATTTACTCTACTGTGAATGTTTTATAAGATAGTATGAGCCGTTTATTCAACTGTTTTAGTATTATTCATTCATAAAGGTACGTTTTATTACTGATTACTTAGTAAATAAATAATAATGATGAATATAATCTTAATATACGCTATTTAAATTTTTGAACATTTTAAAACGATGTATAGTATCGATTTTAGTAAATCGACTGATAATAAAATTTAAAATTAGAAGTATAGGATTTTATATTTTTATTTTAAAATAAGTTATAAGTCATTTTAAATTGTAAATTTTAAAATACTCATATTTTGCTTTAAAGATAAAATTTCAAAAGAAACCTAATTAAGCTCTTTATATTATATTTTTAACTTAAAATTTGATGATAAGTTAATTCACTCTAGTATTAAAAATAACACAGTTAAAAGCATTATTCTAAACGTAACAAGAAACTATACCAAGTACCTATTAATGGATAAAGCATTAATATATTATCGACTGCGTACATATTCAATCTAATGGTAATATGGTAATTGAATACAAATATCTTAATTGCATACATATTGTGTACTTTGAAATGTATGTTCAGATAGAATTAGACTATAAACAATTTATACATATTATATAATTAAGATTTATGAATGAAGTAAAATTTAAAAAAATTAAGTAATTTGTATTAATTTTTTTTTACAGTACCTATACTTCAGTTATATACAATGAACGATAAACAAATGCTTTTGCGCAATCGAAAAAATATATTTATTTTGATATACACCAAGAATATATTGTGAAGTGAAAATTAGAAGTCAGGTAAATTAAGTAGGTTAGGGATAGAAAACATTGAGTATAAATGTGTATCATTTCGTAGAAAGCTTTAGACGGGATTAATTTATTCTCTGTCACGCAATATCATCATTTATCGTATAGTCACTACCTACACAATTTTCTTTTGAGATCAATTACAACACTCTCTCTTGCATCACCAATGTATTTTTCATATTTGGCTAAATTATTTGTTATGTAATGTCTTTTTAAATTGTATTCTTCTACAACCGCAATAACACTTAACACTTAACCGCTAAACATTGAGGTTTATTTTTTATTTTTTAAGAATAAATAATCATTCTCCTACGAGGTGATAAAAGTTCTGTTTTCGTCATTAATTTTACGCTTTTTTGCGAAAATTGTAAGCACTATGAAATTAATAAATTCAACGACAATACGACACGAATGAAACGAAGAAACTGATATAATTGGATAGATCAATACAAACAGCTACAGTTAAAAGCTATGGTTAGGTTTATACTATATATTGTGACATTTAGACATTTAATGATGTTCAATACCAGATAATGATTATTATATAGATAAGATAGATTATAAGACTATAAATAATAAATATATATTATAGACAATTGACTTTAAAATAAAATTGTATGATGTAATTTGAAAATGTAATGCGGGCCTCCAGTTGCCCATTTCTGGTATAATGTATACTTTACAACAGAGGTGTCCAACCTTTTGTGAAGTCTGGGCCACGTCATATGGGTAGAAGTTGTTGTGGGCCGCATAGTTTTTAATAATAATAGTTGATACATACAGGGTTTTATTTTTATTTGTTGATAAATGACACGAGATCAATACCGTGGACATATTATCTCCAATAATAAAATATTTTATCAAAATCGGCTCGAGTTGATCTACTAATCACTCGTATAATTAATGTGTGCCCGTGCTATTATGCTAAGATAAAAGTATTAAACACTATTAATGTTTATTTGATGTTTAATATTATGTATATATTCTTATGATAAATTTGTTCTCGTTATATTAATATATTATATACAATTTATACAATTAATTTTAATAGTTTTTAAATTAAAGTGAGTCCGCATCAATATCTATCATGGACCGTGGGTCGGACACCCCGGCTTTACAATATTTAAGAAGGTTATTATATCATCAATGTTACAAAAAATTATTGGAAGTAATAGAAACATCAAATAACTAATTTTTATTTGTGAACAACTGTTTTATTTATTTATAAAAATATATAAATATTAGATACAAATTTACAAGTTATATAATAAAATATTTTATTATTCATAAATTGACATTTAAGAAAAAAAAAAACAAGTATACCTATCTTTAAAACTTTAAGAAAACTTGTAATTTAACTAATATAATGATAAACCTATATTTTGAAATAACGAACGGGTGGAACGTGAAGTGTATAAAATCAGTAATTATTTAAATTCTATAACTAATAAAATAATATTTTGATTATAGTTCAGTATATTTTTTATGTAACTAAAATAATTAAGTATGTTATTTTAATTAATGATTGTACACTATGTAGCTGTTATATCTATATGATTGATTTTTTCTATGTTCAAATGTTGTCGATAGTATACATTGAAAATTGTTTGAAATATATCTAAAACTAAAATTTGTTATAATTAAATATATTAGATTATACGAAATATAAATGAAAGTAAATATAATATTGTAATGCGCACAAATTATGGAAAATATGGCAGAAAGTAGGTGTTTATGTATGTAAAATCTCAGTGCCATTTTGTATGGACACACTAAGTATACACATATTTTAAAGAAACTACGTTATATCGTTAATGATGAAAGATAAAATATAAATTATTTTGGTTGAATTCTAAAATTACTATTTTTAAATGGTTTTTAGGCGGATGAACAAGAGACAAACCTAGCATTTGGAAACTATCGTCGTAAAGCTGTTTGGCATCCTGGCAGGTGTAGATTAAGTAAATGGTAATCACAAGACCGTGCTCTTTTGAACCCTAAGCACGTACGGATTGTATAGTCTCATCATGATTTCCAGAGAGGAAAAAAAATGTAGGGGTATACGAATGTACCTGTACATGAATAAAGAAAAAAATGTAATTCCTTTTGAACATTAGATGTCGTTTGTTTGTGATGACTGTTTACCAATACAATTAAAATATAATATTCGTGTATCTTAAGAGCCAGTATATTTATTAAGAAGTAAAAACGGACTTCAATGATAATTGTGTAGATAAGTTACATAACATACATAAAAGTGTAGTGATCTGCACTAAGATATTCAACAACAAATACGTGTTTAGCTGATGGACGTACCCATCCATTATCATTTATCAGCATTATCTGATTGTCGGTAATGTCTTCAATCGTAATTCGTTAGTGGTGTAACCGAAGTAAACTAGTTGGAGAGGTTTCATCCAGTGTATTCGTTAAGTGAACTTGATTTAATAATGAACGATTCCTATACTTATTGGTTAATTACCTTTATGTAGTAAACCAATAAAATTGATAATGAATCACAATTTCGAAGTTAATTACATTTCTTTCAGAGGTAATTAATAAAAAAAAAATTGGGAGCGATGTGATGCATAGCGAATATGAAAAATGGCGATATTTGGGATTTTATACATTTTTAAAGTAGCGAAATATTTTAGACATTTTTAGATATACGGAGTTGATCTAATTATTTTAAAGAGCATTTTAATGACACAAAATATCTCTTAGTTTAATATTTTTTTACGGTTAAATTACTTTTGCTAAACTGTTTTTGTTTCATCAGCACTCATTGGTATATAAATAAGTGTATCATCTATCAAAGTTATTACGGAAAATAATTTTAAATTATTTTTAAGTTTTAATAATATATTATGGTTTTTAAAAACGAGATAGCCATAATTCATAATTTAACCATTATTTGTATAAACATTAAACAGGTATGCTTTAAGTTAAAATCTTAACTTTTTTTTTAACTTTTATATTGTATTATCTACATAATTCATGAAGTATTTTTTTTTTCAATAAATGTAATAAGTGTTTTACAATGGATAATAGAATGATGTTGAGTTGATTGAGGTTGAGTGAAAAAGCTTCTTCTATTAAATGCACTTCAATGTAATATAATTTTAACTTAACGCCTTAAATATAAAAAAAATAATATCTTTCAAATTAAATAGGTACTAAAAATATTACTTCATACATAAATGACGTAGGTACATAATACATTTTATTCATTTCAAGCATGATATTTTATTTTTAAACTATATGTTAAGTTTTGACTGTAAAGTATGACTTATTAATATATTATAAATTAGTAAGATTACGAAATAAGTAATTTACACATTTTATGAACGCATAATATTTTCCTTTATATACGTCATCGATGAGTTAATTTTGTATATATAATACATCTAATAATAATAATAATCGAAGTATACCTGAATATTTTTTTTCAATATAAAACGAAATTTTATGATTTTTTAACGTAATATGTTATTCACAATAATTGTAATTACTCTATATTACAGTGAATAATAGTATCTATAAATATGTAATACTTTAACTCTTTTTAAACAATGTCTGAGAAAAAATGTGAAAAACCTATTATAATAAATAATTGTTGTATGAATCATTTAAACAATTAAAATTTCATAAGCTTTAAAATTTTTTCTGTTAAATAGTTTAATATGCAGTTTGTTTAAATTTTAATATTAACATTTTTTTTATTATCTAATTTTTTATTTAAATATATATACCTAACCATTTATTTTTGATAATTAAAATCAATACATTGAATAAAATATAAGTGGTTACATTATACGTTGGTAATGGTATATTTTTAATGAATGAATCATTAGTTTAATTCAGATATTGAAAAATAATTCGTATATAATCCTAAGACAAGTTACCTATTTAGAATAAGTTGTAATATCTAATTTTTGTTTCGTTAGCTTATGTTAAATTTTAATAAATGATCATTAAAATTTAATAAAGGGAAAGGTATTTCCAATGTTATCAACTTTTTATTGAAAAACTATTGTAAAATTTTTTATATAAGTAAATTTTTAATTATTTACAAATGTCTTTTGAGTTTTTATGTATTTATTTCATCTTTTGTCAATACAAAAATAATTTCTTTTAAATTAAAACTTCAAAAAAAATAATAATATAATTTTAAAATAAAAATTTGAAATAATATAAAATATTATTTAAGCATAGCTAAATATATCACTAATAACGGCTTAATAGTTGCTGAAAATATTGTATTAATCATTTGATACATTTGGAAATATCAAGTTATATATATTCAAAGGTATAGGTAACTTATATACATTGTGAGTTTCATTAGTACTCACCATGGTAACCGGGCTAATGGATCCAAAACTCCGGATGTATAACTCGCAATGAACAGTTGTAGCATTATCTGTAAAAAAATACATATATGTACATATATTATATAAAAAATAATATAGCAGAAAAATTATTATTTTATTAATTACAAGTATAAATAATATTTATTTTTGCCACAGTAGGAAATGGCTTGAGGTGGATAAACCCAAGGTTAAAATTATTTAATTTTTTGTTTGTTTTTTTTTTTTTTTTAATGGCTGAAGCAAATTATCAAATAAACTGCCACTTTAGGAGTAAGTATAGATTTGGTCCTTTGAAAAATCGTTCCACTTTAAATTAATCAAGACAGAAACCAATCTCATTAATAGCATATAATATAGCGCAACCACGTTCAATTAACCTCATGTCGCATGTAAGTACTATGTACATACCTAATATTCTTGTTTTTTTTTTTTTACGTCAACATTTTTAAATAATTGTAAAAAATAATATTACAAATTATTTAGGCTTAAACATAAACAATGAAACTGTAGTAGTATTAAGTATGTACAGAACGCACGTATGAGAAGAGACACGAAAAACATAAAAAATATTTTTAAATAATTTCATAAAGAGAATTAGAAAACTTTTATTATTTTGTAATAAAACATTTTAAATTGAATAAATCTATTAAAAACTTAAATTTGTATTCTAGACCAAAATATTTTTGTTTAAGGTTGTCGTATAAATTACAGTTAAATTCAAAGATTTAAATACAAAAACATGATTGAATGCGTAGTGCGTTACACGAGTCATTGCTTATACAGTTATACTTATTGATATTTTATAAGAGTTTAAATATGTTCGTTTGTTTTTTATGAAACCTATTTTGTTTTTAGATTGTGTATGACATATGATTATATAAGTACCTAAGTGAAATAAAATAATTTACATGTATTATAGTTGTTTTGAATGTTTATAATCATGGTAAATTAAAAAGTAGATTGTATCTAGGATCATACTATTTATAATCAAAACAATCATTGTCTTGGAAATATTTTTCTAAATATTATTTTACTATCACTACTTATTGTTTTATCAAGTTATTAAAGTTTTAATCATAAATATTAAATGGGTATTTAAATCTTTTATCTTATTTTTGTTTTGGTTTTAACAATACGATAAAAGATACAATAATAAGTTTATTATAAATTATAATTTTACTAAACTTTAGTTAATTAGATAGCAGAAATTAAATATTAATAAAAAAAAAAAACTATAAATTATATGTGTCTATTTAAATTTATAATTTTATTTGTAGTAAAAACTAATAATTAAGTGAATCTGTATAAGTTTAAATGATAATAAAATGCTTAAACGAACCAGCTTTGGATGTCAATTACTGTTTAGTCTTCAAATGTTGTAAATAGTAAATTATTTTTAAATTAACTTATCATTATTAACAAATTATGTTTTACACATTAATATTAGAGTAGTAATCTTTTTATTTTGATAAGTGTAATTAATATTAATTAGCTAATAATTTTAAAACTTTTCAGTTTTTAATAAAATAAGGGAAAATAATAAAAAGACTACAATGAATATTCAAAAACCTGAGTAATTGGAATGGTGAAACTACAGTATAGAAAAATAATGTCTATACTATACCTATCCTATGAATTTTCACTATACATATATTAATAATATTATTGAGATCTATGTTTTTGGTATTTGTATTAATAAATTAAAGATGAGTATATAATATTTATCCACTTTTTCTGCATTAACAGATCTATTGACTATTACATTAAAAACAAAATGATTTTGTTTACAATTTTACGAAGAGATTATAAATGTGAGTAAATTTAATAATGCATATTTACATCTTTAAATTGCTTAAATGCTAATTTATCTACAGTAATTTAGCTTTAGTTTCAATAGCGAATTTCATAATAAAATTATAATCATAAAGAGATTATGTAAAATAAAGATTATATGAACTTTTTTCATTTTTTTATTTTAAACCAAATATATACAATTTGTTCAATTGATGCATAATTAGTATATTTGATAAAGGCTATAATACATGAGCCACCCACTAATGGTACTTGGCTGGGTGTTGTATGAATATCTAACTATATGTTATATTTTTTTTTTCTCTAGTTTAGTTCCCTAACAAGTCAGGGAACCAGTTCCTTTTTAGACGACGTCTGGGGTTGCCAGGTAATATTTGGGTGGATAAGTTCTTAATTAGTGAGTTTTATTGTGTTTGGAGACTGGTATGAAAGTTTTCGTAGAAGCGTGTAGCTTCTTCTGACACAGTTTTAATTAGGAACAAAAGGTGGAGCATTTATTATTTTCCTAAGGGCAATATTTTGAAATTGTTGAATTTTATTGGTATTGGTCACTTTTAATGTACCTCATAATTGGAGAATATTTATCTATAGATGTTTGAGTAATGTTTTATAAATCAAAACTTTAATTTTTAATCTGAAGTGTTTATGATTTATGAGTAGTGTTCATAGGCTGTGAAGACGGGCATTTAAGTCTAGTCTTTTAATACGGATATGGCTATTCAAAGTGAGGCGCTTATCCAAGTTAAGTCCTAGATATCTAACTGTGTCAGATATTATGTAAATAGACATTAGGACAAATGGAGTGGCATAGAGTGAATGTTGTATGTATTGACTTATTTGAATTAAATTTAATGCACTAATCGGTGTACCATTCAGATATTAGGTTGAGATTAGTTTGAAAATTTGTTGAGGCAGTAATAGGGTTTTTGTCAAATTATATGATGGCCTTGTCATCCCCGTAATCGGCTACAATAGTATTTTGGGAGATAGGCTGGTCAGAGGTATAAAGATTGGAAAAAAAAGGGAGAGAAAATTTCAACCTGGGGAACTTCAGCTAAGATTTTCTCAATTTTGGATACTGAGGATCCAAACCGGATTTGGAAATGGTGATCACTTAAGTAAGACTTAAGTAATAAAAATAAACAAGGGGAGAGGAATTTGTTTTAGTTTGAAAAGTAATCCTTTGTACCAAATTCTATCAAAAGCTTAGTTAATTTTAAGAAAGGCACGAATGCAATAATACTTTTTTTCTAAGGAACACGAGATTGTATCAAATAATCTATTTACATGGTGTACCTATTATACTATGCGCACTGAGCGAAAACCAAATTTCGAGTCAAGTAATATCTTGTTCATAGAAATGTTATATAAAAGTCTTCTAAGTATTTGTCTTTCTAGTAGTTTACCTAGAAAAGGTAACAGATATATTAGTCTGTACGAGGAATATAGATCAGGTGGTTTGTCTGGTTTAAGAATCAGGCCTATGTTTAAAAATTTCCACAGAAGCGGGAAGTATGAAAGTTGTAAGGCCTCATTAAATAAATAAGTAAGGAATTTATATATTTTTTGAAAGACATATTTCAACTTCGGCACTAAGTAGATCAAAATCTGGCGATTTTTGATAGAATATTTTTGTAATGCAATTTTTCATTCATTTGGTGTAAAACACTTTTTCAGGGAGATGAAGGGACCTAGGACAATCTAAATAGTGGATTACTTTAGAAGTGAAATTTGGATTATTTATGCCGGGATTTGGCTTAAATATTTCCGATAGGTGTTGACGAAAAGTCTCAGCTTTGCCTTATCAGTTATAGCAATAGAATTATCGATTTTGATTAGTGGTGGTAAACTAGATTTATATTGTAAGAGTTTATTAGTTTCCCTCCAGAGGCTATCAGTTAGATAACTTTTGTTTGAAAATATCTGATTTGTATTTTAGAAAATGTTTATTAAGCAAATTGGACAGTTTATTGTATAGTGCTTTGTGGTGAGGTAAACGAGAAGTTTGATAAAGTGCCCTTGCTTTTCTTTTATCCGTAATTAATGAGCGTATATGCCCAAGCACTTGTTTGAATGATTGAGGTAAATTTATCAACTGCGTTATCGATATCTTCATATGTTTTTAATTTAACGTTCAGGGTGATCTCTTGATTTACTAAGCTATGGAACTTAATACAATCTGTTGAAGAGTAAAATAGTTTTTTAGGTGTCATACGTTATATGGATGCATTGATTGTTAAAAGTACAGATGAATGGACAGAGTTTAGATCAAGGATATTTTTTGGGGTGCAATATTAATTACTTGGTGCTTTAGCAATGAAAATATCAAGGATGTCAGGTTTTTTACGTGGTGAAGTTGGCCAATAAGTTGGATCTGGAGGGGCCAGTATTGAGTATTTTTTGGCATTGGCAAAATTGTGTAGAACATTGCCACATGGGTTGCTAGCACGACAGCTCCAGGCTTGATGCTTTGCATTAATATTGCTACCGATTATGAAATTTGAAGTTGGAAGGAGTAAATTGTAGCAATGGTGATAGGTATATTATTTAAATTAATAGATATTATAGTATTAAATTGCAGATAGTCTTGTGAGAAGTTTGGAAGTGGAGAAAAGGAAAAAGTAGATTTAATTATGATGGTGACACTACTATGAGCTGTGTTGTCTGGATGATTGAATTTGAACAAAGTATAGCCTGGGATAAAAACATTAGAGTATTTGGTTTTTAGGTCATTAACATTGAAAAGGATGACGATGATAGATTTTGAGGTGAGCGAGTTATTTGTCATTTTTATTATTTAAGAGAGATGAGATAACTTGTGTTGGGAGTTTAATTAAGGGGTTAATTATTGATTTAAATTTGTTAAGAAAGCTTGACATTTTTTTTTTTATCAAAATCTAATACGGGGGAGGATGGTTGGTAAATCTTGATTGATTTAAAGTAGCATGGGCATAAGTTCTTTGGGACGAAGATTGAGGGAGGGTGATAGGGTTATTAGTTTCCAGAGTCGGGTGACTTTCTTTTATAATTGAGTTATTATTAATTAACTTAAAATTAATATTATCATATAGAAAGTTACTTTTTTTTAAAATTTAACTTAAGCCCGGCAACTGGGGCCATTAGCTGTTTGTAGGGGTTATGAAATATGGTAAGGGGTAAGGTTGGTACGGTAGGTTGTATTTTACGATTGTTACAGTTGATAGCAAACACGTGTATGTGTGGCAAGGATTTTAATCACTATGATCCCGAGTGGTCACCCATCCAGGAGCTAGTAGCTGCGGACGCACTGCCGCCGCTATCCGCCATCATTATCCGTAGTTTTTACGTTATATTCAGTTTTGTTGGTTCGTTGGTGTTCACTGCTCACGACACAAGGTTTTTGTTGTCTTTAAAAACACGTGTATTTTATTATCGACTTTTGCAAGTTGTGCTTTTATTCGCTCGGGAAAGCCCTTTTACTGTGTTGTCGACGATCATTTGTTATTGCCTCGCCATTTGCCAGTTCTGGTACGAACAGTTACGATCAGTTCAATTCAGTTTTGGATACGACCAGCTCCGGTTCGTTTATCGCTAAATGATAGACGTTTCATCTTGCCAGTTCCGGCCAATCAAATAGGAATAGGTTCAGAGAATTCCTTATCCGTTTCCTTAAGGTACCACTCTATTATAATTAATTGAATTGTTTTTATCATTATTATCTATTTATTTAATAAGTGTTATTTGTTATTAAAAGGCATGTTTGTTATATTATTTCTTGTATTATCATTTATTTGTATTTTGTAGGAATATGATTTTTTGTATATTATGATCTGTGTTGTATTATTTATTTATTATATATATTATTTGTATCCATCACCCTTTCCCTATTAAAGCGCGAGTCATCGCCGTTCACGAGTCAATTGAGGTAAATCCGGTGTTGGCGAAACACTGAGGAAGAATGTAAGTTTTCGTAGCGGACACAATGAGCTGAGTAGCCACAGTATGATCATCGCGTGTGACCGTAATCTTGAAAACTGAGGCATTGACTAACCATGTTTGGTTTATATGGTTTTTCGACTTTTACCTTCGTATGAAGGAGGGAAGATAAATGGTACATTTCATTGGAGTGATTGGTGGGCTCCAAATAAATGAAGAACAGTGGGAGCGAGTGTTTATTGAGTATGTTTGTGACTTGCCTGACCTCATAGAGACGTGTTTCAAGTTCCCATTTAATCAGTTCTGAAGATGTGGAAAGGTGCATATTTCGAATAACCACTTTTGTAGGTTTGTCCTCTCTCAGTTAGTATGTGTGGTAGTCTGCTTTTTGGTTTTACTAGTCTGTATTTTTATCAATCGATGGCAGATTTGCAGTAAAAATTATCTACTCTGATCAGCTCAATTAGAATTGAGCAAAAGCCTTGGAAGTACAAAACTCCTTTTATGAAGATTGGAGGTGGCGGTTTTATATGATCAGTGATGATGGATCCTTCAGGGGGAATGTTTGTTTCGGATATCATGTCAGCAGATTTAGTTTGTGTTAGTAGTTCATAACAATTGCGTGTTGAAAAAAATTTTTTAGTTTTTAGTTGAGTAGTTTTTGGAGACGTGTTTTTTGTAATAGAGTTAGATGAACTTGAGTAATTTCTTTTGTTGGTCTTTGTTGTTAGTCCTTCATTTGTTGCGCTCATATTAGAATTCTGAGGACAATGGTTGGAGTTAATTTTTGAATTTTTATTAGAATTTGTAGGATTAATTTGACGAGCAGCCTGTATAGTGTTACTTAAATTAGTGACATAAGTTTTATTTTTATTATTATTATTTTGATTATTTTGAATGCAGATATTATCTGAATATGAAGGTATATCTTTTCTAAGCAACTGTCACCTAACCCACGATAACGTGTTACTTTCCATAAGTACAGCATAGTCGAACTAGTTAATAACGTTAAAATTGTTAATTAACTTATTAACTTTATTTTTAAAAGCACAAAGAAAAAGACACACTTATAATTTAAAATTAAGTTTAATAATTTGAATTGATGTTAGCTATTTTTACGTATTAGTTTTGTCGCAATTGGTTACAAAAAACGAAAAGACATCGGTTTTTACGGAGTAACGTATGCGTTGTACGCAGTGCGATTAGTGAATGATTATATGAAATAAATTTTAATTTATATTTAAAACAAATATAATATCCTAAAAATGCGTTTAGCCTGAAAATAACGAATAATAAAACGAATAACGTGCAGCCTCATTAAAGGCTGGTATAAAAATTAATTCAATCTAATTTTTTTAGTCGTATCGATTGCAGTAATAAAAATAAAAATATTTATTTTAAATTTAAGTCAAATAAGTAGGTAGATACTTCCAAAATCAGAACATCATGTATAAATACGATACTCAATATACTTATAGAAATCATTGAAATAATTTATAATATATATTCATGATACATGTATAGAAACTTTTCAAAAAAATAAAAAGTAATTTCTTGAAGTTATACCAGTAATTGATAGTGTTATAAATTATAATACAGTATAATTTAAAATATTTAAGTAAAGTAAAACCCAATTGATTGATTAAGCTTGATAAATATATATTTTGAGAGGATAAGAATATCTTAATTTGTAAATTAAAAGAGAAATTATGCAAACGTAAAAAAAAAACCATGCACAACTATAATATTTGTATAATATAATATATTGAAATAATTAATCAGTGGTAATTTATGATTAGGGTAGATGTCTGAATATTCGAGTAAACTATGTTATAAAAACAGGTTGATAATAGTATACAATTGATTTTCTATGACCAGTACTTTAATATGCAATATAAATATTATGTTTTTTTTTTTTTTTTTTATTGAACTTAAGCCCGGCAACTAGGGCCATTAGCTGTTTGTAGGGGTTATGAATTATGGTAAGGGGTAAGGTTGGTACGGTAGGTTGTATTTTTACGATTGTTACGGTTGATAGCAAACACGTGTATGTGTGGCAAGGTTTTTAACCACTATGATCCCGAGTGGTCACTCATCCGGGAACTAGTAGTTATGGCCGTTACTTACTCTCAGTCGCATTCCGCAACTGGTAGCAGACAACGCGCCACACCAAGCCACATAAATATTATGTTTACTGAAAAGAGAACTTAGTTTTTCTTATCGTATTGCCAATTATAATATAAGAAACGTTTAAAATTCCTTTAATTAAACAAGAAATATATTACTATACATAGTTTTAAATTTTAAATAAATACAATTGCGCAGTCTTTATTGATAATATTGTATTATGACATGTCTATTTAATTTATTATTATTTATTTATTATCATTGAATAATGAGTATCAATATTACTTTTAAATTTTTAACGTTTTATGATTTAAAAAATCAAAAATTTGTGACCGCTTGCTGGGTGGGCCCACCCGACGCTGGTGCGTACGCCTATGATAAGAAACAATATATTAAATGTTGAAAAACATCGTGGCCTCAAAGTACTCGTTAAAATCCTGACATTTGGATGTTATTTATTTTCTTTGAATTTAACATATTAAAATGTTGAGATAAATATTTATGTGATATTAGATGTGACAATGCGTGTTTAATAATAATTTTACCTCAAAAACGACAAATACCATGAATCACGTAGGTACATAATAGTTAACAGTTGCTGTGAATCATTGTTAGCGAACATTGTTTACTCTAATAAAATGAAACAAAATATAAATATAACTATATTATTTTCTCAAAACGAATCAATATTATTCTTTATGAAAATATTTCCTATAGTCCGCGAAAATAAAATATAATCCAATGGTTAATGATAATCATATTTTTATAATAGAGTCTGAAAATAATTTAGATATTATCAATTAAAAACAATCTTTTTAATAAATTTCAAAAATAGAAATCGAGTGAAAAGGAGTCCAATAAGGATAATTGTTAATGGTCTCAAAAGGCAGAACTTAAATACTTAATTGATTGTTATTGTAATTTTGTATAATTTATTTATTAATTTAATAGTGCTTTTATTCTCTACAATAGTAATAATTTGTTTCTGATTTCAATTTAAAATTAATAAAATAATATTAAATAATATAGCTTTGTCGATTTTGTACAGAAAATAATCATCAATGAATTGTAAAATATATTATGTGATTTTCTTAAAATGTAGATATTTTTTAAATCTGACAAATGCAGTATTAGATATGTTCTGTTTGTTAGTTTTATACAAAAAATTTAACATTTATGGACAAATTTTAACCAATATTATAAAAAAATACTATTTATGTTTAAACAATGTTAGAATTTCAACTAACGTTCCTGAATAACGTTGAAATAATATTATAAAATTATAAGTGCAGTAAGCTATCGATAACTATACAATAATAAGCATAATAAAAAAAGGTTGATGTGTAAAAAAAAAAAATCGTTCAAGAGTATTTTGTTGTGATACCTATTAACTGTGAGACAGCTGCAGTAAATAAAATGTATTATGTACTTACTGATGAAAACAATGTTCTAAACACGCGGGACTGTAGATAACATGATCGGTCTGGGACTAATAATTCATTTCAGACGAATCGTCGCACAGACAGATGTTCTAATCATCTAATGGCCGATATTCAGAGCGCAGTGAAATACATATTATTTTAAAGTGCGAATCACTGACAAAATATCGTAAGTAATATATCCTCTGACTAAAATATCGCGAAACCAATATATCGCATGGAATAAATATCGCTAGCACACATATCGCCAGTATGAAATATAGCAGTAATCCAGTTAGAAATAAATAATATTGATTAATATTTTTTAATAGTTATAAATAATTTTATGTAACTTAAATTTCAAAGCTTATAATATTTTTATTTAAATATATTAAAGTAAAATTGATAAAAATATGTATAATTTGATAAAATTGATATAAGTATTAAAAAAAAATAAATTGAAAAAATAAATAATAAAATATGTATATTAATTAAAGGAAGTTTATATTAAATGAAATACCTCGAAGATGATCTTCAAACTCTCGATTATGATAATCTATTATTACTCTATTTACTCGTTCAGCCCAACTGACTGTCTTATTCTTTTAAATTATTGATGCATTTGTATTTAACAGATGCAATAATAATTTACGGCGGTATTATTTCTTTACGATATATTGGTTTCGCGACATTTTTGTTGCGATATTTTGGTCACTGTAGTAAACCCAAAATCCCAAGTAATTATTTTAGTATTATAAAATAATAATATAATAAATTATACATAAAATATAATTTATGCTAACAATTAACCCATTAAGTCCGGAATTTTTTTTTTTTTTAATTTGAAGTTGATTTTGATTAAAAGGTCACCTTACGTACTTATATAATAATTGTCTATAATTTTTTTTTTTTTTTTTTACCCCGTTTTTAAGATAAGTTCCGTGACCATATGGTAACGCTAGAAGTATATACTACCTATTTTAAAATCATCATATTTTTTTTACAAATAAATATCGTTATAGTAGGTATACAATTTCAACAACCAATTATTATTGACGAAATCAATTGTATTATTTTAACAATGATTGCATAATTATAATTATAAATATTACATTAAAACTGAATAGTTGTAATCAAATTTATTTTTTATGGAAGTTCACGAAACAATCTATACATAGTCCAACGTCACATTTGACACACATTGTCCGTCCTACTGATTTACAGCCATCTTTTGCACACCTCCTTCTTTTCTTCTCTTGAGTATATGAAACTAAGTGGTCCATACGATCATATCTAATATCATCGGAAATACGACTGTCGGATGATGACAGAGATCTTGAAGGTCTCCCTGCACCTATTCGAGCTATACCATATCTTTGTAAATATGTTTGAACTAATTCACGGCGGAAATCCAATTGAGTAATTTGTTTAGAGTTAGCTTTTTTGTACAAAGTCCAACTGTTGTTCATTGGAATTTCCAATAGCCAAGTAAAAATTGGCCACCACCATTTTTTTACCTCTCACCCCAATTCTATAAGTGGCTATGTTTTGATCCATCTGATCAGTTCCGCCCATATACTGGTTATATTGCGCAACAAGATTGGGGCGACTTACATTTATATGTTTTTTATGTTTTTGTGAATATCTTTTTACACTAGATACTTTTTCGGTGCCGACATCAGTGGAAGCCATTGTAACAACTGCATTATCCATCCACCTAACCAACAAAATACCCTCATTTTTTTCTATTGCGGTTTCAAAACTTCCGCGTTCTTTTTTTGAAAATTTTTTTTTGTCGGTCAAAGGACAATTTTTTGGTATTCTATTCTGTCGGATAGTACCAATCGCTGAGTAACCCAGATATTTGAAATAATTAAAAACATTTATCCCAGTAAATAAGTTATCCATGTACAATGAGTAAGGTAATTTTTTTTTAGAATTGGGTAAGTCTTCAAGCATTAAAATAAGAGGTGATACTGCCTTTCCAAATATAGAATTATATTTTTCGTTTTCACGAGGATCTTTGCCTTGATACAATTCAAAATTTACAAGATAACCGTCATTCGTATTTACACACCACATTTTGTAACCAAATCGTATTGGTTTACCTCTAATAAATTGCTTACATCCATGCTTACCAAAGTACTTCACCATTGATTCGTCATAAGCAAGATGTTTTTGAGGTACAAAATTTTCTAAGCACTTATTTTTTATCATATTCATAAGAGGTCTAATTTTCCAAGCCTTATCTTTAGCATCAATTTGTGTATTATCAGCACAATGAATAAAGCGACATATTTGCAAAAATCTATCACGGCGCATTGCATTACAGACAGCCTCATTTTTCATATCATCCATAGAGTCCCAAAACGACTTTTTTTGAAGGTAATTTATTGTATCCACTAAGGTATAAAATACTAATAAAACATCGAATTTCGTCATGTGTTATATGTGGATCTGGACAATTTAAAAAAAGTGCATAACGCCTAGTTTCATCCACAAGATAATTAATTATGTCGTAATCCAAAAAAGTTTCAAAAATGTCTACAATAGATAAGTTTTTGTAACTTGAAAAATCAGGCTCAGGAAAGTTCTTTTGAAGCTCTTCAAAATCTCCCCCTTTTATCCACGTAAAAGATTTCTTACCAGTTTTTATTTTTTTCATCCACTCATCTATACTTTTCGTGCTTACGTGTTTATATTGTTCACTCGATGTCACAGATTTACTGCTCAAAATGTTTTCTAGACCAATATTATCATCACCAATACCGCCGTACCTCTTATTATTGGCTAATTTAATTTCTGCTTTAGATCGTAATTGGCGTGCTGATAAGTTGTCTACTTCACCATTGTTTTCATCCCCGGAATCTTTATCAGTTTGTACACATGGTTCAGGTGGTTCGATATATATCTCGTCTGCATCTATGTCATTGTACAAAATGTCTAACGCCTCAGACAGCGAAAATCCAGTTCTGTTGAAAAAATTTAAATTATATGTAGTACTTGCGCCTAGCGTTACCATACGGTAACATCAAACTTTTAACTTTCATAACTTATTCAATATTGAATAATATCACACTTTATTAAGTTAATATTAATCCCTATAGTATACTGAATACGCATAAATAAAAATTATAGTTGATTCATATATTTAAAATATATATAATTTACTTACTCGAAATTGATATCCATGTTCTACGAAATAATTTTCAAACTAAATTGAATTTCTTGATAAATATTTAATGTCAACATATAATAAAGATATCTGTGTGTAAAATTAATCACCGGGTCATTATCAACGATATGAACGACGTTGGAACTGGATAATCCCATAAGTTTAAAAATAGCATGCATTCAAACATGACTATAATTGTGTTACCATACGGTTACGCTAGGCCTTAATGGGTTAATGTAGGTATTGATAGTTTTACGGAGAATAGGTAAAGCCTAAATCAAAAGGTGAAAAAAAATTGTTTTCATTATATGCATAAAAAAACACATTAAAGATTAGGATATGGGATCATCACGCCACCATATTATGTCATTGACAGAACCCATAAATACGGGTAGAGCATCTAGCATTAGTAAAGAAGGTAGTAATTGTAGACTTATGCACAACAAGCATATGACAGTGAGTTTTAGATTCTTTTTAATTGTTTTAAAGTTGTACAAATAAAATATACATTTTTATTTGTAACTTGTAAAGTGTTCTTTTATTTTCAATATATACCTACTTTTCTCAATACGTCTCAAGATAACGTCGAACGTGATAAGTCGTTTAAATAATAATCGTGGTACCAATCGCAGTGTTCTACATAGTGATCACTACATTATGCGATGTTTTGTCGGGGTCTTATAGTGCACATTCATAACTGAAGAATTTCGTTTAATTTATAAAAGCACCTCTATTATCGGAGTCCATAGTCTTATGTTATTCTCTTTAGGGTAAAATAATAAATAATAATAATATGTGGTCATACAATATTATAAATTGTAAGGCCTCATTTGGGATAGATGACATAAAATTTCAGTGAATTTATAAACAATTTTTTTTATTTATTTTTTTTTTGTGTGCGTATACAAGATAGTCGATAAAATGCTTCGATTTTTAAAAATGAGAGTGGTTTTAGATATAAAATTGAATCTAGTTTGTATTTTAGAGAACTCACTCTTAAAAATTCTCAGAACTTATTTTCATAATTCGGACAAACTATAGCAAAAACTAAATAAAAAATGGGTATTTTTATGCAGGGTTAATTTTTAATAAAATTGATTTTTTTTTTTTGTGTAACTCGAAAATTAATAACTGTAAAAAACTTGAAATTTTTACCAAATGTTTATATTATTGTTTTATATTCACGGTAAAATTTTCAAAATATTTCGTTTATTTTTGAGGTGTTTATAAGCATAAAAATATTTCAATTTTTTTTTTTTTTTTTTTTATTAATGTTGATTAAAGTTTGTTGGCTGGGTAGAATACTAGAAAATGTAATATAAAGCTCCACACGAGTTTTAAAAATTTCAATTAGTAAATATCCAAAATCTGTGGTCACAATATTTTTTTTATAACTGTTTATACTTTAAACTTTTAAGTAAGATTTCGAAAAAATTCATAAATTTTTTTATTTTAATACTTAAGATTTTAAAATTTAATAATAGGTTTGAATATAAATCCATAAAAACATAAACCATTATGAGAAACATGTAAAATGCCTATCATGATCGAACACATCATCATACACTGCCCTAAATACTTACTGTTTCACCAAATTTTCAAAAGTCCAACATCGCCATAAGAAGCCCTCAACCATTTCAACACTACTAACTTTTTAAAATTTTTAAACAAATAAATGTAGACAAAAATTTGTAAAAAAATGAAACCACAATGTACTATAATATATTGAACCTTAGAAATGTATAAATCTTTCCATACTTATTATGTAATCTTTTTATTGTAACTCCCCTCAATCTCACGACAGGTTAATAGTCTTTATAATTAAAGCCTTAATTCTACTAATTAAAAAAAAAAACCGTAAAAAAATGTAAAAACGTTTGAAATTAAAATTTTAACAAATATCGTTATAATCTTAAATAAAAACAAATTACTTTGTAGTTAAAAATTCATGAACATATTTCTTTTTGAAGTTAAGATTTGAAAGTGTTATAGGTACAGGATTCTTTATAAGTTTTTCAAATATATAAAAAAAATCAAAAATCTACCAGAAAATCAAATTAATTTTTTATAAACGTATGGAGTTAAAATATTTGTGAGATTGGATATTATCTGTATAATATTTCTTATATTTCCGTATTAAATTTCTGTTCAAACTATGTTTTTATTCTGTAGTAATTTACCAAATATTGATGTTTACATATCCTACACTTTAGTGTACTGTATTATATTTATAAGTAATTATTTTTTAATTTTTGACTTTTTTGAGCTATTTATTGAAATCAGCTAAACATTTTAAATGAAAAAATAAAGATAAAAAATTATTTGCTATATAAAAATTTAACACAATATCTCACATTTATTAGTTGTTCACATATTTTTATACAAATTAAAAATGCACATTAATTTTATGATATACCTAATCGAATTATATTATGAATCTATTTATATTATTTTACGGAACTTACACTAAGGTGTTATTACATATTAATATTATTAATATATTTTAAAATCAATGATAATACCAAAAGTGTAGTAAATTACTTTAATACCTATTTATCAAAAAACATATCAGGAAATATACTTATTGATATTTACTGACAGATCGTCTCTGCTCAAAATCATTTTTGTGTACAACGATATTGATAATACATCACTAAATTCAAATTTAACATGCTCATTACAGTGATTTACTTGACATTTAATGTATAGCAAAGCGGTATCTACTTTACCTACCTAGGTACAGTAAAACGGTACCTAATTGAAACTTTTATTATTATATTATTTTGTTTATTTTTTAGTAAAATAATTTTAAGAGTTCATTGTTTTCTAATAGTATGAAATTAATCATATACATTCATAACTAAAATTTAAAATATAAATTAAATGATATCTAAGTAATACTATATTATTACAATACAGTGGAACCTCGATAAGTTGAAATTAAAAGGAAATTAATATTTTTCGAATTATCAAGATTTTCGACTCAATAAGGTTTTTGAGTTATCAAGGTTTTAGGAAAAAATTTGACTTAAAGAGTCAGGTTAGGGTTAGGTTAGGTTAGGTTATATTATCGTGCTTTTATTATTACGTATAAATTATAGCTATTATTTTAACATTTTTGTTGCATGTTTTATCTTAAAATTAGGCTATGCATTTAAAAGAATATATAAATGATAAAAAATGTGTATACTGTTATTAAATTTGTATGAGAAATAATTTTAAATCTTACTTTGAGTTAGATTCCTGAACGATCTGAACATAGTATTAACAATAGTATTTTCTATCACATTTAAAGCAGAGTACAATTTATCGTCTACATTACTAGATTGTTTGGTGAATGTTCTTAGTAATGTAAGTGCAGCTTTTGCTAACTTCAATGAAACATAAGGTACTGGATAAAATACTTCTAATGATTCTTAGTTGACTTCATCAATTTTTTCAGAGTGAAAATAAATGAAACGAAAAATACTTTACGATAATAAATACGATAAAAGTAGATTTAAGTATTGAAAATTACAAGCTGATTAGATAATAAAACAAATAATAAGCACTGTTATACGTCTATATTTTAAATACAGAATGTTTGAGTTATCTATAGATTTTATTTCGAGAAATTGAGGTTTTTGCAAGGGAACGGTGTTTATTTCAACTTATAGAGGTTTTATTGTATCTATAATATAATATGTATTATTAATGTTGTTATTCAATTTTATTAATTTTTTCAAATAAAGTGTATATTGTGGTATTACATATGATATAATATATTAACAACATATTTTAATTTGATATAATTACTAAAAATTAAGAAATTAAAATTTTTTAATAGTTTTCATATTCTATTACTACAAAATAACTAGCATTATACACATAAAACAATAAGGTACTTAACCTTGTAATTCTCTTCTTATATATTTTTATAATTTCAAAACTTAATAGTGTATAAGAAATGAAATGCGATGTAATTAGATTTCTATGACGAAAAATCCTTGATATATTCTTTTTGACAGCCAACCAAACTAAAGTTTATTAGATTATTATTAAGATGGGTGATGAAACTTTGTCAAGTGGATTATTTTTGGTAATATGATTATACTTTTGAAGACTGATTTGGATTTATTATTTTGTCAACTCGGAATCGATCAGGCTATTTTTTCGAATTTCTTTCTCCATCCCTAGTTAATTTGGCTTAAATATTTAAAATTTATGAAATTAATTTGAGATGAAAAATATTTAATGTATTTTAATTTATTATTTAAGAATACATTTTTGAAAGGTAAGAGACGTTCAATAAAATTATTTAAATTAGGTCGATGGTTATTTGGAATTTAGGGTAGAAATTTAATTGATTGATGGGATCATTGTTATTAGTACGTTTTTTAGATGATAGTACTAGGCTTAACAATGATATGAAACAAGTAAATTTATTCAAAACAACTTATATGTATTATATTCAATGTTTTCAGTTGTTTAAATTAATTTTTGTTCTAAGAACTCTAACTTTTTTCTATTACTATAATACATAATTATGATTATTCTGATTAATGTATCATATAGTTGTAAAAAAAAATAAAATTCATGATTAATATAGACATTTTTATAGAAAAATTGGACAATGGATCTTATATAAATATACCTTAGGGTTATATTAATTTATTTTTTAAGTTTAAAACAACAAAAAAGTGCATATTACTTAAAAAATAATTTTGAGTTAAATTTTTTTGATATTTCACTGTTTCTATACATAGTATTTGATTAAATCGTTATGAAAATATAATGTATGATTGATATTTCATAATTTTATTTATATATTTTGATACTATTAGTGTAAAATGTTTGACATCCAAAATTTTTAAATTATCAACGATATTAAATATTTATACTTTTTTTCTATGTATTAAAATTTTTACAGAAACTGCACATAAAATAAATAGGTTAGGTATATGTCTATAATATATAGCACAACTTTTTAATTATATAGAAAAATATTGTTATACCTATATTTATTTGCAATTTAGTTTCGTTTAAATAACAACCTTAATAAGTTGTTAATTATGTTAATTTTGTTTTTTAAATTTGTCCTTAAAAATAAATATAAATTAAGGATGGTGCTTACATTGCATATATATATTATATTAAAATTAATAGATATTTAACTTTGAGGATTAAATTATCGTATTTATTATTATAAAATATATCTTACATAAAATAATTTTTGGAGTAAAATTTTCAGAAAGATAATTAATTTTTAAATTTGAAATCATATTTTTTATTGAAAAAAGTTAAATAAAAATGATTAGTGTCAAAGAACAAAATTAAAAAATGTTTAGTTAATAACGAATGTAGTAAATTTTATTTCATTTTTTTATTTAGTTAATGATCAATTGAAGTTTATTTTAGTAGAAAATTAGAAAATTTTCTTTATGTGATATTTTGTAATAGTACTTAAACCATCATCACATATATTTACCTCCACATATATCTATACCACAAAAAAATACACAAGCTTCAAGAGGTAAGATAATACGTTATTTCAAATGGGAACCACACTGCCATATAGCTATTGTGGTTTTCACCGAACAAACGTCAACCAACTACAAGCCATGCTCAAGCTGACGCGATCAGTATAAATATAAGGGTACTGCGCCCGGTGTATTTAGTCTTCATAAAATCGTTTTACAAGAATTAAGTATCAAAATCAAAGACCAAAGACAACCCAGAACCTAGAATTATTAATAGTGTTCTAGTCCTGAGCATCAATGATCGTGCGACTGACTTTCGTGGCACATTATAGTAACATCTGATGAATCCCAACTCGAGCACAATGGATTTTTTAATTTAAGAAAATGTTGTTAATAGTATGACAAACTTAATACTATAAATAAGTTTAGATTTGGAAATTTATTTAATAGTGTAAATTGTATAAAAACCCTATCAGCAGAATGTATTAGTGATATTAATTTAAGTAGTAATTTTATTAATATTTTCTCAATGAATTGTAGAAGTTATAAAGCGCACTTAATGAACTAAAAATCTTACTGAAAAGTATTCGACACAACAATTCAAGGCTATCAAACTTTTCACTTGGTAAATATAATTAACCGTTGTGACGGGATATTTATCTTAGAAAGCACTCATTTTAAAGTAGATAACGTGGAAACACAAGTTATAGATTATTGTAACTCGATCAAACTAACTAACCATAAAAGCAGTTATGATTTTAACGTCACTGTTGCATAATTATTACTTCACTAGATGAATATTTCTCATATAATGACTTTACAGCTAACTATATTTTTTGCGGCAATATTAATATAAATTTATTGAAAATTCAAATGAATCTATTGTGTATGTAAATATTTTAGCTAAATATGGATATACTTCTATTACAAATAATTTCATTCGGGTTAGGTACCGATAATTCTAAAACATTTATTGATCACATGCTTATAAATTATCTTAAACTTAATGATGACACAAACAGGGATTCATATAGATTAGAATTTAGAAGTATATATTATTAAAATTAGTATTAGAAACATTATAGTATGATTATCATTTTAGAAAAGTCAATCTGTAAACTTAATATATTAATAATAATGAAAATTAGAATAGGTTATATTATGAAATAAAATAAATGATACTGATATGGTTATTGAGGAATTGCTTTCTTTAGTTAATTAATTTATTTTATCATCCACTAATACTAAATTAAAGTGCGGATATAAAAAAAAAAAAAAACTTAAACAATAGATTATTAAAGGGCTTATCATCTTTATTTGAAATCGGGTAAAGCTATACAATAAATCACATAAATAGCCATTTAATACTATTACTGATCAAAAATCTACTAAATATCGAAATTTATTAATTAATTGGGTTAGATAGGAACCTTTACTATGAAAAATATATCAAACTTGTTGGTAATGACTCTTAAAAAGTATGGAGTCTATTCAAGGAAGCTACTAGTGTTAATATAATAAATAAAACAATAATTTCTAATATTGTTAATAATGATGATGTAAAAATCAAAGAGAATAAAAAAATTATACGAGAGTGTAATTATTTTTTCTGAATTTAATAAAAACTGCTACATCTCCGAATCTATATTTTTAAGACCAATTAAACCATCTGAAATTGTTAATTTAATTAATAAATGTAAATATTTTAATTCTTTTTAAAACAATTCACTAATAAATAATATTTTAAAATTAATGGTTAATTCTATATCTTTTCCGTTTCCTTTATATTCAATATTTATATTAACAAAAGAAAATTTCTAAGTTCATTCAAAGAATCAATAGTTATAACAATTTATAAAAATAGTGAAAAAACAAATGCTCTAATTATTAGTTTATAAGTCTAACTTTAACTATATAAAAATTGTTTGAAAAGTTTTTAATGATTAGGGTATTATAATTCTTAAACAAATATATATTTTTTTACTATAACCAGTTTGGATTTAGGAACTATATGTCTAGGTATAATGAATTATACAATACTACTAAATTAATTTATGAAAACTTTGATAATAAACAAAATGTAGTTGGAATTTTTCTCAATTTAAAAAAAAAGTATTTGATTTTGTTGACCACAATATTTTATTAAATAAATTATACTTCTGTAGTATTCAAGGTATTGCTTTTAAGTTATTTAGATTGTACTTAAAAGAAAGATCGAAAAGAGTTAAAATTGATAATCAATTGAGTGATATAGCTAATATTAATGGTCTTCTCAATCAGTATACACAGGGAAAATTAATTTACTTTACAGACGATATGGTTATATTAGTAAAAAAATCAAAATTTAAATGACTTATATAAAATAGCAGATAATAGTTTTGTTATAATTAAAAATTGGATAGACAATAATTCATTATCAATTAATGTAGAAAAAACTAAATATATTCACTTTGAAATAAAAAAAAACTTATTACTATTTGACAAGCAAAAAAATACGGTTCATTCAAATAGCTGTCATAATAAGAGTAATCCTAATATTATACTCGACTGATTGACATTTAATCAAGTCATTTCACTAAAATATTTAGGTATTTTTATCAATAAAAACGTAAAATAAAATGTTCATATAAATTATATAAATAATACATTTAAAAATATTTTTTACATTTTCAAATCACTCAATTACATATTATCTAAAATTATAATTTATAAACTTAGAAATCTAACTATATAGTTCTTTTTATAATCAAACATTTATTGTAGTATTCCAATTTAGGGTAGTTCATACAACATTTATCTCAATAAATTTGAAGTAACTCTACGTTAACTACTCAAATTTATTTTTAATACGCCTTATACATATCAAACTTTTAAATTGTATAAACAATTAAATATTTTAAATTTAAAATCTTTGTATTATAAAAATGTGTATATACCTATGTATAATGTCAAAGATGACATTACGGTTTCAAGTCATAGTTATTATACTCGACTTAAATCTAAATCCAATATTATTGTTCCTAAAATGAAAACAGCTTTTGGGCAAAAATGTTCTAAATACAATAAGTCCTCGTTTAATGTCAATGTCAAGTTCTCAGAAAATATGACGTTAATTGGAAAAGTATTAAATCAAACACTTTTTACACACACTTTATTATAATATGTTACTACCAATAAATAACATTGTATTATTCTATAATTATATGATAAAAAATGCAAATGTATTCGTATGAACACGAAAATTGTATTGTGGACAGCAAGTGTCATTAAATAAGATTATCGATAAAATAAAAACTAAATATGAAATTACTGTGTTCATAGTAAATAAATATATTGTCTAATAGTATCTATACGTATAAAAGGCGTGTCAATAAAATTGATGACAGTATTATCTGAAAAAAGGTTGATGAAATTAAATTATATACATACAAATATAAAAAAAAATAAACAAATAAAACAACAATCTGATATACGAGTACCTACATCTACATGCGTATTAAAAACGAAATTATACTGAAACCGTTCAGAGTTAAACGAAACACAAAGATTTAAATTTCTACGACATAATATCTAAATAACGTAAAATAAGGTAACGTTTAATGAGGACTTACTTCATAAGCCTATTCAATATTGTTATAGTCATGATTTATCTGTTGATAACTTCAAAAATATTTTTATATATAAAAATTGTATTAATACTTTATTTTAATACGTTTATTAACAACTTGATTATTTAAATTTAAATGATAAGTTAAATCAAATTCTTTATTTATAACTTAGTATAGTAAAATGATGTACCCAACTTTAATTCTTTGTTAAAATCGCTTCTCTTTTACGTTCATTGTTTTTTAAAGAGAACCATTTCTTGATTAAATTTTGTTAAATATTATTATGTTGTAATATCTATTTATTTTATGGAGTAAATAAATAATAATAAAATTATTATTAAAATTCAATCAGCGATAAAATTGTTTATAGTAAAAATCGTAAAATTGTAATAGATGTATTATATTTCTAAATATATTTTATTTTTTTCGAATTTCTAGTATAACTATAACAACCATAACTTGGATATATTTTAAAATTAATAGTATTTTTAATTTATTTGTGATATACATTATCAAATAAGTTTAAAAACTAAATTTTTATCACCAGTTTGTTATTAATTATTATACATGTTCGATATAATTTATTCATATACATTATAAAGATAATAAAATTACACTCGAGGTCCACTGATTGAAAAATATTGTTAATTTAAAAATAAACAAAAATGAAATAAATTACATTTAATTTGTTTTCAATGATATTTGTAATTTACCAGTTGTAATAATATATGGTATAAATTACTATAGAATACAGGTATATATTTAAATTAAAAAAAAAAACCAAGTATCTAGAAAATTGACACTTGACAACAGTGAGATCTAACTTTCAGTATAAATTATTTTAGAAATAACGTGGCATGTAAATATTTTAAGTAGTATATACATACATTTAAATTAAAAAAATTATATTTGATTTTATCGTATGATCTACAAGTGGGTGGAATGTATGGTGTCATGACGTATATATGATCAATAACAATAGCTGTGGCGGCATAGGCTGTTTGAGAATGTTATAATCTGCTATATATTTTGATTTCCGCTCTGTTTCATATACACGTGCGTGTGGCGTTCTATGAAGATTTCATATGCGCGTTTTCTTCTACTTTGTATATAAAGTTTATGAACCAACGATTTCCTTTGGGAAATATAGTCAAAGATTTCTTTTAACATCGTCCTCCTCCATCCAAATGATCATCGCGTCATTACATTCTCTGCTACTGCTATATTATTTTGGAAAACGGGTAAATTTAATAGAACATAATATTATATAAAATATTATTATTACATGTTATTGTACCCGCGTATGAATATTATAAACTGCTGTTTGTAAAATCTCGTCTTTGCTTAATATAATTTCAAAAGTTGCATCATTTGAAGACGAAATGATGGGAATTCCGCTTTTATTATTTTTTAAATAAACAGTCTTACAGCCTTGGCAGCAATTGTAATCGGCTTAAAATGAGTATCGACATTTGATTAACATTCATATGAATTTAAAAAAAAAAACATTTTTATTGTATATTTATAAGAATTTGTGTTTTTAATGCGATTAATAATTTAATCCATATAGATACTATATTTTACTAAGTTATGTGCTAGTATATACTATTTACAATTTTATTATTATGAAATTGAGAGATTATTATTTTTGTTTAGTTATATGAAAACTAATCATTGTTTTATCATTTTTTACATTTTTATAATTGATACTTTGATCAAGTGTTTAAATATATTAACATTTGTATTAGTTATATTATTTATATTTTGAAACAATAGAGGATGTTCAGTATTTAACTCCTTAAAACAGAAACAAAACACTAGAAATAATTTAATTTTTTTAAAAACTCTGATATAATATTGTCACATTTTTGAAACGAAACCACTGAGTACTAAAAATAATAATAATAACAAACGTACATGCGTAAAATAAACGAGTTTAATATAATAGATATCTTACATACACCTTTTTACGAGTATAAATTATCGACGTCGTGGCAACAAATATACACGTATAGTGGTAAATAGGTAATATATGTGTACATGGCCAAAGGTTACGTGACATATTATTATG
Organism: Melanaphis sacchari; assembly: GCF_002803265.2. Lineage (NCBI taxonomy): Eukaryota > Metazoa > Arthropoda > Insecta > Hemiptera > Aphididae > Melanaphis > Melanaphis sacchari. The sequence goes on along the minus strand of NW_020271547.1, from coordinate 484,703 downwards.
TGTGTTAACGTGTTTGTGTAGCTCTGTTAGCTATATGAAATGGACGTGGGTCCTTATGTTAACGTCAAAATCACGTGCATCATAGGAATAGGTGTAGACGGGTATGCAATTTCCTGTTAGTGACATTTTCTCCTGGAATGACACAATGGTAATTTATTTTTATGAGAAATCTATAGTAATTTTTCAACATTATACGTTTGAAATAATATTTTACATTAATCTATTGCAATATTAAAATGGCATTCACCTTTTGGGTGGTAAAAAATAGTTTATAACTAATTAACTACTTGTATCTCGTTGAAATTCGAAGTAGGTAATCTAAAATTGCTTCAGAACATGAAATAAAAAGTGTACGTTATTATTCAAAAATGTTGTTTTGCAATTATATCAAGTTATGAAAAAACATTTTTATAAGTCTTACTTTTCGAAATATGATTTAGATATATATATTTTTTTTTTGTTTGTTTGTTTTTTTTCATTGGATAACTGTCAGTGAAGGAGGATCTGTGTGAACAATACTACTCCTAAAGTAGTTATTTAAATGAATCTCTTATTGTTTATTTTAATTTAGAAATATTATTTTAATATAATATATATGTGTTATGTATATAGGCTGCAGGTTAAAATTTAAAAAATTTAAAATGATGTATTTTTTTAAATTTTTTTTTCATTTTACGACATACTGTATACAATCTTTAAACTAATTTTAAAATAAAAATGTATGCTGTAAAAAAGTATATTATATACTTGAGTGGCTCAGTAGCTACACTTTATATTTGATTTAATTTGTTATAAATATATATATATATATATATATATATTAAATGATAGGGGTGGTTTAATATATAAAATTGGATCTAATTTGTACTTAAGAGTTTAAATTTAAAAATTTTTAGAACTTATTTTAATAATATTGGAACAAACAAACAAAAATTAAGGGAAAATGGGAATTTTTACAATTATAATATGATTAAAAATATGTATAAAGTACAACAGATATTTCCGGATTTCCGGTGAGGTCGTTCAATACATTTGTACCCTAAGTTCACTATCCCTATCACCTCTGGCAAATACCTGAGATACCCGACTCAGGTGAGTAAACACATTTAGATTTCAGATGGAATATGATTACTGGAAGGCACACCCAAATATATGGTAGTTTAGTGGATGTAGGACAGGAGGTTGGCGTCTTCTCCGTCGGTCGTCGAATAAATACAAAAGCGAGGGAATGCCGGTAATTCGCCGTGAAAACGGCGGTTTTAAGTATTTACCAGTCAAACCTAATCCATTGATAGATAATGCCTTATATCTCCATAGTCGTCGGTGTAACCGCTGGATGCTATCCCTGCGGATTGTTGGAACAATGTTCACAAATAAAATTCGCCGGCCGTGAAAACTGTGGTTTTCGTGTTTGTCTATCGGTCTTATAATAATGACTTTCGCTGTTTAATGCTGGTCGCTGGTAGTTGATCGGAATATTGCCGTTGGATTCTCACTGGACGTTTGCTCTTATGGTTCCACTTATCTAGATTCCTAACTGCGTTTAATGTTGATATTTTAATGGTGTAGCTAGAACTAACCTCGTTCTTTGGAGACTGGTGTTAGCTCGTATTTATGTTCTTTTGGTGGTGTGAGCGTGCTCTGTTATTGGTCGACTGTTAGCACCATCTGTTGGGATTTATTTTAACTATCTCTCTTATTCTGGTGTTTTTTCATTTATCAGTTCTTAGTAGCATCTCACTAGTTGTTCGTATGTATCGGGTTTGATTCGTTACAGTAGTTATAACTTATATTTTAAGTAAATACGATTAATGTTTTATAATCGATTCGAAACTCCTATTGTAGATTTTATAGTTAGGTACCTAAATATTTTTTCTAAAGGTTAACACTTTTTAAATAGTATTAGATAATTACGTTGTATTTTTATAGATTTTAACGATATTACTATTACCAAACAATTCATTTTGATAGGCTAGCCCTGATTTTCAAATTTAATATTACCTAATTTTTAAACTTAAGTACTAAGTAAGTAACACATATTAGAAACTTGTTATAAATTAATTAAAGAAACGTGTTAATATATTAAAAACTGTTTTGGTTTTATAACTTATTTTTGAAGACAAAGAATAGAAAATATAGCAACTCATTTTTAAAAAAGAAAAAATTTGATTCGAATACATAAAAAAAATACTAGGAATAATATTTAACACATTATTTTAAATTGATCAAAAAATTTCATGAAACCAACTACACACAAAAGTAATTTTACTTCTTAAATTAAAAATATCTAAGAATATTTTATCAACAAATTTAATATGATGTAGACATTTTGAAAATAAGTAGATTCTACTACAATCCAATAATAAATATTATACAAATAGATATTGAAAGTAGATAATACATTTAAATTTCCGATATATAACGAGGGTGAGTGAACACAGCAGTATTACTTATTATTATGAATAGGCTTGGTTTGTCTTGAACCAATATTCGTTAATGATACGTATTAATATTTTTGTATGTTATAAGATTTGATTTATATATAATATATTATAATAAAATTATTCATTTGTAAATAGTGCAACTCGTTAAGCGTGACGGTAAAACACGATTGCGTACAGTCTTTATCAACATACGATACAGACTTTATTATCGTACTTTATCGTACGATTTTTATCTGCAACTTTGAAGCACTGTTGCCATTTGCTTTGAACTTATAGAATAGGGTTGGCCAAACTTTTATTGGTCACTGTCTACAAAAAAATATACTTCACCTTTAAGGATCGACTTATTAATCGACTTATTGATCGACTATTATTAAGAAACACATAGAGTGCATGGCTCTAAAAATAAATTCTAATATGATCGACTTTGAAATTGTCAAAAAAATTTAAAAAAAAAAGTGGTACCATAACATAGGTATTATTATTATAATTATAATTTTTTATTATATTATTTTAACATTTTATTATTTTTAATTATTTTATTTTGTAGCGTGAGCAACCACGCAGTAGTGTTGACCAGATAATTGAGGTTGTGCGTAATTACTGTCTAAAAGATCTGGGTATGGAAAGAACGTCATCTGGACGCCATAAGATAAAAGGATCATCGCACGTACGCATGAGTCTGAGGACAGATGAATTGTAGGAACACGACGGTATACATTTCTTGACCAGAAGAGATATGATCAAGAATAATGAGGAAAGGATATAGGAGAGCTCGAGATAAGACTTTTTCAGATGTGATTTACAAAAGTTAGAGCGAGTATACCTTTACGCCAGTCTATGTCAGAGTTTATTCATTTGGACCGGGAAATTTTTTTAATTTTAAACTATTTAAAAATATTTTCAATAAAAACACGTGTTGTTTACACGTGGCCTGTTTCACTACCTAGATAGTATCGTATAGTAATTTAATTATTTAAATTACGTTGGTCATATTAATATAAAGTATCAGTAAAATAATTTTCATTATGTGAATATAATACTTAAATTAACTATACGATTGTTTAGAACAATTGATATACCTAATTAGTAGTTACCTAAATAAAATAATTCAGGTTATTAAACTATACTAGAAAAACTTCATACTGATTAATACAAGTAATCACTAATCACTTATTATTGGAAATTATGAAATAAACATTGATATAGTATCTATTTTTTGATTGTTTTGATTGACGCTTGGTAAAATTTTATAATACGTATAATAAGTATTTTTATAGTTTTATCGTTATTAAGATACAGATTGGAAAAATTGATACAAAAACTGTTATAAATATGACTATCGAATAAACAGACTTGTCAAATTTAATATGCTTTGAGACTTTTTAGTACACTCAATAAATAAAAAGAAAAATACTTATTAATAGAAATATTTTTTGCACAAAATAGCATGTGAACAATATTTAATTGAAACAACTGTTAACACTTTGATTTTAAATATATATTATAATATTAAACGTCAATAAATTACAGCCCATGTGTAGAAAATATATTATAATATATTTTTATCATTGATTGATACTTATTAATCAAATTAACAATAATAATTGCGCTCACGATGTAAATTTTACTACTATATTTAAAAATATAATAATATGAATTTTATACTATAAAGTAATTCAATCAATTTAATTGCATACCTTTACATTGACACTTTAAAATACTTGAAAAAGTCAAAAACTTTACGTAACGTTTTAAATATTAAAAATATTAATTGCATATTAAATTGTATTTTAAATGAAAATTCAGTATGATTTATAATTAAATTAAACTATTATAGTAAATTATGTATTTCTTTGTCTATAAGCATTTGTTTTAATGCAATATAAATAATATGTTGAAACAATGTAACTCAGACTTATTCAAATCCATCTATATAATATATTGTTTATTTATTAATGCAGTAAGTATGACAAAAACTTTGAAAAAGTAGTCATGTTTATGTATGCATTTTTATTACTATAGATATTATATATATGCATTTATTTTGTGCCAATTAATTAGAACTAAAATATCCAAATTTAAAAGTTTAGGACAATTTTTTTAGTAAATAAACATAAATATTTTAAAACATCGATATATTCAAATAGTATAAAATATAATTTTAGTTAAAATATTGAATAATTAAATGACGTAGATGAGTAGATAAGGCTATATTTTCAAAAAAAAAAATAAGTTCAAATATTTTTTAAAATAAAATTACCTCGATTATTAAATTATAAAATTACGAGCATAGAAAACATTTTTTTTTTTTTTTTTTAAATAAACACAGTTTTTTAGTTGATTTTTTTTATGTATTTTTATGTTCAGTACTTTTGTATTCTTCCGAGCCAAAATCTCTCTAATTCTCATCCCAGTTGAAATTTTAAATTTTGTTAAAAGCTACAGTAATAATAATAAAAAATAACAATTTATAATATTATATATATAATATAATTATTATAGCTCATTAAATTCAACTTATGAATCGACGCACTATGTAGACGTACATCTATGACAAAGGTAAGATGTAATAATGTATGCTATAATTTTTTTTTTTCACCTGGAAATTTCACGAGATATCTTGCTATAATATATCCTTACATATCTTACTTTTATACTATCAACAAGTTTGAGATACTAGAATGGTTATCTGATTATTATTTATTAAATTTTATTATATTGTTCCTAGTATACCCAGTGCTGTATAAACTATATTTAGTGTATGGTTTGTAAACGCCCATAAATTATCGTTACGTATAATATGTCATTATTATCTTCATGATCGTTAACTTCGTTTGGTTTTTGTATTAACGTAAAGTATATAATTTATATAATTATTAAAAATTAAGTTAAACTGTGAGTATGGCAGTAACAAGATCAAAAAAAAAGAGGATTAGACTGCTTATTTAATGAAAACATAGACACTGTATTAAACAAATGTCATAAAGCTGTGTGAAATCAAATTTGTTAAAATATCCAGGAATCTGAGTCACACGTCATCACAGAACATCTGATCACATGTACTAATAACATAAGTAGGATCAATTATGTCATAATATTTCTTAACAAAATGCTTCAACTCGCAAAAACAAATGAAAAAAAGTCTGCTGAACAAATATTTGCTGAAGTGATATCAAAAGTGGATCGTAATACAAAAACTCTGATGCTAAAGAATTGTGAAAAAAAAAACTAAGAAGATAAACATCGAAGAATAATCCGATAAATCCTTATTTTCTTAATTAATTATTTATTGAGAATGATTGGCATTGTTTGGGTGGTAAATCGGCACATTTTTATTACACGATAATGGAATAGATACAACAGAACGAATAATTGTTTTTTTTTTTACAGATAATGGTTAAAATATTTAATTAAAGCTTCAACTTAGTAGGTAGACGGATATTTTTCAATGGCTCCACTAATATTGCAATAACTATATGTCATTCGAGTTATAATAAATAATGTTTTTATAACTACTTATTACTATTATTTTAATTAAAAATTAAACAGAATTGAGTAATAAAGAAATGCTTCAAATCATAAAAATATTCTTAATTACTTTTAATAAATACCAAATTTGAAAATTTTTTATGATTTTGTTTTGTTATTTATAAATAATCTTTTACAGCGAATTCAATGTTTTTAAAATAATCTATTACGTTTAATCTAACTAGTTTAAAATGTAATATAGATAAGTAATAACCAATCAGTTATTTTATGAAGCATTATATAAGTAAAGTCGTGTGCTACAAGTATATTATCCATTTGTTTTATTAAATAGTACGTAAAATTTAATGTCAAACTATATCTTGTAACACTAGTGTTGTTTTTAGAATGTATCGATATCAACATTTAGGTGATATATACATTATTTACTGAATTGTGTTAATCTTGCAACATTACATTTAGCGATTGTTGTCTGTTGGTAATGGAAATTGATAAAATATTGTTATTTATGTCAGTGAGCAATTATATGCACATAAAATCAAACTTAACCTTGGGAAATAAGACGAGAATCTTTTTTCACTATTTCTGAGCTTTATGATAGACTGTTAGCGTAATACAGGTATCTTCCTGTGAGTTCATTTCATAAATACAGTAGAGCTCCAATTATTACCCGTACGTCAATCTACCGGATTTCCAATTATCTGGACGAGAAAAAAAAGTTTAATTCTCTTGATAATTTGTTAATCGTAATCGTATTTCGTTATTCCACATAAACGTAATCGTTGATTAAATATCTATTTTACATAATTTTTGAACGCTGATTATTATTATTTATTATTGGCTGTTGCCAATATTTTGGTATTTTTCTCAGTAAGACAGTTCTTGTCTAATTGTTGTCAGTTTCGTTTGTCAAACATTATAACGAGTGAATTTCACTGTCATAATGTTGTCTAATAACTAATAAGAAATATGTAGTACTTATAATAAAAAAAAGATTATTTTCTTAAAATAAGATATAATAGAAATATTATTTTTTAAATTTTATTAAATTTCTGCTCCTTAATTACTGAAGTACTTAATATTTAAAAACTACCAGCGTAATACTATGTTTTTATACCTAACTTATGCAAGACGTAACTCTTTGTTAGTATATTATGTATAATTTAATAATAATTTATATTCTCTCTGTTGAGGGATGCTACCGACATCAGATTTAAAGTAATTGTTAATATTTTGCGAATATGCATTAATTGAAGATTAGCTATTAGGTCTAACAACCATACTGATTCCTTTGGTATGTGTTAATTCCATACTCATGGCGTTTGATATTTAAACAGATATAAAAAAAAATTGAAAAATGAATTTTCTATACTTTTCGATTAGAGTAAAAACAACTTAAGTGGAACTTTGTGTTAAATTTTCGAACATTTTACTTAAAAACAAAAACAATTTCAAACATTAATAAAAAAAAATAAAGTTTTTTTTTCAAATATCTATAGTAACATAAAAAATATTTTGAAAACCAATGTTTTATTATCTAGTGAATGTTTATAAAAATATTTAATATAGATTTAATGTCTTTACAGTAAAGTTGTTCATTTTGAATTAAAACAATAAAATAACATTTTTTTTATTACTGATTATGCGTACAATTTTCATACTTTCTCTTCCACCCCGCCGGGGGTTACTGTGAAAAGTACAACGAATTAGTATTATTTGATATATAAATCACAAGCAATTGAGATAAAACACGTTCAGTGTTATTAATATTATACTTTAAAACCATACCCTTTTAAATTTTTTAAATTTTTCACAGCTATTGCGGTTACTTGATTACGTGTAGTATAATTTTTTGGAACCAAATTAAGATGTCTAAGTATCGTGCAGTATTTTATGAATAGTTTTTTCTTTTATTGTTTATGATATATATATATGTATGAGAACCACACATGTGAAACTGTATGTCAGACATCCAATTTTGGTACACATATACTTTTTTTAAATACATCAGACATATTTTAGTGTGTAAGTCTAAAAAATACATTTTTTGTTAAAGCTTTTTTATAAAAACTGATGTTATATTTGTATTTTTTGAAGTTTTCCAGTGAGAGGATTCTTCATTCTGCGAAACATGTATTTTTTTCTTTATAAGTATAATTATACTTATATGCTAATTATATTGTAATAGAATGTGAAAAACAACTTGTGTTTTGTCTTCTTTTGAACGTTTTGATAACTCATTACTGAGTATAGATGTAACATGTAACACTTAGGAAATTAGAGGTTAGGTAAAAATCAGAGATTATAATTCGATAACATAACTCCAATCGAGTTGAAACAAAAAGGATTTATCAACTACTAGTTCAGTTATATAATATTATCATCATGATTAATTTAGAAAGTTATAATTTACATAATTGGTTATTAATAATATTTAAGTTCGAAGAAATTAATTAAAATAAATAAATAAATTTAAAATAAAAATGTATTTAGTTGAAATTTGACAAACACTGATTTAAGTATTTTATGGACATAATTAAAGTAGATATTATTTACTTGAATGTAACTATACAATTTATCGTTAGGTATTATATTATCTCCTCAGCAGATTCATTAACGAAAATGTGGTGACTTTTTTGAGTTAGTTTCCAATGAATATATTCAACTTATATCAATACAATTTAGAATAAGAAGAGGTACGTATAGATCAGTTAATATTAATTAACTTATTTTTGTTAACTTTAATATTGCTTTAAATTTAATTTTTCTATAATGTATGTAGGATAATTAATTAAACTGTTAATAAGTTATTGTTTTAAATTATTAATATAAATAATAATTCCGTTATTAATTTTTGGGTTATTTAAATGCGAGTTTCGTAGTAAAAGATAGGTAAGTGAAAAATTATTTTCTTTAAGTAATTTATCGTTAATAATATAGTACTAAGTTGGATAATATATATTTCATTTAAAAAAAAGGTATAATATATATTAATAAAAAAAAATATGAATATTTTGTATATAGTATTATATATGTACACATTTATTTTGTTTATACTAAAATTTTATTCGTTCTAAGTCTAACACTATAGTATTCAATTATTCTAAAAATATTATTTTTTCTTAAGTTGTACATAATATAAATTATAGAGACACACTTATTTTGTATGTTGAATAATAAATTGAGCTCTGTTTTAAATTGATTTATTTTTAAATGTAATATTATATTGTCACTGTTTTAATATCTTAAATTGAAACGTAACACCGACTGTTACGTAGTTAAATAAGGCGAGTTTTGACTGTAAAATATTCTGAATTTAGTATAATATTATATCCACGTATGCGTTGACATGTTGATTCATCAAATTACTTAAAAACAATTTTTATCGTTGTTATTTAATTAAATATTTTCATTTTTTTTTTAAATAGCAAATTATTTATGGTTAAAATTTATTATCCTAAAAACTCATTAAATAAGCTAATGTTTAGTTCATACTTGGTACTTGGTACCTATTATGTAAATTAATTTATCTATTAAGGTTTCATTGGTATAGTTGGTATTAGAAAAATCCGTGTATTGTTAAAAAAAATTTCTGGATATTATTTGAATTGTTTATTTTTTACAAAAGAAAAATCTCATAAAACTTTAATCTTTTTTTTTTTTTTTTAATTATATTTCAAACCTAAGCTGAAACTTAATTGTCCATGAATGATAAAATGGTCTTTGAGTTGTCTAAAACATTTTTACGCCTTTTGAGTTTTGATGGAGGAAAAGAAAAACAATACTGATAAAGTTTTCTTCTTACTTACTAGATATTGTTTACCTTGTGAAAATACCAACTTTTATTTTTACACCAATATCCCATTTATTATTTTTTTATTGCCAAAAGGAAAAAAATGGGTATGAGCTATTGCAGCTATACCTTTTATGTTAGACTTTTTATCGTTAAAAGTATCTTTTTTTATTCACTTGTACTAGTACAAACGATAGGTATTATAATTAATTATGAATTTTCATAGCTTTATGAAGAATATTTTTATACAAGCCATTTTTTTTCACATCTAAAGAGTAATATTTATATTGTAAACATAAATCAACTTTTATTTTTGCAATCACCAATATAATGGTTTTTATGAAAGTTCAGTATCTTTCAAACCAAAGTTAAGAAATCCATTTTTTTATTCTTATCATAAATTTTAACGTATATAATATCTAATATTTTTAACGGGCTGCAGAATTTTTTAACTTTGTTAAAAGTTTTCTATTTCATTTAACAGTTTACATGCTTGTAAATTCAATATTCAATAATTTATCAAATATTTTTTTTAATTGTATTTCTACAAGATAGTTATTTTTGAAATATTTTTTATCCTTATAACTTAAATAAACACATTTAATTGAAACAACATAATTCAAATATGGTAGGTAGTTAAAAATAATTATTCATATTTTGAACAATATAATAATGTTCTTATTGTTGTACATTAATGTATATTAAAATTTGTTGAGCCATTGAAATTCTTTAAATGTTTCAAGAAGCTTTTCTATAGAATTGGAATTTGAATTAATTATTATTTTTACTTTTAATAATTTTGTAATTTTAACTAATTTTTATGTAAAAAGTAAATGTGGTTGAAATACAATGTTATGTGCTAAATATTATAGAATGTGATTATTATCATTGAATATCGCTTGGATCGGTATAGTTAGCATGGATTTTTAAATCTTTGTAATTGATTTCATTAATTTCCCATAATATATTAGAAAAATATAACTGTTTTTCATATATCATAAATTCCTTGAGATATCCTTTTAATTTTTAAACAGATATATTGGAATTTTCCATATGTTTTTTGTTGGTATGCATAACATTTTTTTTAAATAATGGTGATATTTTGTTTTTTTTTAAATTTTATTCTTTATATTTTAGGTTAATAGTTGTAAATGATGTATTAATGTTGAAAAAGGTAATTTAAAAAAAAGTATTTATATGTTTAAATTTATAAATTAACTAATTAACTTCATTTATTAAGCTAAATTATTTTTGTGATATTAAATATATTTCTAAATTTATTTTATTTTTTAAATTTTTTAAGCGGTTTTGAGTTACTTCTTAAAATAAAATACTATATTAATTCATACATCAAAAATGTTCATTTTTCATATATTTTATCTAAATAAATTAAAATGTATTAATGTAATTATTTAACTTGTAAACGGGATTTTATGTATTTATTTTTATAACATGTATAATGATAAAATTAATCAATTAATTTTAGAATTATAAAAAAATTATATACTATTTTTTTTTAGTTTTCCAAAATATATTTTAAACACATAAACATTATTTACTTAAATTTTATGTTTTTGAAAAATTATTCAAGAATAGTGAATTATAAATGGGTCAATCAGTATATAAATTATATTATGTAGATAATTATTATCACATTACTATTTAGAATATATTTTAATATATTATGTATTTATGCAGTGGCGTCATTTGGGGGGGTGGCAAGGTGGGCATTTGCCTCCCCCTTGTTTTAGCGGGCCACTGACAGGCCGGCCGGGTATATGGTGCTAGTTTTGGGCCACAAGCCGGTAAACATGATTCATGACATTCATACCATTGCTAAATAAAATATTACCATGACTCCGTGGCTCGTACTTACTTCTAATACATAAATAATTATAAGGTATTTGATCTGATATTTGTATAACTAGTGGCGGACTGGACGATCAAGATATTGGGTTTCTCGGTGGGCCACTGCTCGTATAAAATATATATTTATTTATATTATTGTGAAATTATAAATTAAAATATTATTTAATAAGTAATAACTAATAACTAATAATTAATAAGTGTGTAATATTATTAAACATAAAACCTAGATATCTGATTAATTTAAAATGCGGGACCGGCTTGTGTTCGCCCGGTCCGGGTTTGTTGACAACTTTTTGTTACAATTTTAAAAATAGAATTGGAAATAATTATTACAACCTAACTACTAGTTAGTAACTAGTATGTATAAAATTATGTAAGAAAGCTGTTTATATTGAGATAAAAATGTAATTGTTAGAGAGTGGTTTTTTTTTTTTTAGTTATTGTCCGGTCAAAACTTTTGCCCCACTCTCTAAACCTGAAATGATGCCACTGTATTTATGTATGATATAATATATTATTATATAAAATTATAAGGATTTTTATAGTTTAATAAATATAATGAGGCGACAAATATTATGCATTAATTCTTATTTACTGGACGTTTTTTTGCCGCATTATTACATATAAAACTTATTCAAAGCTCAGTGGTTAAATTAAAATTCAACATGCGTGTGTTTAGGTCTTCCTATTTGGCAATGAGTTAGTGAGCAGTTAAACGGGTATAATTTACTAGTATTTCTGATTACTATGGACGAATATCAATTACTATTTACATGAATTTTGAACAGATAACCGTTTGTATAAATCTGTGTTCGCGAGTATACCATATAATTGACGAGTCTAATTAAATTAGTGATTTTCAGTTGATATTACAAACTATATGTTCTTAATAGGTGCACATTGTTATTGATTTAAAAATAGTGCAATTTTTAAATAATAATTAAAGATAAAAGTGAAAAAGATGTGTTTTTGAATGTAAATATTAAATTAACAAAATTTACTGAAACTTAATATCATAAAATTTTAATAATTAAACTTCTAATTTCTAAACATGATTAAATAATGCAATATAATTATCAAGTGTTATGTTCAAATATTCATATAGCATCATTATTTATTGATACTGTTTAAAAGAACATTTTTAAGTATTCATTAGTCTTTAAACAGACATACTATTAGTTTGAACTGTTTCAAAATAATTGTATAAACATGGTTAACTTTAACTATGTCATCGAGTTGAATTACCAACTAACTAACCACATTAGTTTTATGTATTTTATAAATTATTTTATGTTAATCTAAATAACTTGAATGTATGTAAATAATAATTCATTATAATTAATATTTGAATATTATTTTGTTTTAAATTCTGAGCGAAATGGTAAATGTATTTATCTTACAATAATCTGTATTATTTATTTATTCTGTCACTACTTTTTAAAGTCTTAAAAATGTTTCAATCTTTTATGTCAAGAGTGATTTATGGTAGAAAATTGGATTTAGTTAATACTTTAGGTAGGTAAAAAGTAAATAATTTCTATTGATTTATAACATAATCAGAAAAAAAATAATTAGAGAAATGAGAATTTTTATACAAATCCAGATTTTTGCAAATCAAAGTGGAAAATTAAAACTAATAAAGAGATTTGCCGATTAGAGTAAAAAACAATGACATGTAAAATAAATCCACATAGTTTATATATTTTTGATAATAAGTAAATCATATTTGTTATAATTCAAAAACTATAGAAACTTTAATTTTTTAATAAATATTTATATTGGATTTTATAAATTTTATAGAACTGAACAAATTTTAAATTTATTTTAAGCTTTTTTGTCAATTTGTGTACAGTAAAATGTTTGTAACTTAGTAAAAAAGCTTGTAAAATGTACAATATTTCTCATAAATTATTCTTACTGAAAATAAAAAAGATAAAAACATAGTTACAATTTTTTTTATAAGCATTTAAAGTATACACTATTGTAAAATTCATAAAAACATGTAAATCATTTTGTAATTAAAAATGCATTTTTAATTTTGACATAGGTACAAGCATTGAAAAACGAACACAAAATCCCTGATATATTTTTCTTATTTTTAATTTAAAAAAGAGTTTAGTATACAATTATGTTAAATCAAAAACATGTATTTTTTATGAGTCATTGAAGTTCAAATTTTGTTAACGTTAGATAATTATATTTTAAATATTGTTTTTAGTTATTTTGTTATTTAAAAGATATTTATCGTAAAAACTTGAAATATTTAACTTATACTTAAAAGTTAAATTATAATTTTATGAGTATAATTATTTTTTTTAAATATTAAGACTTACTTAAAAAAAGTTATATAGATATTAATTTATTAATATAAAATTAAGTATAGGCTGATAGAATGTCTCATCTCAAATACATTTTTCGAATTTAATTATTGTTGGATTAATGTTTGTTACATACATTACAGTAAAAGGTACATTTGACATCTATTATTTAGTAATATGTGTTTTCAAATAAATTTTAAAACTTAATATAATGTAAAATTAAAAACTTCTTTCAACAAGATCAGTCACACATTTCTAATCCACTGACACCTCACAAAGAGAGAAAACATATTATGTTAAAGAAAGACATTTGGGAAAATATTTAGTATTCTGTCAGAAGTTGATCTTGACAATATACGTATGCAACAGGTAATTCCTAAAAAATTCAAAATTAGATAATTCATGATTATAAAAAAACAATTTAATTTAAAGTATTGTTGTTATAAAAGCTAATGGCAATCATTGCTAGGATTGAATAAATAAATTAAAAAAAAATTAAACATATCTAATTTACAATTAATTGTTTGAGATAGTTTTTATGAAAATTTAGTTGAAAAAAATATTATTGTGTAACGTCACATGATCAGTTTATACAAATACAGCAATATTTTATAGATGAATTGTGCCGTTGAGAATTAACCATAATTTAACCGTACAATATTCTACTACGCAGCCAAGATATGTTTATTATTATTTAAGAAGTTTTCATTTAAAGCCCTTCATTGTTAACTAATCTTATAACACAAAACCCAATTTAGTTAAAATTATATTAATATATTTATTGTTTTAGTACCTATATAGTTACACTATTTCTTTCTTAATTGTAGTAAGTTAATATATGCTTGTTAAAAGTAAAAATATAATTGAATTGAAACTTATGAGCTGGTAAATACTTCTACAAATCATGGTATCATCTATTTTCATTTGAATAAACTATTTTAAATGTATTAATTTGATAAATTATATTTAAGTAAGATTACTTTGTGTTTTAAGTAATAATGTAATAGAATAATTTTGAATGAAAAATTGTTAGATATTTTATTGAAAAAGTCATAACTTTGTAGTTTAATAATTATCTGTTGTTGTAGAGTTACATAATGTATTTTTTAGACTACTGTTTGGTCAAAGTTCGTATTATTTGTAATTAAAAAATAGATATAATCATCAGAAATTATTAATTATGTTAATAACATTTTTTGATGTCAATACAATGTAGTTAGGAGTATTATCAATTAAAGAAGTTGTCCAATCAAGATCTAGGTTGACAGTGTATATCTATATATTTTTTCACTAAATTATAAAATACATGTCAAAAGTTTATTTTTAAAAATTTGATCACGGATGTAAAAAAAATATTTTTCATTAACCACAGATTTGATTTGTTCATTTTTGGTGTTAGTCGTGCTTGTATGAACATTGTACATACAATTTATAGTTCACGACACTTTTAAATATTATTAAATGTTTAATTATTTGACACTGAATACATACATTTTTTGAGACTGTAAAGTACACATTCGCATTTTAGATGACGAATGTAAGATTAATACATTTATTTTAAAATGTTATGTATTTTTTTTTTTAGATTCTAAGCAGATGAATTTATTTATTTTACAATGGTGTATGTCTACTCATTTTTTTTTGTATTTGTGTACACAATAAGTAATCTCATTCAAAAATGTTTCGATTTTAAAATTAGAAAGTAGTTTGGGCTAACAAATTGGATCTATTATTTGTAAGTACTTTAGAGAGGTCAAAATTAAAAATTCCCGATATTTTTCAAAATAACTAGGAAAAAAAGATTTTGTTTGTTTGATATAGGTAACTTAAAAACAAATAGGTTATTATTTTTTTTAAATTTTCGTCAAATGTTTATATGACTATTTTCAATTCATATTATAATTAAAATTTTTTTTTATTCTTTTTAAGTTACTTATAGAAATTTAAAATTTTAAAATTTTTACATTTATTATGAATTTTAGTATCCACTATGCAATTTTTATAATATATGAATGCATTTTAAGATATTACCTATTTATAGCTGTATTTATAAAATTACTTACACTGGTTTGCTTTTTTTTTTATCGATTTCAGGCTTAATTAACAATGGTTATTACTTATTAGCCTGTAGTCGATTTTTAGTGTGGAGAAGAGTACCGTTTTGGAACACGTGCATACGTGGCGAGGATTTATTACTAAAAACCTGGATAGTCGCCCATTCGGGAGCTAGCGACACTGGCCGATGCTTGATATCATAACGCGTTATAAGGCCAACCATTTTGTTACACCAGGCCACATTTGGTTTACTGTATTTTGGTGGTAATGACTAAAGGTAAATAACAATAATATAATATAAGGTAAATATGAAATATTATTATAATTTAATATTAATAATATAATAAATGCAATGTCTTTAGTAAAAATTAAACTAACTTTCTGTAATACTAAAATTAAAATATTTTCATAGCAATATTATGAAATATACTTAGTAATAAAAGCTAAAAACATACTGCCCCTTCACAGGATTATTTTTCGAATATAATATCATTTATCTGTAATTTAATAAATCCAATACAGGGACCAACTTGACACCTATGTATAACAGAGCAGTACCCACTTACCCATTTTTTGATTCATTAGCTTATTCATTTATAGTGTTTGAGTTTTTGAATAATTTTGTCAATTTTTAAATCTTTTAGTTATAAGAATAAGTGATAACAAACAATTACATTTTTTCATATATTTAACTAGTTTTAAAGTAGTCATAAGCTAAACCAAATGTCCAGATATAGTAAAAGTTTTGAATAGTTCGTATTTTTTAGATACGACTTAAATACTGTTCATTCTTAATCAGACATATTTTAATAATTTAAAAAATTAAAACATGTGAAATAACATCATGCACAGAAGTAAATAATAAAGCATGGCTTAGTATGGTTATAACTTTTAGTCTATTGGATAAAAATAATTATAACTAATAAATATTATTATATTCATTATTTGTATAATATAAATAAATAAAATTAATATTGCCTAATTATTTTCTTATTTTTGTATTTCTAATTACAAAAAAAAAAAAAAAAGTTAAAGAGTGAATTAAGTTATGAATATTTTATAATTGTTTATTCAAATTTATAATTAGTACCTGCGGTACAGCAACGACAATAATAATAATTATTATTATTTGATCAAAATTTTAAATAATAGAATTATTACGTTTTATTTATTTTATGTCTTGTTATTGAATTATATAAATAAATACTAAATATAGCTGCATTAATTAATTTCTCGCAAATATATTTACACATTTATTTCAATATTTAATTAAGTTGTTATATTTTATTACTTATTGATAAAATATTAGTTATATAATATATTTTCTGAATGATCAATCTGCAGTATTATTTACTTCTGCAGTTGAAGAGCTCAATTAAATTATAATATGGTTGACAGGTTAAAGTAACTGCTATTGATTTAATATTATACAGGTACTGCAATCTTAAAACGATAACAAATTAATTAGTTATTTATTCATATATTTATAATTCATAATATTTTGTTAATATTATAATTTATGTGCACCTCATTAATTTTATACAATAAACTATGATATAGTTATTAATTACTGAAAGTTCTTTTCATGGAATTCAGTGAATAGTAATATATTTTTTTTTTAATAGAATCATAATCAATAGTGTTTATTAATTTATAAATCGTAACAGATCGTGAAAAAAATAAAAATAAAATAAATAGTTACAAATTATTTATATATGATTATTTAAAAAAATGAATAATGCTTTTATTAAATAGGCAAGATACATTTGTAATATTTTACTCATGCTACAAATTGTTCATCTTACAACGTTACTTCGTTATTATATTATAGTAATTATTGAAGCAACATAATTTATTATTTCAATATTTATTGTATTATCAACTACTTGAGCGAGGATAATAATATTAATAATCAATATATATTTAAAAATAAATTCTATTAACTTTTATGATTTATTAATAATATAATGATTGGGGAAAATAATTTAAAAAAAATATTTTTTTCTTCAATTATTGTATTTTATTACATATCATATATTAAATTAATTTAATATTTATACCTACCCAGTATTGAATGAGATGAGCAAACATTTTTTGAATCGTAATTAGATATCAAACGGGTCTTATTTAAATTGAATTGGAAAATATATTGTACCTAACAATTAATAATCTTTAAACATTAAAATCGTGTATTTAATTTTCGATTTAAATCTGGAAAAACATGTTGAACTTTGTTAATCATTATCCCTTAATATGAGTTTTTTTAAGTGCATTATGTTTTTTTTTTTTTTTTATTATTCTAATAAATAAATTAAGTTTATACTGGACATTTAAATTCTAAGTTAAATGTATTAATTTTATAATGATGTGTGATTTTGTGTCTGTATGTCATCAAAATAAACACACACACACACAGAAAAAAAAAAAGGAAAAACAGAAATTTTGTACACTTAATCAGTTTTTGACAAAATTGTTTTTTCATTTTGTTATAATAAAATTCAAAAAACAAATAATAAAAACGAATTGCGGAAACCTAAAATTTTTATCAAACGTTTATTTAATTATTTTCTACACATAATATTTTGGGGTTTTTTTTTGAGGTTTCTATATAGATATTTGAATTTTTTTAAATTTTATTTATGTTAATAAAAAAATTTTTAACTTGATAAAATGACTTAAAAATTTAATAAAAGATTTGTATAAGTTTTTCATATATCAATAATAAAATATCTAAAATAGCCACAACATTTTAGTTTTTAAGTTTCAAAGTTAGAATTTCAAATTACAAAATAATTTGAAATGTATAAATGTATTTGTTTGTATAGCTAAGATTTTAAAATTTAATACAAGATCTTCTAGAAATTTTTCAAACTAAATAAAAAACAAAATGGTAATTCTACCGGAAAATCAAAGAATGTTTGAAGTTCAAATTTTTACGAAATTGGGTATTTTCATATGAAATAAATATTTCTCTTTAAATAATTTTTGATATTTTGTTATAAATAAAAAATGAACATCTATAGAAACTTGAAATGTTCATTAAATATTAGTATAATCAATTTTTATATATGATAAAATTAACAAAATATTTCTAATCTTATTAAATTAGATAAAGATATTTGACATTTTTAAGTTTTATTAGAATTTTTCACTAATATTTCTAAAATTATATAGAAAGATAAAAAATTTTTACTCAGTCAAAAGGTATGAATATTTAAAACAAGATCTTACAAATAATGTATATATTTTTTTTTATTATTCAAAAAAGTTATTCATGATGACATACAACCTTTATATATCATAATATTTATAATATTTTATCTATACATTGATATTTTGAAATGCAATGTTTTTAAAAAATTAATTCGACTTAATACTAAAATAAATTATATGGATAGTTATATCACAAAACATATTAAAATTAAATATATTTAGTGATATAGACTGATAAATTGTTTCAGCTCACAATCGTTTTTCGTATACAATGATATATCATTGAATGCAAATTTAACACATCCATTACAGTGGCCCATTCGACATCTAATATACAGCAGAGCGGTACCTACTTGCCACCTTTTTTTTATGTTATTTGTGTATTTTAAAAGAAAATATATTTGTCAAACCGCAATATGAAATAAACAAATAGTTATTTAATTTATGAAGATGTAAAAATAGTAAAATGTTGGAAATAGTATTTAAAATATTATATTGTGGTCTATGAAGAATATATAATAATAAATGAAGATACAGAAAAAATGGATAGAATTATAATGATAGAAGAGTTTAACAAGACTTTATTGAAGTTGAAGAACAAAAAATATCGAGAATGATGAAATTTTAATGGTCATAAAAAATTGTGAAGAAAATACTCAAAATATGATTTATGAACTAATTCATAA
The DNA here is from genome assembly GCF_002803265.2 of Melanaphis sacchari. Classification (NCBI taxonomy): domain Eukaryota; kingdom Metazoa; phylum Arthropoda; class Insecta; order Hemiptera; family Aphididae; genus Melanaphis; species Melanaphis sacchari. The sequence goes on along the minus strand of NW_020271547.1, from coordinate 464,836 downwards.
TAGCTATTAAATTAGAAAAGTACTAACAATTTTTACAAAATGCACAATTGTATCTATTCCTAAAAAGTAGCGTGGTAACCGAGAACTAATTCGGCTTCAAAAAAGTACAGGGCACTAAGAAGCTACTTTAGAATTCATTAATACAGGTCATTGAAAAACATAACACGAAAAGAAAAACAATCATTGTAGCTTTCATGGATTTGTATAAAGAAACTGATAAAATATTGTTATGAGTTAATAATAAAAATAATTAAGAAATAAGTAGTTTTAAGTAGAAATGCAATGAATAGTAAATGTTTTCATGAATGTGAGATAATGTTATAATATTCTTAAGTTATTACTATATTTATGAAAATCTATATCGTTGAATTCAATAATAAAATTAGCTTAAAATTTTCAAATCGTTACATGTATTTATCAATATGTAATATGTGATTTTTAATCAATAATGAATTTAAAAATGAGCAATAAATATATGAAAATAAAAAAAGTAAAAATGTATGTCTTATTTGCTTGTAACAGTATCATATAAAGTAATAATACTGAAAGGTGACTCACTGGAATAAGTGAGTGAATAAAAATATCTAGAAAACAAGATAACAGTGGAAGTCCGTAGTACCAAGGAGATAATAAGGAAAATAAACCAGGCTAAATGTGGCATTTCATAGAAAGAAAAATATTTTTATATATATTAAAATATTGATATAAAAGTGAGCCGAAAACCTACTTAAGGTTAATGTTTGGAGCGTAACATTTTATGGAAGTGAATCATAGACTATAAGTAAAATAGAAGAAAATATGTTTTAGCGTTTAAAACATGGTAATATAGTATTATAGGAGAGCATTAGAGCATCTAAATAAGCGGTACAGAACACATTTCGAAATAAAAATTCTATTAAGAGTTGAAGAAATAAGAAGGAATCTGAAGATCTAAAATAAAAAAGAGTTAATTGAACACATGCTTCATCATAATAGTTTACTTATTAGAGTTATAGAAGGTACCTTAGCTAGAAGGAAAAAATAGCAATGACAACTGCTACTGGACTTAATTACCTAAATAGTAAGATATATGGACCATAGATTGTATTGTGAACTAAAAAAAGATATAGGAGAAGCGTAAGAAATGAAAAATCTCTGCCAACTAATCTTTGGGGTGTTAACAAGAGAGAGTGAGAGGGGGATATATATTCGTTCTAATAGCTTAATTTGAAGAAAGCACATCGATGTGATAAGTTTTCTTGGTTTGAAATGTGTCTAAAATATGTGTACAAGAAATTATTAAATTATTTAAGAGTAAACTTTTTATGATTAATCACAGCAACTAATACAAAATCATCTAGTGTATATTTATGTATTTTGAATATGATTTATTTTAGTAATAACAGATAAGTATTTAACATAAATATTAATACATATATTCAATTTTAATTGTATTTTTTTGTTTTTTGTTTTTTTTTTTTTTAATAGAAACCATAGGTTTTTTTTTAATGTTTAATACGTTAGATTGTATTAGACATTAATTGAATAGAATTTGAAGTGTTCATTAATTAATATTAGAGAAGAAATATTAACTTATGAAACGCTCTTGAAAATTATTACTATTGATGTATTATTAAAATGAATGATTATTATTTATGTAGTTTTTGTTAGAAAAATAAATAATAAAATCTTGATATAACTAATTATTAGTATGTGACGTAGTTGACATATACCCATCAATGATATGTATTTATAGTTAACTATCATATAAATATTTATAATGTTTAATCATTTTTTTAATAATATATAATTAAGTAAAAATATAAAAATTGTATTGACTAATTAAAATATATTATACTTTCTAAAATGTTTTGATGATAACTATAACTTTATAATGTGTTTTTCAATAAATATCACATTTCAAACAATACACAAGATTTTATTATAACCAATGGTTATAATGTAATGTATTTATGTCCATAATTTTTAATTTTTCTGACACGAAACAGTTAAGTTTTTGTCTCGATGTCAGTACATTGTCCTTACATGATTTTTTTTTTTTGATATTTTCTTTTTGGGTGAGTTTTTACTTGTCTGAATTTTCTCAGTCATAACTTACCTGTTTATATTTAATAAACTCAATTTTCTTTACTTACCTTCTTATGGAATGATTTTTTTATTATTATCATTAAAAATAAAAATCCCATAAGCTCTGATTTTTCAACCTCAGCTACAGGTTGGTAACATTTAAAAAAATCCTATTGTCAAATAACATTCCACCCGGAATTTGAGATCTAATTGCTTGTAAAATTTCCACAGTTTTGCCCAACAAGAGCAGGTTATGAATCAAATAAAAACAATCGTGTTAAAATTTGTTTTGTATATTGATGTAATATTTGTTAATTGTTATAACTTATATGATATATTTCATATTAATACTACCCGATACTTACAAGTTCACGGTATATTTAGTAAGAATTTCAATAAAGCAATAAAACAGAACATATATAGACCAATAATTATTGAAATGTTTTTTTATTAATACAGTGATACTTTTATTAATGAATAATTCTCAAAAGTAGACACATAATCAATCTTTCAATAAAGAAAGTGCATTAGATTATTTGTAGAAGTCAATTTGGAAATGCATAGTGAAAACAGAGAATATAAAAAGAAAAACTAATTAAAAAATCCAAATATAATATGTAAAATAATAATTTTTTTTTGGAAGTTGTACTTTAGTTTTAATCTAATTCCTCCTTATGAAATGTTTGGATTTTTTTAATGAGATTTTTAGTTTTTAGTATTATGAATAAGTCAATTTACAAATAAACATCTTAAAATCTTGTCTTTGGTTGTTTTATGAATATTAAAAATATAATTCTTTAAAGTATTAAAATAGCTTTAATATATCGATTCTCTGATTTAAGTTGCTTCTTAAATAATACATTTTAATAATATTATTTTCATGTTTAAAAATAAAATATACTCTATTATCTTTAGTTCAAGTATAAAATCGTGGTATAACATAAGCCAATGCAATTTATTATATTCTCGTCTAATTTTATAAGTTTGGTTTTATTTTATTTTTTAAATAGTTATCATTAGATTATGTAGTTAAAATATTTTTATATATAATGCAATAAAAATGTTAATATTTTATTATTGTCATTCTTTTAAATGAATTCCGGAACAACTTGACTGAAAATTAAATTTAGTCAAATAGAGTATTTTGCAGTGAACATTTTATGACTTGCTGTTTACACCTAAGTCCTTTTTTATTTTTACTATAATCTAGCGAGGCCGGTTAAAAAAATGCCATTTACGAGGTTTTTACGTTTCAAATTTTATATTTTTTGTAAAAAAGAATATAAAGAATTTTTTAACGTTATTTTTATGTAACATTAAACATACTTTATCTAATAGAATATTCATGAAAATAAAGCGCTGAAGACGTTTAAGTAACCTTGGATATTTAAATGTAGAAATTTAAATTTATTTAAATTATAAATATTAATGTTATACTATTTATTTATTTAATTTATTGATTTATTATCTAACGCTTAACAGCAATTACCCCAAGTTAAGTAATATATACAAGTTATTGAACATAATTAAAACAAGAGTGCGCAGTATGTAAAGAAGTTATATAGTAAATATATAGATAACATAAGCAATAGTAAAAGAAAAAATAGTCTAAAACAACATTCTTACATATAGGTACAGTATTACGATAATTACGATAATCTAAACGTAGAATGTGATAAATAAAACTGAGGTAATAATAAAAAGTGTTTGATTATATAATACATGAAAATAATTAAACTGTAAGGCCAGGTTGTATTAAAGAGGTGAAACATTCTGTAAATAGGATGGTTGTAGTTATAGTTAGTACTGCGGGAAGGGAAGTAGAATAAGGACTGATGTCTTGTTGTATAGACAGAACACGAAAAGAAACGGATAAAATAAGATTAGAGTTATTGATCGAAGCATTTTTTGGAGATAAAGTGAATGTCCACATTAAGACGGTGTGAGGAAAGAGTAAGGAACATTTAGAGATGAGCTACTAGTGGTGTCGTCATGAAGAGGGTGATAAATGTTAAGAATAAAAACAGTACAAGAAAGAAACCGGTTTTGTACCTGTGCAATACGAAGATAGTCGATAGTTAAATATGGTTGTTAGATAACTACATAGTACTCTAAAATAGAGCATATGTTATAATCATACATAATTTATTTTCTTAATACCTTTGATATTTCTATGTTTTAAACGTATCATGGAATAAAATATTGTAAATTTATTATTTTAAAATTTACGATCACGAATTTGTAGAACTTTAAAACTTTAAGTATTGTTATGGACTTATAACTATTTAATTTTATAGATTACTTATTATTAACATTTGTATCACGATTAATTACAATTATAATTCCATTTTAAAAATATAGATTAGATAAAATAAAACCGAAAATTGGCATTCATTATGCTTTGCTCTTCTAAATATCTAAAATACAATATATACTCGTATTTTAAAATATTCTAATTTATTATAAATAACTGTTTAAATTTTCTATGTAAATTTATATTTTTTTATAGTAAATTCAATAAATACGTATTATAAGTGAATTTAAGAACATTATTTATAATATTAAAATTTATTTTTGTGTTTACATACTGTAGTATACTTATAGTTATGTATTTATTTTTTATAAAATTTACTAAAAAAAGATATGTCTATTGATTATGATGAATATCTGTAAGTATATATTTATAACTTTAATGTTGAACCTCAAATTTTAAAGTAGTGAAATAAACTTTGTTTATTTTCATTGTAAGTGAATACATTTATAACATATTTTTTCTGGAAAACAAAAAAATATATCAGATATTTAAAATAACTAACATTATAATAAAAATAAATGTAAGTAAACGATTTATATTAAAATTTGATATGTTCGTATTCGATTATTTTTAATATAATATATATGCAAATAAAAATTAAGGGAAATATTGATTTTTAACAAAAAAAATAGTGCATTATTCAATTGACTTATATTTATTTACTTGTTAACGAAAAAAAAAAAAAAAAAAAATAAATAAATAAAAAAAAACTTAAAATAGCTTAAGTCTTAATATTTGTTGTATTTTGTTTTAAGCTACATTCATTCTAATAGTTTTATGAACTTTACACATTGCTAATACACAATATTAATTTAATTATGTTTGTAATATAATTTATATATTAAAATATTTTATAAATTTAAGTCTATGATACTCTGCATAGTTAAGAATTTGAACCCTATTCTTTTTAAATCTTCTTAATAAATTAATTTAATAGCCTATAAGATCAAAACTATATTTGCTTTATCATTTACTTTTTAAAAGGATTACTTAAAAATATTAAATGAAAAATTATTTTTTTTAAAAAATTTTCACTTAGTACAGATGTATATAGGTTAGCAATATAGTAAAGGGAAGACCACCTACGGCTTCTTATTTTATCTTATATAGTAATTCATTTTTTGTAATCAATATTTCATCTTTTCTAGACATATTTACTTCCATTTTTAGATTAGTGTCATGCATTTTATTGTAACTTAATTCAAGAAAAACTTATTTGTTTTATAATACAGTTTTTTTAAGAAAATCTAGAGTTATATTATATTTAAGTATTGAGTTAAAATTATTCGTTTAATATAGTTGATACAACAAGATAACTAAACAATTATATACTAATGTTTTTCGTGGGTGTTTTAATTATCTGTAATCTATATTGACTATATTTCCTGAAGTAAATAATAGTATTTAAAAATTATATTATTAAAGTGCCCTAAAATTGAATAGAAAATATTGATTATATAAATAATAATAATAATTTAAGATTTCTAATTTTTTTTCTTTTTTTTTAATATCATAAATTATTATACAATTCATCAGTCATATAATATGTACTCAGCGAAAAATTTATGATTAGTATTTTAAAGTAACTGTCCAGATAAATCAAATTTTGTAAAATTCTCTTATAATTTTTCAAAATATATTATGTATCATCAATGGTTAGGTTAAAATGAATCTAATACAAGATTAGTAAAGTTTGTGTTTAGGGTTTGCATAAGTAATTTTCATTAGTTTTGAAAATGTGTAAAAAAATATATATATACGAGTATATATATTTCTAAGAGTTAATTTTTTTGTAAGCCCGAAAAACCAAAAACTTAAGTTATCTTTTAATATAATTATTGATTTTAACACTTCAATTTTGTACTTTAGCAGCTGAAATTCTTTTAGTTATTAAATTTAATTGTTATACTTTTCTAGCATTTATTCTTTACAATATTATTTAATTCAAAGTTAAGAATTGACATTAATTATATCAAATTAACTGCATAGCAGTTTTGATATTATTATATAGTATTTTATAATAAACATGTTGTAGATTGAGAGATCTTGATTTTTTAGAATTTTTTGTTTTAAAGTAATACAACATTTTATTGTTTCTTAAAATTGTATATAATGCATTTAAGTTAAATCTTTTATAGACTTGAAATAACATAGCTATGCAAATACAAAATACACTGAGCTTCTTAAGTGTAGTACGGAGAAATATCCTTTTAAGAATTTACATTAACCATTTTAAGATAATATGTCAATATATATATATATATATATATATATATGTAAATCAAAGTATTTAAATTGATCTTGAGTTGTGTAAAATTATAAAATAGTTGAAACTAAATTATTCTTATAGATTTGCTTATTTGAATATACATATAATATGTTGAATTACAATAAATAAAATAAAATAGATAAGTTAGTAAATTTAATAGTAACTAATAAGAATTTGATTTGACCAGTTTAATTTGATAAATAAATTATATATGTATATATATATCTGCTGCAGAGTTAATTATTGTATATTTATAAATGTATTTTTAAGTTGGTAATTTTTGTCACGATTTACGTGAACAATTTACATTTTTGGTGATTTTAATTATTACCTAACATCAAATAAATTTATTTTATAGATAAATAATATAGTAATGAGTAATAATATTGATTTTTTAAAAACATAATCTAAAACAAGGTAAGCATGTACTTTTAAGTGTTATGTTGGTTATTATGGATGTGTTAATTTTGAATTTAATTATGATATACCATTGGTTACAAAAAAAAAAAAAATAAAAATAAAAACGATTCTAAACGAAGACTACCTGTCGGATTATATTACTAAGTATATAACTTTATGATATGTTTTTTTTTTGATAAATTTATTTAAGTTATTTATTTTACTTTCAGTTTTATGGTTAATTGATATAATTTTTCCTGAAAATATGCATTTATTTTATTACTAGTGTTTAATTATTAAAATAATATATATTTTTACCATATTATATCAATCAATAAACTCAAAATGTATTAACAACATTGTTCTGTAAATATCATATAAGAGTAAAAATAGGTTCATAATATAAATAGATAATATATTAAAATAAATTAAAAATACCATTGTGTTTAATTAAGTTCATAATTATTTAATATAAATTAAAAATTTTAAATTCCTAAGAAAAATGCTTTTAAATTATAATAAAATAATTAAAATCGTTATTAATCGTTTAAATAAGAAGTTTTATCCAAATTTGAATTTAAAATGTCTATAAAAAAAATTGTCTTTATATATTTGCTAAATTTTATGGTTTTAGTATGATTTATCTATGATGAATTTTATCAATTAAATGTATTAAATTTTAAAATTTTAGGTATAAAGAAAAAAATTAACTGAGAGATAATTTGTAAGTTTTTGAGGTTTTGACGAATTTCGTCAAAACTATACATTTAAAGGCTTATAAAAAAATATTATGAATACCTATAGATTTTTTAAATATTTTTAACTAAGAGGTTAATAACTTGTAAGAAACTCTGTATTATGAGGGTATACCTATTAAAATATCATAAACAATTATTACTAAAAATAAATGGCATTTTATCAGTTCATCGTGATATTAATTAACGTTAAAAATACATTTATTTTTTAAAAATTATCTCAAACCATTCGTCATCGGCTATTTTTAAAATTAATATTCGTTGAAATGTTATTGTTTTGTATTGGGAATTTTCATTTCATATAAAAAAATATATAACGTATCGAGTTTTACCAATATGTTTATAACATATAATAATAAAATAAGAGTTGTAGAACAGAAATCAAGTAATCTGTAGCTTTAGTACCTATATTTTATTTATCGAAAAATAGTTAATTTTAGTCCAATAAATCATTATGTTGTAACCAATAGTTAAAAAGAGAAAAGAATTATGTCGTATTCTTTAAATTGCTCAAAGTCACCTGCAAATCGATGACTACGTGTTTTCCTAAATTATTACATGTTGCAATGGCGATTTCACCACATTGGTACCAACCTTAAATTCTTCTCACAAGATAAAATGTTATCCAATATTTGACACCCTTAACTGACTTTATTTATGTGCTACTTCTATATTGTAAAAGTATTTTGTTAGAGATGTTTTATTTTTTTTTTAAATAAATCTGTATGTGTGATAAGTTTTTGCATAAATTTAAAACCTTAATTAGGGGGATATAATTTTCTGAATATCACCAAATATATTTACATCCCTAATTTTGGACTAATACAATCTAGGGTTATATTTTTTAAACGATCTAAACAAAGTGACGTATTAATTTAAAAATTTTTAAAGTAAAAATATATCTAATAAGAAAAAAAAATATTTTCAAATGTATACAATATTAATTATACTTAAAATTTTATGTAATGTAAATTATCATCTGTACAAGAATATTAATTAATGGTCTAAAACATTATTCATTTAATGGTTTACTTTATATATTAATAAATTATAAGCGCTGTGTACACATATACGTGAATGTTACACTCAACAATAAAATATAATCTAATAGGCTAATGTATCTTTAAAATTATTTCATAATAATAACCTTATATAAATATGTACTTTCGGGGAAAGTAAATATGTCAAACTTAAGGCTTAATTTGGAACTTTGTAGGTACCTCATATTATCAATATAAACTTTTGTTCACGTTTTTGTTTCTTTTTCTCGTCATTCATTAAATACTTTACCAATCGACTTTCAATTTAAAATTGAATTTTGCATTTTACTCTCTTCTTTACAAAGCATAAAAACTATATAATGACGATCACGTTTTTCCAGTTTAAAAAAAAAAAAGATAAAAAATTACTTTTTTACATTTGTATCTTAGATAATCGATTAAAAATTTACATGAAATTTACTAAATATATTACTCTGTGATAATGCATGTATTTTTTATTTTTATTTTAAAGTAGCTGTGTAGTATATATTTTATAAATATTTTAGTTCTACTTACATAAATAATATAAAAATATGTTAACAGCTATAATTTTGAAACTTGTATCTTTTTATCGTTTTTAAGAATTAAATTTGTATGATATTAATACTTCAGATAAACACTTATAAAATATTTGTTTTTATTTTATTTTATTATTCCTGTAATATTTAGCATAATTTATTTATTTATTTATTGGACATATTTATTATTCATGTGTTAATTTAATTTATTTTTAAACAATTAATATTAATACATTTAAAAAAAAATTTACAAGTCTAAAACTTAAATACTAAATAGTTAATAACAGTAATGAATCCATAGTATATATTTAGTACAGCAGATTATATTTTAAAATAATGTGAAGAATATTTCTTAATTTATAATATCTTTGTACATTTTTTTTTCTATTTCACCGATGTCTTACAATGTAATTGGTTATTATTTTAAATAATTGCTCTAAAAAGATATTAGCTAATACATTTTTAAATTAATATTTCACAATTTAAGTAGAGTCAAATAAATCTATTTTTTTTTTTTTTTTTTAATACGTTACACGAATATTTTAAGAATAGTCTAAAATATATTAAATGTGTGTATATAATATTTTAAATCTCATTACATTATTAAATATGATATTTATACACTAAAATAAAAAAATATATTTAAGTTTATATATTCTTATAAGCTATAATATTATTTAAAATATAAATTATTTACATCCTAATTTTGTTTAAGCTTTTTTTATTTATAAAAATAGTATTTACAATATGTATATATATATAAAAATACAGTAAGCATATGGATTAACACTATAATAATAACTTGGGAACAAAATGAATAGGAAAACTATCTATAGATATAACCCTTTTGACGTGTTTCGGCTAGAAATTTAATAATAACATCGTTTCAGTCTAAAAATTCAAGACACCAAAATTTCTTAAGATGGTGAGAGGTTATATTATTTTTATTGTTAACATTTAAAAAAATAATCATGTATTAATTATATTTTAAGTTCCATAATATTTGTTATTATTGTCAAGTGTAAAAATAATTGATTTATTTATTTTTCCGTATCAGAAAATCTAGACACCACAAATCGTGTTCGTCTTATAAATACTGAGGACTTAGTAAAATATATTATTTAAAATTATTGTTAAATGAGATGACACGGCTTTACTATAAATTAAGCTAATGATATTAATCGTGAATAGAATAAAGATTCAGTAAAACTTAAACAGTTAACTTCAAGGATTTTATAAATATTTTTAAATTACTCTCGTTGGTGACCAGTGACTAAATCCCTTCAAACCATAGGATTCAGGGTTAAACGATACTCATTTATTAAAGGAAAGTTTGAATCCCTGGTAATGATAAGTACTGATAGTCTAACATTTATTTTGATAGGTTTCTTTGATTGTAACCGTCGAATAGAATATATTAATCAATTATATTTTAAACTTTTATTTTTTATTTGCATAGACTTTCTTAGAGGTGTTCTATTAACATTGTAAATTCTATACTTATTTAAACCTCATGAAAATATAACAATACGAGTATAAATTTGAAATATTACGAACATCACTATTGAATAAAAATACATTCCTCACTAAGCATATTTGAAAAATCTATAATACAACTTAGCTGGATTTCACGTTTTTACTCTTAGCACATGTTTTTCGTTTTCTCAATGCATTTTTTTTTTGAACTTAGTGTATAATCACTTCAGATTATAAACTATATTTGAATACACAACACATTTTAATCTCCAATAGTAAGGTTATAAAATACTAGACGATGGTATATTCCACTTTTAAATTAACAAAGATTAAATAGACCAAAAAACAAAAAAAAAATCAACATAATTTTACAATTATGCCATGAATAGAAAATAACAGTATAAATATTCAGTAAACATTTCAAATTATGTTTTTATAGATATTCGTTTACAAATTACTGAATTACAAAAAAAATAAAATCTTTTATTCAGTTGGTTTTTTCAAGTTATTTTGAAAGTTACAAAGAATTTTCAATTTTGATCTCTCAAAAGTATAAACTATAGATTACATTTCGTATCTAAAATCACTCTAAAGAATGAAAATTGAAGCATTTTTTAATAAGATAATTTTTTGAGTATAAAGACACACAAAAAAAATAACACAATTATTAAGAAAAGTAATAAGATTTTTTTACTTTTGATCCACCAAACTATTAATTAGATTCAATATGCTAGCATACTACTATAAAAACTATTCTCAAAGTTACAATTTGAAGTACTTATGTTGCTTTAAACTTGATAAAAAATAGAAAAAAACAAATATCATTTAAAATTAGTATATTTATCACTTCACTCATCAGAGTTAAAAAATAAAAACGATTTGAAATTTTTTATGCAACATATATATTAAATAGTGAAATATTTTCATATTATGGTATTTGAAATTTAAACAAAATATTACTTATTTAATTACCACATTTGTATAAAACGATTTTAGCGCAACTATGTGGTTAACCCGAAAAGATCAAGTTTAAATAAAAAATTATTAATAGCTCATTTACTGTTGGGTTATTATTTATAATATACTCCAAATTTCTTTTGAAACATTTGAAAATTGCTTTTGTGATAAGTGAAAAATATCAATGTTTAGCTACCAACCTATTGAAATGTTTCATGTTTTTTAATGTTAAAAAAATAATGTTCCAAAAAAAGGATAAAAACAGTATTATAGGTATAATAGCTTTCTCACTCTGCTAGAATGTATAAAAGACTAAGGGAATTAAATTATAACAAAAGTCTAATAAACTTACTGTAAAAAGCGTCTACTCACCACAAAAAAATTTATTATTTTACATGGATGAGTTACATATTGTTTCAATTAAAACCATTAATAATATAAATAATTAAATTTAAAGATCAATGATATTATAGTTAAACATATTATTAATTATTATATAACATACACATTAAACTTACCTATATATTACTAATTTGAAATAATAATTATAACCTATTTCATTTTTTACTAACTAAGAATAAAAATAAAATCATAAAAAAACAAAGCTATTTAAAATGGGATATACGAAATGTTTAAAGAAAAAAATCCCAATAAAAATTAGCTTCAAAATGGCCTTGCTAAATTGTCAGGCTTCGCTAGATTTTTGAAAAATTTTTGTTTTTAATATTTGGAATAAACCCTTTTTGTTATTGTAAACATAGAAAAAAATTAAAAATAATATGAATATTATCATCATGTCTAATTGTGTTAAAAAATATTAACAAGGTCATGTTTTCGATGATATATTATTTATTTTAATTAAGACAAGACCCTTCATAAATAATAATGAATAAAAAAAAATCCTATCCATCAAAAAATGGCGAAACTCATTAAGATCTGTTAATTTGAATTCATAATTATCTTACAAATTAATTAAAGCCAACATCAAAATGAAAACAAAAAATGTATTGAATATGCCATTTTTACGGTTATATTTAAATTTAAAAACAAGTTCTAACCTATATATATATTGTTTTTAATGATTCTAAGTGATGATTGACTTACTTAAAAACTTTCAAAACCTTGTTAAAAACTGGTTATTATTTGAATTTCAGTTTACTAATAATACAATAAATTTGTTTCAAAGGTTGAAAATAAAATTCTTGATCTCGAGATTATTAATTCAATGAATTTATGTCGGTGAAAATTAGTTTACATGCTACGATTTATGAATTCTATGAATAAAAATAAAATTATATCCTTTGAACTTCATGTCTGATGGGTGGTAGCTGATGACATTTACGAACAACTTACATTTAGTAATCAGTACAATCAATTTATAAATAAATATTTACCAAAAGTTGCAGATTTTTATTTGATGTTTTTCATTTTATTTGTATTACATAACAATATCTTATTTAGATTTTAAGTACCGTGATTGAAACCGGACCGGACCAAAACGAACTAATTTTCATTTTTTTTTTTTTTTTTAACCAGACCGGACTGATCCTAAAAAATACTGAACCGGACCAAACCGATGATTCAATAGTTTTTATATGTTAGGACCGGATTAGACCGGACCATATAGAGCACTACTACATACAAATTTTATTGTATTTTATCAAAAAAAAAATGTTGAATACAATATGAAACAGTATTTTAGTAGTAAACTTAACCTTTGAGTGGGTACGCCATAATCTGAAATAAAAGTAGTCACGTATTGTAAATTTCATAACAGTTCTAATTTGTTGTAATAATTTTACCTGTATACACCAAATATTTATACATTAATTTACTAACACTTATTAATATAATATGTTTATTTATAGAAAAATAATACATTTATATAGTTGTTTTTATTTAAGTTATTATAGTTATTTATTAAAAATCAATACATCTTATTACATAAAAAAATTGAACAACACTTACAGTTAGTTTTCGCTTAGAAAGCAATAAAATATTTATAATTTATCGTTATTGGAACATAGTTCATAAATATTAACTTTTATGAATGCACTTTACATACAATCTTCATACACTTAGTGTATTTGATTGATGTTGCTTCATTTTTTTCCTCCTTCATTCAAAGTAAATTTTTCGTTTTGAATAGGTTATAGAAACATTTGATATACTTGGAACAGCATATTTTATTTACAAAAAAAAAAAAAAAAAAAATGATAATATGTCCGATGGTAAACTTGAAATTTTAGTGCAAGAAACAAAATGTTTCTTCATTATATCAAATACCAATGTTTTCAAAAAAAACCTTTCACTTTTAGGGCTTTGTTATATCTAGAGTATAAAAACACTACTTACCTGAGAATTTATGGTAGTAATATTCATCAAAAAATAAAAATTACAAATAGGGCCACCTTTTTGTAATTCTAAAGACATGATATATGTCACATGTATTTTATTTACTGTATCAAATTATTTATTTATTGTCTTTAGTAAAATTAAAATTCATAACTAATACATCATGAAGCATAGTTAAAAGTAAAAGAATTGCTTTATTTTTTTGAGGTACGTAGGTATGACACTAATTTTTAATTTTTTTGAAACCCAAACATGCATGAACCAATTTTTTTTATCTGGTAAAATTTTTATTGGTATTTATCGTTTGTTTTTTTTCAAAGTTTTCGATAGGTGTAACTAATTATTTTACAATATCAAATGGAGAATAAGAAACTAAATATGTATCAGGTGGTTGTTTTCCAAGGTAAATTTATATTATTTAATTCACATAAAATGTTCTTCCATTACATTATATAAACATTTTAATGCTATATTTGGATGATTAATTTGAGATATTATACTGTGTTCATCGATATTGACCGTGAAATGGGTATACATTTTTGTTAATAGTAGTATTTTTTGATACTATTCATATTATAAAAATAAATTATAATAATCGAATTTGTCACCGATAGTATCGATAAATGATAAAGCTATCATCATCCGCTTGCACTTTCCTCAGTATACACAGCATACCGACCCGTTGTTGTTACGTTATTTTCTGTGATTTACGGATTTCTGTTTTATTTTTATTATGTTATATTTTATAAACTATTATTATTCAATGTGATGTATTTCGCTGCTTTTGGATCAAGGTCATATTTATTATTTATATACGTTATTTAAAATTAGTAAATGTTAAATTTATACTAGATTGTTAAATAGCGAACTATATTAGTGATAAAAAATTATATTACATATTAATTTAGAGTGGGTTGGCCTGATAATGTTACACCTGTAAGTTGCATATTATGTATTTCTATGAATATAGCTAAAGAATATTCTATTATTAAATATATTATAATTCATAATATATAATATATATTATAAAAGTATACATACACCATATGCACGCGCAGACATATGTATGTACAAGTATATTCACTCAAATTATAATTTTAATTGATATTTTTCAAGACAAGATCAAATTTAATACAAATATCTCACTAATACTAATTATATTTCTTGCATATTATTTCGAACTAGGAACCGCGTGTATTATATTATGCAGACTAATAATTTTTGTAGTTTTTAACTCTTTTTGTTGTCATTTTGTTATTTTATCTTTTCCTATGTAGAATAAACTGTTTACTAAACTAGTCTCTAGATCTAATTCATGGTCTGAAGAATCTTGTTCTTAATTACTTTTGTGATTATTTAACTCCACATTTTTGATGTTCAGATCACTACTACCTATTTTTGTCATCCACTTAGTTTCTTCTAATTTAAGTATTTTGCAATAAACTTTGAAGTTGCTTGATTGTAATATGATTAAATCTAAAATAATTTATAAGTAATGTCGGCTATAAATATGTACTAAGAATGTATGAATAACATGTATACATTAAAAAAAAAAAAAAAAAAAAAAAAAAACATTATTATAAAAACACTTATATTTTTTTCTTAAAACCATATAAGTATAAAAATTATAAAATAATAAAATAGACACATGGAACGGCGTTTGTTGTATTTTGTGACAACACGATAGATCCTTCAACGATTGTTCGCAATAAAGTGAACTATAACACTTCAAAAATAGTCTAAAACATATATAATAACATTTTCAACGAATACCCCAGACCACCAATAATATAACAATTAAATAAAGCTAAAAAATAAACAAATAAAAGTAAAAAAAAATGTTGTAACTAGTATTTATAACAGTCCTCCTGTTGAAATGTTATTACTCTAATCAAAATATATATACCTACTATTATTATATTTTGAATTTTTATGTTTTAACTTTAATGTATTTAGGTTAGATTTTGTTTTGTTTTTAAGTTAAGCTGATCATTCGGATGAAATATTTTCATATATGTATATATTATAGTAAAAAAAATAACAAATAAACTACTTGTGAATTTATTGAAAGGTTTCTGAGAATATTAGAACAAATAATATGTAAGTTTACTGTTTAGCTGAATGAATACAGACAAATGTAGACTCATGTGGTATTTGTTGATTTGTAACCATCTGCGTCGTAATAATCGAAGTGTAAATTAAGTATACACTGTATTATCATAGAACTGAGTACTCCCTTATAATATATTATAATACGTTCTTTACTAGGACAAAAAGACCTTCTTAGCAAACTATCAGCATCTATCCATCAACTAATACAATCTACACTAATCGCGTTGATTTTTAAAAAGGTCATCTATATGCTAAAATAGTTCCAAACCAAAAGGGATAAAATTACTCGGTATGATACATGTATAACAATGTATACACACACACTTATACACATATATATGCGCAAATACAAATGCATGCAAACACGTATATGATAATGGAGTAGATCAAAAGGTTATGCAAGAGACAAATTAGAATCTAAAAAGGGAATGGTATTATCTTATAATAAAATATTTTTTATTTTAGTTCCGGTGCGTTTGATTACCCCAAAATGCGTAAACTATATTTTTATTTTTTTTTAAACTTGCATTTATTTATTTAGTGGTTTTTGTTATTGTTACCTTTATCAAATTTCTCAAAAATAACTGAAGATGATATTTTTGGACTGTGTTGAATTTCCGATTCAAAGATGTAGTGCACAAAAGTTTTTTAATATTTTTTGTTCTTTTGGCCACTTTTAAAATGTAAACAAAAAACCAAACACGTCATTATAAATCCATTAACTTCTGCTTGTCCTACACAAAACTTTTTATAGAAAATCAACAGTACACCATATCAGTAAATATGATACAGAACGATTTTGTTGTAGAAATCAAAAACAAATAACGTAAGTATATAGTTTTTCGAAATATCACGAAGTATATTACACCTATATTAGTATTTATTTACTAAAATATAATATATACACGTTACACATATGTAAATAAACTACGTAATCCGTTCAATGCATCGGTGCTGAGTCGTGGTACAAAAAATATATGTACTAATATAATATAGTAAACCAAATAAGCTAACCTATAACTGAAGTGAAACAATAACAAACCTTAACATATTATGACGATCTGTAACTCCACAAGCATTCTGAAATCGAGGCGGAGAGCTGGAGTATAAAATCATAATAATATTTATACTCTATTTTAATTGACAATAATAAACATTGTATCATAATCGTATTTAGGTTTGGTCTGTCTTAAAGTCTGGCTATTAATAATTACATATATTTACTTGTGTAGTAAATATACATTTTAATTTCCAGTGAGTCGGTGTATTGGAATTGCATGTCAAGGATGTCTTTGCGATCTGTGTACGTTACATCATCGCTGTAAAGAACAATGTTTTAATACTGTACCAGACACCAGTTAAAGATAATTGCATCGCAAAAGGTAAAAAAAGTTAACTACACGTATGTGTACCGAAATTGCCTAAGCAACACGCCGGCTAACGAGAAAAACAAAACAGTGATGTATTTTATACGCTGACATTTTTACAACGGAATTGGTTGTGTGTATGGGGTTTTAAATTAAAATTAATGAATAAGTAGACCAATGAAAATACGATTTCAAAATCGAAGTACATAATATTTCGTTTCATTATTCAAACTACACAATAACACTGTGGATGGACTTTGGTATAATAATTAATAATTTACTCTTGAGAAACTCATTTACTATAAAGTGGTGTTACACAAATACGTAAAATTAAAACTGCACGTTACAATAAGCTTACTAATGGTACCCATTATGAGCAATACGGACCGAAATTTTGATTCAATATTAACAAATGTAGTTCAATTCGTGTAAAAACTCGTATGAAAGTACTCGCAGACGGTTGCAGTGTATGATAATAATAATGGATAAAACTTTAGGATGTTCGAAAATTATCAAATTGATATGTTTTATGCAAGAAAAGTTTCTGCATTGTCGAATACGATCCCGATGTACAAAATATTATGTTCGGATAGGAGTATATGCATGATGTGACGTTCGTCTCATTATGGTTACGAAATAATATATAGAAATATTTTATCCATATTGCTTTCGAATTAGAGAAATTTCACAATACGTTCTCGCTAGGTGTACAAAACTACAAAAATAGATTTTTTAAAGTTTTTTACGCACATAATGTATGGTATATAAATAAATATATATATGCATATAATATGTGTTTATTTATAATATATATTTCACTGATCACTAAAATGTTTTCGATTTAAATGATAATATATTTACTAATTGGAGTAAATATTATAAAGTTGTGTACAATTTTACGAAACATAAAAAACAATAAACATCGCTAAAATCGGATTCAAATTTTTGATATTTAAATATATAAGACATAAGTTATGAGTTTTAATAAAAATATCTTCGTATTTCCGTTTTTATTTTAATGACTACAAATAGTTTTGTAAACTAATCGTAAATATTTTTACTATTATTGAAATTGTTTTTATTTTCAAACATTTAAAAACTAGTTAAAACAACAACAACGCAGTTTCATATTTTTTCTTTTTTTTTGGTTATATTTAATAGTTATAATTCTAAGACTACTCACTTGACACTTACATATAGTTATAAAATTGGAATATGGGACACTGAAAGATTTTTTCAAAACAATAATTTTATAAAACTTACATTCTAAAACGAATTTTATTTGTATTGTTGTTATTTTTTTTCCCCAACCATTTTTTGTATTGTAATTTTATTGCATTTTTTATTCTTATATTTTATATTTAATTAGTTATTTTATAAATTGTTGTGATTGTAATTGAATTAAATAATGATGTCTTCCAATTTATAAAAGTAGTAGAGATTATAGAATTAATTATACATTCATTAAGGTTATTTTAAACATCAAATTATTTTCTATTATACATTGAAACTGATTTAGTTGTATATGATTAATAGTTAAATTATAATTAAAAAAAAAAAAACAGTTGAGAAACATTTAAAAAGTTATAAATTATTTTGGAAATGTATATGTAATCTAGTGTAATTTAAAATAAGTTATTTTATACTTATAGAAGATATAATAATATTAAGTATTAAATTTTAAAATAAATGTTCTTATTAAAAATTAAGTTTTATTAAAACGATAATGCTGCATCGTGGTCTCCAATATTGCATCTTGTTTTTCCATACATAACAAATATATTATTATTATTATTATTATTATTAATATTTGTGTGATTTTGTTAGTTGTTAAAATATAACAATTCATTCAAAAATATTTTACCTTGATTTGAGTTATGTAAACAACATTATATTTCTGAAATTCGTGTATTATATATATATATATACGAACAGCTTAAAGGATTTCAAATTAATTTACGAAATCTGTCACCTTCTAATATTTATTTATCATCTATGTCACCATACATAAATCCTTGTGTTTTAATTTAAGATTTAGAGTTTGATTGATATGTATGAATTAGTCAGTTAGTGTCAAAATGAAGTTAGCTTTTCAACATTAATTTAAAATAAATTCAAATGAATATGTAAGTTTGAAAATTGTATACATTTCCAAGAATAACTAATAATTTGTAAATATTTTTTTTATCAATGAAAATAAATTAACATACAATCTTGTTTACGTTTAAGCATTCCGTCAAAACCCGATTTATATATGTATATTATATATGTATTATTTATTATATAATATGATATTATGATATGACATTTTTCTTTTTAAAAACTATTCATTTCCTAGGTATAAAGTTATTTTTTGGTAATATATTTGTTGTATGTATTCACTATTAATAATAATTTGTTCGATTTAACAGACGTTTTATACAATAAATGTTTCACATTAGAAGGTGAACTCGTATTAAAAAAAAAAAATTATTTTTACCAACGGAATTAGTTTTTTGAAAATGGTGTTGTAATAATAATCGAAACACGCGTGATATATAAATAATATAGTTTATAATACAGTACATTGATAGTTAAGTTTTGAACTGAAATACTTATTTTAATTTGGTGCTTTAATAAAACAAAAATGTTATTGAGTAATGTTTTCTAATTAAATACGTGAATTTAAGTATACAAAGTAGTTTTGTTTTGTTTTTTTTTTTGTAAAAATATTTATACTATTTTATAGTGGTCAATGAAAGTCACCATAATTCGTCCAAACAATTTATTAATTAATATTTAATATAAATCTTTTAGGTTGATTAATTTCAAGGCTTAACCACTGCTACTAACTAAATATGTTAACTTCCGTAATTTTTACAATTGACATATTGCACACACACACACACACACATCAAACTGTTGCAAAGTTTTAGCGTAACATTTGACGCTTTATAATATATTTATTATATAAGTATTTGTCAAATGCGCCTAATCTATGTTAAAATATTTTAATCATGGTTTATGATGCCAACAATTACATAATAACTAAGTTGATAAAATAAAAATTTAAAAGTTATTGCCGTAAATAATGATTGTTATGTATATTAAATTCATGCACAAAACTTCAATAGCCTTTAATATATAATATAAAGTAATATTTATTTGTATATATATATATGTAGAGAATAGAGTAATGATATTTAAACAAAATTTTATTTAATTCATACGAATGAATAACGCATTGTTCAGTTTGGAGTTAATCTTTTTATTTCAACCTTTTACGCTCATACATTAGGGATGTAACAATTACTATATTTTTGTTTATTTTAAATTGTTTTTAAAATACTCTGAAGAATTCTCAACTGATTATTGTGTTAAAATTATAGAATTTTCATTATTTATAATCGAGATATTTATATTGAAATAAATTTATACTTGTAATTAAATCAAACACAATTGTCAGACAATCATACGTACTTGACACTGGTGGAAAAACTAAAGTCAAACCATGGCACAAGTAACCATAATATAATCTTTATAGTTTATTTAAAAACAAATATATATTTTTCCTATGTTTAGATAATACTATAATAGATACCATACGATTAAATAGATACTTTTTATAGATAAATGAAATATGTCCCATCTGTTTATATATTTTTGTATATCCTATAGAACTTAATATTAATATTATGTTTGAAAACTATTTGAATAATAAGTTTTCAAAATCATTAGAATAATTTTTTATTTAAATAATTATCTAGATTATATTTTCCCAACTCTGTATGTAGGTATGTAATATGTATGTATCTATATATGTATACATTATACATTGATGTGTGTATTTCTCAAACTATTTCGAATGCTGAGCGCTCTAAGAAAACTCCATTATTTAGAGATAAAATAGATGCTGTTTATTATGTAAATTAACTTTGTATAATATTGAATATTTAAGTATTAAATTATTACTTATTATATCACAGTAACTGTAGCTAATTTAAAAGGATAAATACCAAGTATAATTCAACTAGATACTTTTACAAATGTAATAAATCAAATTGGTATGTTATTATAATGTATTCATATTTAACTCGATTATAGAAGCAAAACATTATGTTAATATATAGTTTTGAAATGATGTAAATGAAACTTTGTAATTTATATAGTATTTACCTGTACTTTCTCCTGGTAATTTTAGTTGTTCAAGATTATCACAAACAAAACAATTAGAAAAATAGAAAATCACTGACCAGAGATTAATTATTAAGATTTAACAATCATTCTCAAAATAATAAAAAATAAAGATATAATTTTTAGAAAATTTTGAATATTTTAAATGTTTCAACGTTTTAACAAATAAAACTGACATTTATTAGATTGAATTGCACTCAAAATTCAAAACAGCCAGTCAAGATTATAAATGTTGCATTTTGTTTGGTTACAAGTTTCTATTAATCCGTAATTTTACCCTTACATGTATAAACATTTATTAATAAAAAAAATGTGATATATTTTTCAAAAAATATTTAAAACCTAGTATAAAAAAATGTTAAGATTTATTAAAATAAACTTGGTATAATGAAAATGAATTAACTTTTTCATAATTTATAGAATATTGATTCTAATAAATAAAAATTGTAAATTTTTATTTTTAAAAGCGTTTAAACTTATAATAAATGTTATTAGGTGCTTAAAACAGTGTTTAACTTTTAATTAAAATAATGTGCCGCATTTATTTTGAAGTTAATTGACTATTTGTTAAATTTTTGGGAAATTGTTTTTGACGAAGTATTGCGGGAAAATTTCCAATTCGAAAAGTCTATAGATTATAATATAACCTTATTTAAAGTGTAAATACTGTTGTCTACCATCTATGGACAATTGAAAATTTTCAATTTATAGAAAATTTTTTAAATTTTTATAAGGGTGTCACTGTTTTATATAAAAGTCACCCATGTTTATTATCACTATGTCTATTATCCGCAAATATTTTATTCCAATATCCGACAAAATGTATTAATTCATTATTTACAACGATATTTTTTTTGAACCCTTTAAATACATCGAATTGTAATGATTATCATATACGTGTATAATCTTTTGATTTAATTATATTTTGTGGAGTTCATTCACATATGCCATTTTACGACATACATTGGTCCTAAGGTATTTTATTCGAAATACCTTAGTGGCGTCCTGTAAAAGATGTGTCTTCTTATATTAGTCAATAGTATAAATTATTTTAGTTTTTAGAAATTCTTCATGATGTGTTTATAAGAGAATCCTTGTCTCTTATTTTACATTACGAGATATATTACGTAATATTATAAATTACGATAAATAAGGATAAATTGTGTTTCTCTATAATAATTTATATCAAGTGCAAAGTTGAAAACTATCAAATTTTCTAATTAAAAAATTAAATATAAATAACAAGGTTAGATAGGATTTGAATTTATAAAAAAAGTATAAACCTAATGTTTGGTTGACTTGTTATTTGATCGATTTATGATTTATTTTTTATATTATTAATCATACTGACTTTTTATTAGATTCAACACTTATATTTGATTTTTTTTTGTTACATCATAACTATAAATTAACAAACATTTTTTTATCTACTATTTATTTAAGAGTCTTAAATTAAAATTAATTAATTGCGTGCAGAATCTTTTAGGACGCAATTTTTATATATAAATACCTTTTATACGAGACGCAATTCGTGTGCTTCTACTTCATTTACTTAATTCTGCATCAATTTCGAGTAATGAGGATGAGTTTTTTTATAAAACAATTAATTAAAATCCACAGAATTTGATTAACATACAATTTCAATTTTTATGAATGAAGCAATTTTTTTCAGACCATATAACTCAGGGAGGGAGCGTATTTATATTTGATTTTTTTTTTCAAATGCCCTAAGCTTTATTATTTAAACGACCCATACGTCTTTATAAATATATTCAAGAATTACATATATTTTACATGTTGATGGAGTCACTTTCAATGAAATTGCTCCTGTTTTAATCTAAAACGCTTAACTAAGTCGTATAGTCTTAGATGCTTAATTTTTCTGATATCATTGGAGTTATCTAATAATTGAATAGCTAATGGATTGACATGATGATTCAGCCCCTTCTTGTGTTGTGAGTTAATTTTTGGATTTCGTGGTGCTATTGTAGGAGCATCATATCACGGTGAATTACATTGTTTCTTTAAAACCGATATATAATAAACTCGAATACATTTGTAATTTATTTATTTAATAAATATTGTGAATATATAATTATTAAATGAACACTCTAGCGTTCTATACCATTCGATAGAAAAGATATAGTTAAAATAAATTATAATAAGTACTTGATATGATATTAAGACTATACAATGTGAAGTTAGGCACGCATGGCATAACCATTATGATTATTTGAATTTAGGTGGTTCAAGATTTTTCAAAAACATATAAAATAATATTATATTTATATTTAAAATTTGCAAAAATTAGATTATAACTTTTTCTAGGAAATAAACAGATCATAATTACGAGTGAAGATCACTTTGAAGAAAATTGAATCCCCCTTTATAATATAAAGAATGCTCATTACAGTTTCTAAGAATATATTTCATACTATATTGTGTTTTAATATTGCTATTAGTTAAAGACATTAATTTTACCAAATACAATAGGATAAATTAATTTTTATCAAAAACATTGCATTTTAAAATGTCATTGAGTATAATAACATACATAAAAATACTATGTCAACAAGAATAATATTTTTAAATTTAAATAAAATTATGAGTATTATTATTTATAGATTAAATATGTAACTTTGTTCACATTTGAACTTAAATTATCTATAAAAAAAATAATTTTATTTTTTTATATATATATTTTAGATTTTTCGGTTTTTATATGAACCATATTTACTAATGAGGTACTTTATACTAAAAATCTAAATCAAAAAAGCCATGAATGAGTCATAAGTATTTAAATTTTAAATCATCAAAGAAAAGTCCACCGTATTACTCCTATCTGCCCAATTCTTGATCCACAACTCCACTAGTCTATAATTTAAATAGAAACTTAATTAATAAACTATTAGTATGAAATTTGTGATCAAAATACTCCAAATGATATTTTACTTTTAAAATGTATTTTGTTATTCAAAAAAGTAAAAATCTAAAAAAAATTTAACGATAAAAAATTGTAAAAATACAATTTATTTCCAAAAATGTTATCTTGTAACGACTTAAAATTATGTGAAATAAATTTTTTCAAAACATTACCATTTTTTTTAATAATAAGTGTGTTATATTAAATGGATTACCCTGTATGTATATTTTATAACTAGACCTTCTTGTAGACATAATATATATTATATACATATTATTATGTGTATATTTATATTTTCACTATGATATATATTTAAGGATATAAACAATATTTTATAATCCCGTAAAATTGTTTTAAAAGCACATCTCAAGTACAATATTGTTGATTTTACGATCCTATTAGTATGATACCTCAATGCCATCGCTATGGTTATTGCTATGAGAATGATTTTTAAATCTATTTAATAAATGATCTCATTTATTTTATAATTATTTATTAACTGATATAGTTACGTAAAAATCGATATCGTATCTTTCTGTATACATTTTACGTCATAATATAATATGTAGCTGTTAAAATAATATAATATTATAAACCTATTTTAAAGTAATTAATCTAATACATTTTATTCACATATACATTTTTATACAAATTGAATATAATAATATATATAATACTATATAATATTATAGTTATATTATATAGTAATATATACTGAATAATATACATAGTATTATACCATATATTTATACATTTACAATTTAAAAAGAAAAGTAGGTAACAATTAACGTGTAAATTAGTAAATATTTTATAGCCATAATATGTACTTGTAATATATTATAAAGATTGTAATAATAATATTTATTAATTGATTGATTCAATATAATATTAAGATTCTAGAAATAAAACTAGTAAAATTATAAATTATTACTGTGATACAGCTTTAAAACAAATCTAATGTTACCAGATAAATAATTTATTGTTTATTATATATTAGTCATTTCATTGTATCTATTCATTATATTTTATTGTATTACTGTTATCCGATAATAATATTAATAATTAAAAATAAAACTTGTAGGTACACTATAACTAAGCACAACATTTGTAAGCTAATAATCTTGGTAAGTAGTTGATGCTGTATCATGAACAAAAGAAAAAAATAATAATTATACATATATATATGTATAATTAATAACTAATAAAAATGCGTTTATCTTTACCAAATAGTCAGATATGTCAAATAATAACTTTGCTATTAATGAAGTATATCTATTATGAATACCTAATATATTATTTAAAGAGTAAAAATAATTTGTTATCTTATCATGTCTAGGTATTCGTTATTTTATCAAACAAATAAAATAAAAATTTCATTAAAAATTCTATACACCCGATCTAATTCCGTGATGTTATTTTAAGCATAATACGACTTTTAATTCTAAAAGTAAATTCAAGTTCCCATACAAACGTGAACAAAATTTAAATCATCATCATAATAAAATATAAAAAAAAACACAAGGAAAATAATTAATTACATTAAAAAAGTAAAAATAATATAATATGATTGCTTTCTGGTCTGAATCTATTTATCTATTTATTTAAATATTTAAATAATTATAATAAAGTTTCTATTTATTTTTTCTGCATAATCCTTATTCTCAACACTCGATTTCATTTACGGTTAATGCTCTATTTGGTATTTCACACATTTTTCGTATCTAAACTAAGTCAATTTATGAAATGAATCGGAAAACTGCAGTTGATTTGCGTCATTTATATACAATACCGTTTGGTTTTAACTTTTATTCTGTCGTAACTCAAAAAACTATGTATTGGGTGATTTACCAAACATGCTTACCCATATTATGCATTTATTCAATTCCCAATTTTTGAAGTTTTTAAATATACTTTAAAATCATATTTTCAAATACTTTTTATTTCATACTGTAATAACGTCTTCTCTTCTCTTCACTAGTTGCTACCGTTTAACGTACTTCTTATGACAAAGTTATGTTTATTTTTAAGAGGCAGTAGCGGCTCGTGCTACGGGGAACAAGGGTACGTGCCTCAACTTCAAAATTGAAAGAAAGAAGAAACATTTTTAAAACACTTAAAATTGAGTAGGTAGTGTTTCTTCCGTTATTATATAATTGTTATATTATTAAAAAATATTATCGAAAAAAAAATGTTATTAAATACGGGCGTACAATACGTACATACAATATTTTACGAGCATTGTGCAACGGGCACAAAATATTCGCTATGTCCCGATAGCCTGATTAACGTTACTAGATTTCTTCCACTTTTCGACAAGAATTAATATAGCGTCGTCGAGCACAATTAGATTGTGCCTGGATTTTGTTTTTATTACGATTTACAACATTTTTTCGGTCTTATCGTTTTCGTATTGCTATTATCGATCGTCTTCCGTGGCATAGTCTTTATATTTTAATAACATATGATAATAATCTATCATTTTTTGTTCATTTTCTGTTCGCTGTTTATTTTATTAAGCAATTTAAACTTTTTTTTTACTATTTAGAGTCATTATTAGTGGTGTGTTCAAAATTGTGATGGTGAAAAATGAGGGAAATATTTGTGCCCTACCTACAATGTACCCCACGAGCCACAACTATGAAGAGGTCTCGAGGACACGACCTGGGTGTGTAATATTAACACTAAAGATTAGGGTTATCTTATTTAAGTAAAGTACATAATATCAGAATATAGATATATCGTATATTGATACGAAACAGATAATATATAATAGCTAATGTATAAAGAATATAAGGGTTATCGATTTGGGTATGGTGTGTCGACGTGCCGTGAGTGTGGATGTTCACTAATAGCCACACGGATCGTCGTGGAGTCTTCTCCACTGTTGTATTTCTATTCGTGTCGCATCCTCTCGACAAGCACACATCGGTCATGATTATATACTACAGTGCGTGTTGGAAAACCTTAAGTCAGCAGTAGGTCCCGCTCGCCATTCCGCACACTCAGAATATTAGCTCTACCTAAGGAGTAATGTACGATGTCGATAAACGGCAATAGTTACATTATTATGAGGCGTATCATGTTTTTAAATCATAATGTCATTAATAAGCTGCATATATTAAAGACACTAGTATTTTTCTGTTAATACAGAATATGTATAATATTTAGTCTAATAATTTTTATAATAATTGGCAAATGTTGCCTTATAAATAAATAAATATTATCATTTTTTTTTTTATAAATTATAAGATTTTAACGAATTTAATATTGATAACTATAATATTATAAATACCCATAATCCCAATATACGTATACTTAAAATTTCTAAAAATTAGAATTTAAAGATAATGCAAAAGTATGTAAACATGCTTAATATAACATTATCCTCTATAATACACCATAGTATATGGTCGAGTATAAAATTTTTGGAAAACGACGCATTTTTCGGCAATAAAACCATGCATCCGTGTATATTGAATGCAACTACTAAGAGCTCACTTTAATATCATTTTTAAACTGGCATTTGTGAACGTTATGGTATTAACGTTTAGTTATATAATACATTTATATATATTAAACATTTTTGTTTTTATATCATCGCAGTATTTGCATAAATATAATAAGCTTATTACGTATATTATTTGTAGGTATGAAAAAATAAATGTAAAATCAATAATAATAAATTGGAGATTACAAATATGCATATGTTATAAAAACTTTATACAAAAGTAAAGAAGAAAAAATGTATACACGATTATTACAATCGTTGAAATTGTTTTTTTATTTTAAATAATTGAACCTAAAAATAAAAAAAAGCTCAAAGAATGATTATAAGAAAACTTTTCTTCAAGTTTTGAACGAAAGTTTACATTACTTTAATAACCCATACAACGTTTTGGATATAGATATTTTATTCCTCTCTTTTTATCTGTTAAAAATTAACGGGGGCAATATAGCTAAGAGTATTTCAATCTTAAAATATCAATTTTATTAATATTCAAAAACTGAAAACATGTTAATATAAATTAAAAAAAAAAAAACTATTTTATAAAAAATTACGTGGAAATCTTAAATAAATAAAAATCGTGTAATAAAATATAATTCGTCAAAATCGATTAAAATTTTGAATTGCTATTATACTATTAAAAAGAATAACACGATAAGTGAATTTTTATAATATACAATATTGTGCTTTAAAATAAGGAGTATTCAAAACTTCTCTAGTGACTGAAAAATATAATAAATGTGATATAGCAGTTACCCGATGTCGTCATAAACATAGTTTTATATGTTGGCAAGATACGTAATACGTGTTTGTAAAGTAGATATTTTTATTGTATTTTAGAAAATAGTTTGGTACTTACTATTTTGTCCAGAATGGGCTAAAAATAACGAAGGACGTGAAATTTTGGTTAACTAATTTGATACATTTGATGATATGGTTCACGCATAACGATGTAGTGTACGTGGAATAGTAGTGCATGTTTGCTTGTCGATTGATTAGAATGTTTTCTATTTTTGGTTGTGAATTATTCAAAATACGTATTGCATGAACATATCAGCCAAGAGGCAGGTTAGTGACAGAGATAAATGGATTGGAAATTACCGTCACTGTACAATATAAGATGGTTTGGCATGAACCTGAATTTGTACACACTGCCTATATAATATATCCGGCTATTGTGTGATGCAATATCCATAATTTTTATATAATGGTTTTTATTGTAGCGAGATACATGTATAGAAAGTTTTGATTTGAAAGTGGGACAAAGAGTAAACGTAATTAATCGTCCAATATATTTTATGCTTAAACTTTAGGAGTGGGTATGAGTTAATCTTTTGCCTATGAAATAGTTTACAAGTAGATCTAGAATTTCCAACCTGTCTGCATATATTATATAAAGTACCTACAAACACAATATTATTTCGTATAATAGTTAATACTGTAACTTGTGTTTTTATCGGTTTCAATTTTATTGCAATTTTTCAAAAACAAATTAATTGTGGTTTTGGTTTAAATTTTAAATATTAAAAATATGAAAATATGTTACAATTTTACGAGTATGTTATGATTTAGGTTAAGACTTATATTTTATATTTTCTTAAACGATATTTTAATTGTTAGCTATTTCAAACATTGTGCTTATTATTTTATTTTGAATATTTTTGGATGGCATTTAGTATTACCCAGTTAGTGTATAGAACTATTAACTTAATTTATTATCGAATTATCAATTATAGAAGTGTTTACTTTATATTTTAATTTTTCAAAAAATATACCATACTATACATTTTAATGGTTTTTACAGTATTGCTTAAAATAATATGATTTGTATTTCATCTATAAACAAAATGCTTTTTGAAACATAAAAATTAAATATTAATTATTTAATAAATAACAAAAATTAAACATTAATAATGTTGAAAATACGTATAACATATAGTGTTATGCTTTGATAAATTTAGTTAAAAATAAAATGTTATAAAAGAAAAAACTAAAAAAAAAAATTAAATT
Source organism: Melanaphis sacchari (assembly GCF_002803265.2). Taxonomy (NCBI): domain Eukaryota; kingdom Metazoa; phylum Arthropoda; class Insecta; order Hemiptera; family Aphididae; genus Melanaphis; species Melanaphis sacchari. The sequence goes on along the minus strand of NW_020271547.1, from coordinate 434,596 downwards.
TTAAAAATTAGGTTTAATTTTTTTTTAAACATTTGAAAACATATTTTATTTTAGATTCTGGTTACTAACACAAGGTTCCAAGCTCGATAACCAGTTAGTTTCTGTCTTGTTACAGTCTCCAACTGTTAGTGTTTCATATGTTTGATTAGTATCCTGCGATATAGCATACAAATACTACATACTAAATACAAACTTGTATAAACCTAATATTATAATCGAATAACTGCAAAAACTCTGTAGTAAACATTAGACCATTAAGGAACCAACATTGTTATCTATGTATTTCTAAAATTTCCTAACGGATTTTTTTACGGTGTTTTTCGTTCTATTCTGTTAAATTCGATATTTATTAGTGTTATATGTATTTTTATTATACTATTAAGTTCAAAATGTATGAAAAATGCGTATTTATTTATTGAATGTCCATATAATAATTTTATTGAAAAATGTGTGAACTGTTAATACTACTAACATTGGTTTATTGTTTTAAAGCTTGGAATTTTCTCTGGCCTATCGTAGTATACCTATTCTGGATTGTATAAACATTTAACGAATCAGTAGTGAGTTAATAATTTAATGGTCCTTTAAAAATAACTTAGTGACCCGTGATTGATTCATTATATTTTAGTAAATCATTAAATTTATTATTTTGTTTATGCAATCCAGTACTAATCGAATGTATTGTTTGATAACTTTATAAACATTTTCGAACAGTCTCCTTTTAAGAATTTACAATTAAATTATCCTGATCAGGCATATGTATGATTAATTGTCGATTATTCATTATCGACAACGATACTCGTAATATATTTTATTTGGTGGATTTGTTACATATGGTTTTAACAAAATCGAAATGACATTTAGCTAATAAATGATGCAAAAAGCTTATTGTAAAAAATCATTCCAATTTCCAATCATTAATTTTACCAACGATTACGATTAATCATCTGCGTTGGTAAATTTATCGATGTTGAACCACGTATAATATATTTCATTATACAATACGAAATACAATCGCACAATTTTATTGTTTTTTATTTTTTTTATACAACGATACAATAAAATTGTCAGTCATTATTTTTTTGTTATTGCATTGTGAGCAGTTTATGTCGTATTTTGAGTCATTGATTTCGTGGTTTAAAATTAAACGCGATTGCCCGATGTATATGCTTGTATGCATAAAAGGTCTATTCATTTGTTTGTTTTACATTAGGTTTAAATATTTTTAGTATGACGACACAGACAGTGTATAATATACATTAACCGGATCTTGGCTATTAAAAAAGTACATTCCGCGCATATTTCAAAGGAAACACTCCGGGGACCATTTTGAGTCATATCTAATAACCCCATTGCCAGCAGCGCTAACGTAAAAAGTGATGGTGTTCTTTAAATGTTTTTTTTTTTTTTAAATAAATAAATAAATAAATAAGTTACATCTGGGTTAAGTTTAAACGATACATTATAAAAAAAAACTGGACGCAAGGAGGAAAAAATAAAATTTTAAATAATTTTAAACCTGTGTTTGTATTAAAACACGTCATGAGTGTGATAAAAAAAAAAAAAAAAAAAATCAAAACTTTTTTTACGTCAATCGTTTCTTTGTTGCCCGTTCACTATTTTTACCCAAACGCTTTATTATTATTAAATTATTTTTTACGTTCATCGTCATTATTTATGCCCGATGTCTTTCGTACATCCAGCAGTCCACTGTTGCGTGCACAGGGTTGTATATTACTGTAAATAATCCGACAAAGTTATGTTCACGTTTCAGTGTATTTCTATACTTAAAATGATTAAATTTGTCTTTGAAAATATTTTTGAGTAAATTTACAAAAACGTACGTATAATATGCGAAATGATGTTAAATATATTTATTTGTATGCACTAAACAAGTGCATATAATTATATATATGTGTGTATAAGCAATGTATATATAAATGCATAGTGAATTCATTGGGTATAATATAGTGCATCATGTTATATAATATATACCTAGATAAGCATGTAGATTTTACTAAACGAAAAAAAAATATCATATAAATATTTTACTTACAGTCAGTTTGAAAACGTCTTGATTAAATTATTGACAAAAGTCCGAGCGCAAGCATATTTCGTGTTTTTTGTTTACTAATATTTAATGTACTTTATGACTTTTTAGTTCATTGCTATTGTATGGCACATGTATTATATACATGCTATATGTTATAATATACGGTTTAATCAAGACCATTTTTCATATTGTTATTTACTGTCGTTCCTATGTATATATATATATATATATGTGTGTGTGTGTGTGCGTGTGTGTTCGTGTGTGTAATACTGTTATTTTTGTTTATTCGAATAACTTTTAACCTATTAAATACTTTTTAATGATATAACTAGGAAGGTCGATGGTCAATATATAAAGGAACGGATTGTTATTATTTTTGTTGCTATAATTTAATAATTAAAAAAAAAAATCAAAAAAAATCTGTAACTCAAAAACAAAGAACTATAGATTGTTGACATTTTCTTCAAGTGTTTATATTATCATCTCCTACATATAGTTTTTTTTTTTTTGCAGATTATAAAATATATTAACATACGCAATAGAATTTTTAAATTAATTTAATAATTTAATAAATGCAATGTTTACAGCAAAAATTAAATCAATTTACCGTAATACTAAAAGTAAAATAAATGACTTCAATAGCTATATAAAAAAACCTTCATAAAATATTCTTAGTAATATAGGCTAACAGACTATATCCTCTCTGAACCGTTTTTGATACAACTATCATTGAATTTAAATTTAACTCATTCATTACAATGACCTATTTGACACCTAATTTACAATAGAGCAGTTTTAATTTCCCTAACTTTTTTTAAATTATTTTAAAAGAAAACACTTTTTAAAATTTTTTATTTTTGAATTTATTTTAAATAATTCCAGAAAAATGTAATAAAAAGTAAAGCTTATAATATTGTACAATAAAGCGTTATTTCACTTAAAAAATAAAATTACAATAGAATAATAAATACATATTATATATGTTTAACAAACGTTTGTATAGCATAAGATAACTTTTAAACCACGATCATCACATTAAATATCTTTGAAAAGTTTTGAGACAAAAGTTTTTCTTGAATAATGACATTTTAAAATTAACTTTAAAAAAACATTTTAAAAACACAGACTAGTAAATATAATAAAGTTAATAAAATATTGGAAAGTTTTAAATAAAAGTCATAGTTATATCAAAATTATAAGTGTATACATCATATTATATAAAAATAATAATAACATACAAGAAAGTATTTTATAAAAAAAAAGTACATTAATGGTAACTTTTTGAATTTAGAGATATATACTAAAAACTAGAAAATTACGTATACATAATTAATTGTACTAAATAATTCAAATGATTCAAAATTTATATCTATAACGGTTTCCCGGAGATAATATTCAACATAAAAAATGTTCAGTGTTCATCACTATATTCTCGTAAGATAAATTAATATAAAATGTAGTCCACGATATAACATGTAACGACCTTTTCTATTATAATATTCTAAAAGACGTGAATGCCTAAAACAGTCAAGTGAAATATCAAAGATATGCTCAGCGATGTAGATCAAAGTTCAAACATTCATTAAAGTGTGCGATGGTGCAATACTAATTAACTAATTAGCGAAAACTAACCTCGACGACTTGTTTAATAGTAATAAGCGTTTTATCACTTTATACGCGAATACTCGAAGGAAACTCCGAAAAAAGCTTTGATGTGATATTTGTTACATAGCACCGATTATTATTATTATTACCATTATTATATGGATAACAAGTCGGCGCAAAAGTATAGAGGTGAATTATTATTATTAAATCTAAAACCAATGGCAATAGTTTAACCGTATAATTTGGATAACTATATACAAAATCACAATTGGAGTGATTTATTCAGAAATATTCATGGGTAGGTTTTTTTTCACTCGGGAAAACCACACATACATTGTGCAAATCGAAAAGCGACGTCCTCGGTGTACTGCGATATTCGTCTTATATTTATTCAGATTAGATAAATTTATCTTTCTTTTTTTTCATTTAAAATAATTTATTTACAATCTATACTATGTGTACAATAAGCAAATTTTATCTAACAATTAAAATTTAATACAAAAGACGTGATAAATGGTCCAATATATTATAGCCTCTTGGGCTATAGTATAAAAACATAATATAGTACCTACCTATTCCTTTCACATACTAATTTTTCAATAATCGTAATAATTGTGTCGTTGAAACAAATTTTAATAAATCACTTGTTTGAATTCGTAATAATTATTATAATATTGTATCGATCAGGCTTATACATATAATATTTATGTACCATCATCTGAACTTTGGTATATTTTAATTTTAATTATGTTAATGTCTACAAAAGTTATTTTGTGATATTTTTTTAAGATTATTAATTTAATTGGAACTGAAGATAAATTAATTTAAATAACTTACTTAACTCGAGTATACATTTATATTATATTTTTTTCTCGTAGTTAATTTAAGTATATACGTATAGTATGAACAAAAATAAATCACAAGTCTATTTATATTTATTTTCCAAGACTGAAGTTAACTGACATATTTAAATACGTAATATTTTAATGTTCAAACCCTTTTTTTATTTAAAAAAACTAACATTTAAGATTTGTGTGCGCGTTTACCTAGAAGACACAGATTTTGGTTGATGTAATAAAAGCGTGTCTCCGCATTAAATAGACATAATAATTTGTAAGCGGTAAGACAACCTTTAATAAAAATGAATGAAAAATCTTTATTGTTCTGAATCGTCGTCACAACAAGACCAGGCATTTTCTTTCTAGGACAGATTTTATAATTATAATATATTTTATCACTGTACAGACTGGGTTAATATTGATTGCTTGATTAAATACTAAGAGTATTATATAAATAAATATGATGTAATAGAAAATATGCTAGAACATTTTTCATACGCGAAATTTATTAGGTAATTTATTGAGATAATATAATTTTGTCGTCATTAATATTTGCTAACGTAATTTTTCATACTTCGATGGAATATTAAGCTTTAACTGTGCAGCTATCATACAATCAGTAGAATTTTTTAGATTAGGTAAAGGAAGCTCTACAAAAAAATATAATTACTTAACAGTTTTGCATTCTTTTATTATTTCATGTGTTCTCTTAATATTTTTTATAACACATAATATATATAAAAAAAGAAAAGTTCGTCCATTTCATTATTTAATGATATAAATAAATATTATAAAACAATATAATATATTTTGTGAGAAAGTGGCCGATTTTTAATTTTGGTTCATATAATTATAGTGCATTACCATTTCCTGTGTAAATTCAATACAGACAACTGAAATCATGATAAACCACTATATATAATATTTAACTACAGATATTGTGTGAACCAATAATTTGTCATGTCGAACATGTTTAACTATAATTGTGATATATATATATAGATGTTCGCGTGTTACACGTGAGTCGTGACATAATATAAAGATACATATGACTATATATTATACATAAAATACATGATAACGCAGGTCACAGGATTTTTTAAATTTCGAGTGACAAAAATAGTGTACACATTATGTTGGTTCTAAAAATTATTTATTAAAATTAAAAATATTTATTATTTTTTTTCTTATTATTATGCATTTACAGGCTTTAACAGCTGAGGTAAATAGCTAATAATATTACAGATATTTCGAACTTAATAATTTAATAATAATTGCAAGGTAAAAAATGATAGGTAAGTTGGTACCCACGCTGCTGTACGATAGATAGGTGTTGAGTGGGTTGCTATGTTTGTGTTAAATTTGAATTATTATATCTTTGTACTTATACAAGAACTATTTTGAGTGAAAACAGTGTATCAACATACATCACCAATGTTATGTTTTTATTTTATTGTTTTGAGGTTAAGTAAATTATTTTATCACTAGTAATACACTAGGTTGTAATTATTTCTATTGAAAACATTACATTTAAAAAAATCTTTGTGTGTATAAAATATAATAATATACTTGAGTGTCTGAAATTGTGGGATAAATGCTTGATCGGGCGTAATTACATATTTTTTAAACTCGTGTCCTGTCGTTTGTCGTCCATGATACTGATATATCTTTTAATAGCTCACGATATAGTATTTTACTTGATTTTTCAAAAGGATCATCTATAGCTTAATACATACTTGTTGTCTATTTAATTTTTGTTTGTCATCCTTATTGTGATAATGATTTATCTCGCGTAGTATAAATTTATGTTCACTGATTAATTTTATGTAAGTCTTATACGATTTTTTACAACAAGCCCACCTTTCATTAACTTTTGAAAATAACATTTAAAATTATCAACCACAAAATGTTTTTTGTTTTTTCATTGAACATTTTTTAAACTTGTAGTTCTATGATCACACTACAGTTAAGTTGACATAAACGTTCCAAAACGTACTAATATTATAAGATTCAGAAAAAATGGTGATTTCTCCATTTTATTTAAATTATATTACTATTACTTTAATTTATGGTCATAGCAGCGTAGCTCTACCTTTTTTATCTTTATTATTTTAGATTAATAAAATAATGCTTATGAATTTGAGTTATAAACAATTGAGTGATCGATCGTTTGCTTGCAAAACAAATCATAATGCACTACAATATGTAGAGTTCCGTAAAATATTTAATAGGATATAAAAATATTTCAATCTAGAAACTAATCACTTATAACAACTATATAATAAAGTGTTTATTTTTTTTTAATTAGAAAAATTTAGATAATTTTATTAAAATATACAATAAATTTTTAATTAAGTACATGTAATGTAATTACCGTACACAAATTAAATAATACATAAATAAAAAAGTGCGTATTAATTTACAAATTATTATTTTATTTAAATTTATACGTTGAAAATTTAATAATATTAAATCTTCATAAAATTTAAAAATAAATCCATGTGCTCGCTTTTAAAATATTAAAAGCTTCAAGTTTATCAATACAAACTTGTTATTGAGTAGGTTGGTACTAAAAATGGATGCAACTTCAAAATAATTTGAAAACTATTTGTCTACAAATATAGACATCAATATAGCTTAAAATGGGTAAATATATTTTTAAGACTACAAACTAGATTTACCAGTAACACCACTTTCTATATTAAATAGTAATAATTTCAATATGAAATCGTATAGTTTGAATAAATAATTTTTCATAAGTACTAAGATAAACTTTTATATTGTGTATTATCATAGTAATTAGAGTAAACTGTTTTAATTGTTTAAAATATTATAACGTACAATTAACTGTAGTAGAATAACATAATAATGGATTAATCAGACATAATATAATTATATTTATGACAAATTTATTTAAACATATTATTTTTAAAATAGTAGAGTAAACTAAACATTTTTTTTTTTTTTTTTTTTTTGTGGTACAATAATAGAAGCTACATTTTAAATGTTGATATTAATTTAATTTAATTGGTTTTGACATGATTATAATTGTATTGTTGTTAATATTATAATATATAAATTTACAATGATTTTGTTTAATTCTTTTATCTCATGTAAAAATATAATTTGGTAGTTTTCAAAACCTTCAAGACTTTTACTTTTTGATATAATCGTTTTCTTAACTTTTCAATCTCTTTAAAATGTGTTACATATATTGTTTTTAGGCTGCTTATCTAGTCTCACTTCATATTCTTTGGCACTGCCATCGAAAATATTTTTTTATAATTAAGTTCCTTCTTAATTCCTGAAATAATCTGTATATATTCAGTGATTTTATTTGGACACACAAACTTCAATAATTACCTAAGTTCTATCATCGAATATTTTTTTACTCAAATTTTATAATTTTTACAGTGGATTTTACTTACGTCTATTTTCTATATTTAAGGGCATAGCCATTTTTAGGTTAGAATGTTACAATATAGTTGAAAAATAAATTAAAAAAAAATAAAACAATACAGATACATACCGCATAATTGATCACACAATTCATAATATTCAAGTTCACGTTTATGTACTCTATATTAGCATTTTAATAAGTATAATAAGTGGTTTCTTTGCTATACCACTAGAGTTTTATTGAGATATAATTTATTGAGACAGATTATATTGTTTATTTTAAACTGTTTAAACACAAACCTTGTATTTTTTATTTATGTAAGATTATTATCTTATAATATACAAGATAAAACTGTCAATTCAGTATAGTAATAAACATTTCCCAAGGGTTTAAGTAAAGAAGAAAATATCTTTAATATTTTTGGAATGGCCAATTTTACAAGATTACCTTTAGTTATTGTTCTCAAAAAATGAATAACTCAACTGTTTAATTTTTGTCTATAAATTAGATATTATAACAAATTAGCCATTTCTGATAATCGTTTAAGAAAATAAGAAAACCACAACAATTTTTTTTTTTAATTTAGGTAAGTTAAAAATTACTTTTAATCAAAATAAACGTGAATATATCTTTTAATATTGATATAGTTGAGTTATAAAAAGTAGATTTTTAAAAATTATGAAACATCTTTAGTGTATTTTATTAAGTAAATCATTATGTATATTGATATTATAAATATAATTAATGTTTATATCATATCGATATTATTATACTGGGTTATTATTAATAAATTTCGTTTAAAATTTTAAAGTTTAATTTTTTCAAAAGTTTTTTTTTTGTTTTAATTAAAATAATCGGGTATAAATCATGTTTTATAAATACACTCGGTTAAAACCGAAAAATAGATCAAGTGACCGAAATATTTTGCTGTTGTCTTTTCACGAACATTAAACTTGCTGCGTTCGTCGTACAAAGTTATAAAGTTTAAAAATTGAAATTAATTCATTAGAGTTAATTCGCTAGAAATTTTATCCAAATTATTCGCAGATTTTATGTAAAAACTCGTTAGTACATTGTGTTAAAGTGATGTTGCAACAAACGAAAATTATTATGTAGTTAGTGTATATAATATGATATAAAGTTGTTTGAAATCATTGTTAGTGAATTAATGTCATCAAAAATGTTTTTAACAATAAACTGTTAAGGTTTATATACAAAATATAACCGCTTTTACTTTATATAATATATCTATACAAATCTTTGCGTTTCGAATCAATTCCATTAAATTTCCAGTAATATTTATTGAAGGTTTGGTTGTTAACTTAAGTGAAAAAAGCTATTATAGTTTTCATCGGCGGATTTACAACGTCAAGTTATTTACTCGATTAAGTGTCCGTAAAATGCGTTTAAGTAGAAAACATGCCTAACTATATCTTATAAATTATAATTAAAAATTGAATAGTTTCAATTCCAATTTCCGTCATCACAGCTAAATTGTTATATACGTATATTATCTCAAAGTAATTTTTTTTTTATTATTATTTATAATAACTCGTAACACTATTTCCAAAAAATGCTTCAATAATTTGATGAGTTTCTATATAAATTCGACTTAACTACGTTGTAGAATAACATTTATTATAATGGACGATAATAAAAGTTTAAAGTGTCTCATTGTCTCATAGTGTTCATAGATACATATACAACGCATATAATGCGTACCAAGAATACTTACCATACTGGATTCTGAAACATAATAATAATGATACAACTAAATAGTCATGATTATATCAGTAGTTTAAAATTTAATAATTAACACTTATTATTTCAAAAGAATATATTTTTTTATATAATATAAATTTAATTTTAATATATTTAATATAACTATTAAATTTATATAACCCTTATATTTTTCATCCTTGTATTATGTTTTTTTTTAGTTTATCCACCCACCTATCAGCTGCTGATTTTTAATTTTTTTTAACACTATGAGGTTAAACTTCAATGTAAAAAATTCTATTCCATGAATTTTACTTGGAGTAGAACGACTATTAATTATATGTACTTTGTTGATGATTCAAGTATTATAGTGAGTACCAATTAAAAAGACTTAGATATTTTTAAACTTGTTCTTGAATTCCATTCCTATTTCAAGTCTACTTGCTGTAAAGCATTTAAAACGTTAGGTTTTGTTACATTGATGTCAAAAGACTTCAAGCTCAAGTTGTCTTTAAGCTATACTGTGTTCTTTCGTCTGATATCTTTTGGAGTATTTCTATTCTCTGTGATTCCTTTACAGTTGCTGATTCCTCTCATTTAAATCAAATAGAAGAGTTGAAGCCAACTCTATGTTCTTGCATAAGTTAGTTAACGGAAGAGTGATTGTCTCTTTCTCCTTTTCTGAATAAATTTCAAAATTTCTTCTCACTCCACTAGATACAATTTTGCTTTTGTCATTCCATTTCACACCAATAATTATGGTAGAAACTACAATAATCATTATATTATGCATTTGGAAAATGAGCACCTAAGCTTCTTTTAGAATTTTTATATCATTTTAAATACTACTACTATCATTAGATCAGGTCTTAATTTATATTAATTAATTTTTTTTACTTATAATTATTGTTAATTCTTTGACGTCTATTATCAATTGTAATTTGATGTGTAATTTCTGTTATACTGTATTAGATACTATACTATTCAAAATTATGTCAATTAAATAATAAATAAATTATAAATAATAAGTATTTAATTTTTATAATTAAGAAGCAAATACAAAAAATATTTTAAAAAAGCTTAAAATAAACAAAAACGGGTTTTAATACACAAAATTAATGTAATATTTTTAAAAATGCAAAATAAAAATTACAAATTACACATTCTAAATTGTTATATAACGAAAAACATTTGATTTTTGATTAGAACTGTATATCATTTAAAGAAAAAAAATACAAAAGTCAACAAAATCCTAGCTCTATTAATCACTATACTTAAACTATAAATTGTAAATCTAATAGTTCTTGAATCAACAACGATACAATTTATCATATATTTACTTAAGAATTAACGGAGAAATAATGTTTGCTCACTCTGCCCACTTGGGAACTGGTGCATAAAAGTACACATATCAACTACTCTATTAAAAGTGTTATAAAATTGTCATCAATTAAAACGTTATGCTCATTAAATTTATCAACAATTTTATATAACAGATATACCATTATAGAATTTATAGAATTTTTTTAACATAAAACGCACTAAAAACGTTGTAGTTGCTATAATATATTAGCTTATACGCAGATGGGCATAATACAGTTTTTCAGTGAATATACACGATTGATAACAGGAAAAGATACAATTCATCAGATGGTTTATTTATTTATTTTAATAACAATTAATTAATTATTTTGTGTGCTTTATTTTTTGAAAATATTTAGTGCAATTTGAGCATGTATCGTTGTCTATATTATTGTAGCTATTTACACACACACATATATATATATATATACACATTTACACATAGTAAATTATTTCGTTATTTTATTACTACTTTCGCTTATGCTCCAACAAACAAATTGTTTCAAATAAAATATTGCCAAATAATTTTGTGTTTAATGCTTTTTGATTTTATATTTTAAATTTATCTCTATAAATAAATCAAAACCTCTATCGATTAAACATCACTGGCGCATACATAATGATATGCAAATGTTAAGTAGTCATATATTTGAGAGTATTTATAATGCTTAATTTCATAGTGAGTATTTAATAAGACGGAAGTTGTTCGATACATAATTCAAAAGAAATCTTCGATATTTTATTATGTATAAAAATATAAAAACTAACTCACTGTGCCCTGAAAAACAAGTGTTCAGAGAAACGGGTGCAATGGCAAGTGGGAGTTGACTCCATTAGCGATGTTAACGATTGGCACAGCTCTAGTATGTAATATACATACGTATATAATACGTGGTAGTAGCGGTTAACCGGGGTTGCGATAAGACTCTGTAGAAACTCGCGCTTGTAACATAAATTGTGCACTACAATGTCGGATGACATGAAAAAAAATATACTAAGTACCCGAGGTTGATAGGTATATATAAATATAATATATTGTGTGTGTGTGTGTGTGTGTCCTGCTCGCAGAAAAAGAAGAAGAAGTATAACGAAAAATAAACGTATTTTTATCGAACAAGTGTTAAAAATAACAGCCGCGGTACGCATATGTTTAATATTACTTATACTTACTTTACTTAAATATATTTAAATTGATAGTGTGTATGTAGAATGTACCTATTTGTTACAAAAATATATGTATATAAAATTAAATAATGAGGTATATTATACCAAGTGATGCATTTAACGTAAGGCATTTATTATTTCAAAAACTATTAACGTTACTAAGAATATTATTTTTTTTATAATTTTAAATCATTAAAAAACAATATTATCATTATCATTTTTTATTTTATTACTTTTTTTAATTACAACATGCATTTTTAATTCAATATTGTACAGCAGAATATATTATTCAAAATATAAAAATTAAATTTTGAATAAGTAGTTTATGAATGAGATTTATAAGTATTTAAAGTTTAGATGAGCATAATGGAATGGTACTCTGGTAAAATATTGATTCGATACTCTAATAATGTTCATTTAACAATAAACTACTTGACTGAAATTTGATTTTTATAGATCCTTGTTTTTCAGATAATAATCTACTTTAGAATATGAAATTATAAATGTATATTTTAATTTAAAAGTGTAAAAACCTTAAATTATTTTTAAAAATACAACTTTTTTCCAAGAATAGTATATTGTAATGACTTAAAATTATGTAAAATAAATATTTAAAAAAATGTTTTTGTTATCTGAAATGAATAATACTAGTTGAGGAGTAGTAATTCGCTGTATAGGTATGTTTATAATATAATATGATGTACAAGCATATAAGTAAAAGTTTTGTAAGAGGATATTTGTTAAATCTATGCATAACAATTAATAATATATACCCCCTAAATGCGTACCTACGGATTACAAAGGAATTTATTTAAGTGGTCATGACTAATAATTTCCTTGAACATATTTGGGCTTGAATAAAATATTTAGCTAAATGTGTTTTACTTCAAATTATGAAATTAAAAATGTATAAGTCGATATTTTAGTGATAGAAAATTATACTATACATTGTACAGGTAGTTTGATATTTTGATTAGTATGTAAAATTATATAATGTTGTACGTAACGTGAGACGTGTATGTTTGTAAATTATTCTGCTAAATTTAATATGGAATACGATTTCCCTGTCGTATAGCGTAATGTCACAAGTTAAGTTATATTATAAATTATAATACTATATATATTTATATATAAGTGTACGTGTGTATTGTGATAGCGTTTGGATAGCGAAAATTATGGTGGTCTGTATTATTTGGTTACAAATGAATGCGAAACGAATAATTATATTTAAATATTATTAACTAAACATACTCATTTGAAATCAAGAAAATATCTACTTATATACTTTGTATGACATATAATATATAATTGTATACATGTAAGTACAGAATGATCAGATGGTTTTACACTATAATATAACACTTGAATTTGCAATATACACTCTGTATACTATTTATTATTTAAATAAATTGGCTCGCTTGTCGCGTGTTTATATTATAATTTCATTTTACACGCGCTCTCAAAACTTTGACTATTACAACAAGGTAGAAGTATCATATTATTCATATGCTGTACGAATAGTACAGAGAACTCGTAATAACAACATATCACAGCCATTGACGAAACAGTATACCAATAACAATATGATCAGAATTCAGGAACAGGACTGAAACCGTACGTATTATATTACAGAAACTATAGTGGTAGTTGATCATAATGTCTGATAATTTTTTTTTAAATATTTGTTGAAGCAGTCATATTCACATCATCGTGTAATTATAATCATTGCCCAACTTCAAATAAAAAAAAAAAAAAAAAAAAAAAAAACTAAGAAACTCGATGCTTTAACTGGTACGTGTATGATGTCTGATTTTTGTAAATAATTGTCTATGATTGTCTATATCGTCTATAAGTATATGACATTATTAGGCTTCGATAAATTTAATTCTTTCATATACGCTTTTTTTTTTTTTTATCTTAATTAATAATATAATACCTATAGTATAATAAAAATTGTATTAAGGATATTATAAATCTAAATTATTCAAAATTATATTTTGTATATTCAAAATTTTTAATTATCATAGTATATATTTTCCACATAGGTAATCTAACGTTTAATTATTATTTCTTAAAATATTTAAGAAAAAAATAATTTAAAAATTGAAATTTCTATATTTCAAATAAATTATATGATTTTGTATTACTTCTGTTTAGTAATTTCTAATAGTATAATACCATTATATATCATTATATCAATTTCTAAATTTTTATTTGAATAATATAATTAACATAATTTGACTTTTTACAATAGTACGAGTATATAGCAAAATATAAAATACAAGTATAATTAAAGACGTAACTTAAATTATAATTAAATGTTATATTTAATGATCGGGTGACATAATATATAAACAGAGCAATATAATTTTACAAAGAAAGAAAAATGTATTATAAGAACAAATTTAATATAAAAATACAAAATAAAAGTTTCAACAGTTAAGTATATATTTTATAAATGTTGGTTTTTTTCGGTAAATTTTTAGTAACTGTTTGGTACATACCAGCTTGAAAATTTCTTGATTTTTTTAGAGTAAAGGTTTAAGCACTTTAATCTGTATATATAGTTTTGAGTTTTGTTTGAAAAGATGTCTATTGCCTGATGCCATTTAATATAACGTGTGGGTATAATATTATATAATTGTATGTTAACAATAATAGTGCACTAAGAAAATATTAGTTATGATTAAAAATTATAAATGATATGAAAAAACAAAATTTACTTTTAATTTTGTAAAAATTGGATGAATTTTCAATAAAAATTAATGTATAATAAATATCAGTATATTATTAAGTAATTAAAAACAAAAATATGTTTTTAAATATATCTTAAAAACATATTTAATTAAGTATCATTTTATAAAAACCAAATCATTTTTGTTAATCTTATTATTAAATAAATTCAAAGTTTTTTTTAAATGTTGTTTTTTAATAGTTAGAAGCATGATGGGAGCTATGTTGCGGTATGTAGTGTAAGCAACCACTTTCAACAATACAAAATAAATATGCAAAGTAAAAAAGTAGGTAATAACCACTTTTTTACTGTACAGTATAGGAGTTAGTATACCTCGTAATTAAATAGGTTATTGTGATAGATGTGTTAAATTTAAGTCAATATATAAATCACTGCATACAAAATATGATTCTGATTGATAATTAGGAAGTATTTAAAATTATTTATTATTAAGTTTATTATGTTTTATTTTAATATTATTTTGTGAGCCTATTAATAACTCATGATGAACTTTATTTATTATTAAAATTGTAAACTTTTCATCCAAAAAACAAAAATAATATTCTACATAAATTGAAAAACTATAGAAAGTATTTATAATATCTATAACTAACACTAAAAGGGCCTAAATATTTTTACCATCAATTATTTCATTTCTATTAAATGCTTATTTAAATAAATTGGTATTTCATGAATATTTAGTAAACATTTTAAGTTTACACAGTAATTACATTTTGATTTACAACAAAAAATAAAATTGATTTTATGAAAAACTAGTTACGATTCAAAATTAATAAATAGATCCCTCGTATTAATATGAGGTGATTTGAGGAGTTTACAAGCCACATTTTTAAAACGATGCTTAAATAAAAAACATACCAGGGGTATATAAACCTAGTATTGATTATGGCATAATTTTATAACTACGATCTATGGCGCATGCACGTGTACTCACTCAGGTGGTTTGTCGGCGTTGCTCGTCTGTCATAGTTTTTCTTCAGCAGACTATCTAGTATCTGAAGATGATTCATTTTTGCACTGTGCCTGTAAACAGCACAAAACAACGATCCATAAAATCATCAGTATTTACAAAATGAGTTCGTGGTCTATAACTTAAAATTTATATTTATTTCGATAAAATTGTATGTATATTATACATTGTATAATATAATGGCCGTTAATTACGGGTGAGACATTGAAACAACCAATTTTAAAAATAGATTTTCCTAGCAGTAATTGTGACAAATATTCTTACCTACTAAATTACAACAAATATAATCAGCCGTTTACTAAATATGGAACAATAGAGTAGTGAAAAACGTACTTATGCAATAAAATCTTTTTACAAAAATAATGTCATTTATGTGACCGC
The DNA here is from genome assembly GCF_002803265.2 of Melanaphis sacchari. Classification (NCBI taxonomy): domain Eukaryota; kingdom Metazoa; phylum Arthropoda; class Insecta; order Hemiptera; family Aphididae; genus Melanaphis; species Melanaphis sacchari. The sequence goes on along the minus strand of NW_020271547.1, from coordinate 418,348 downwards.
ACAGCATTATTCTGGTCTTCATTTTAACCTTAAACGCCATGATTCGGTATCATCAACTAGGGCTATTAAAATATGGATGACCAACTTTGATTAAAAATAAGTCTGTACGAAAAAAATCATTCGTACACTTGAAAACGTTGCTGCTATTAGAGTCGTTTTGATAAACAGTACAAGATATTCTGCATGAAAATATGCATTATCATTAAATTTTAGAAGCCTACAATGGATTTTGCACAGCAATATAAGCTTTTACGCATTAAGGTGCAGATAGTTTAAGAATTAAAACTTGCAGATCTATATAGCTGTACAACTTTTTGTCGAGAAATGATAACCCAGATGGATGAGAACGAAAACTTTATACGAAAATATTCGAATATCTGAAGAAGAACATTTCCATCTTAATGATTTTGCAAATAAGAAAAATTGTCATCATTGGTCAAAAAAATCTTCACTCATTTCATCAGAGATTTTTACACAGTGGTCGAGTAACACACAGTTGTAAAGATGTACAATATTCAATTTCACTTGATGATATTATTCGTATGTATTTCTAAGGATGAAAATGGACGGCCAACAACTATTACTTCAAATCATTATGTCTTTTTTTTTTCAATAATATTTTGTTCGGTATACTACAAAATCTCCTCAAAATGATAAATTTTGGTTTTAATTAGATGGTATGATATCTTACAGTCTGAATATTAATAAATACTATTGTCTGTTTCACAAAAGAAAGGTACCGTTTCGCACACGTAGACTGAACTACGAACCGGTATCGGGCCGAACGTAGTAGTGGTATTATATGCGGCGGAGCAGTGTAGGGATGCACAAGAATATCGAGTTTTCGTCAAAACGCAGTACCTTTCCTTCGTAAGACTTACCTTATTCAATAGATTTTTTGAAATCATATAACTTCCAATAAATTCTTATATTCATTTACCACCTCGATTGCCTGATTTATTAACATGTAACTTCTTTTTGTGGGGTATTTAAAAATAAAAAATTTTGAAATATTTATTAACTAACAACAAAATTTATAAAGAAATTGCCAATATATCTAATGCTAATAAACCGTATAAGTAGTAAAAAATATACAAAGTAAGCTAAAAAAGTATCTCGAGATAAGATGGTCGTCATCGTGAAGATATAATTTTAAAACAAATAAATGGCAAGTTCAAGTTATGTACCTTATCATTACAATAAATTTATTAAATTTATTAAATTTGTTTTTTAATTTTATTATATGAAATTCGGCTATTTAATTAGTGATCCACCCTGTACTAAACAGTTTATAATAATTGATAATATAATATTATTGATATTTATTATACAATCATGTGACATATACCATACATTTTTGTAAGATAAACAAATCCGTTATTCAACTTAGTTCTATTTCTATGACATTAAGTTGGTAAAAAAATCGAAAAAATCATGTACCAAAATTATATTTCCTCCTTTTTCTAAACAAGCATGTACAGTTATTATTTCGTAAAACTCATACATATTAAAACAAAATATCTTTTAAATATTATAATATAGTACTAAATAATCGTCGTCAATAGTGGTGTCATCAGTCCCCCGACAGAAAATTTAAAACCATGTTTGGACCATAAAGTTATAATAAAAATACACACACAAGCTTATCTACTTTAATGCACACACCTTATTAATATAACTTGTGAACACGTGGTGTTTCGTGTATGCAATTTAACGGAATACGCGCTTGAGAGTGCACAATATTATTATTTTATGTTTTTGCGTGCACCATGTATAATATTATCGTACGTAGCAAAAATTTGTTCTTTAGCAAAACATCTCGCGTATTTTTAAGAACGTAAAATAACGTTATTATATTTATTATGGAACCACGAAATTAAATTTGTTCAACGTCGTTTAACTTACCGAGGATACGCTCTTCTACTTCTCTGATAGTTATATGTACACAATATTACAAATATCATACAATATACAATTTATTATAATATTATTTAGTATAGGTATGACACAATAATAAAATATCATTACATAATACTATATTATCGCAGTGATACTGAGGGTATTATAATATGCTTACATTTTAAGAAATTCAATTTTTTGCAAATACAATTTTTTCACATGATCTCAACTACCAAAAAATAATTGGTGTATTTTTTTAGTATATTGGGATTGATAACCTGGGTGATACTATTTTACAAGAATATTTTTGTGTTCAAAATTATAAAGAAATATTAAAAATAATATTATTATTATATTTTGACTCTAAGTATGACCTGAAATTAATGAATGTTTACTTTTCATGCTTACCTATTAAGTTTATAAATATTTCTATACTTTCAAAGTTCTGTATTAATAAAATGTATAGTTTTTATTTTTTATTTATAATTATATACGAGTAATATGTATTAAATAATTAATGTCATAAATTAACATTTATAAGAAGGGGCGAGAACAATATTAATACCAAAGCCCGAAAAATCCTAAATAACAGCTGCAGTAGTTGGAAAAATATTAGATAAACGCGAACAATTATTATTAGTTTGTAAAATACTAAACGGTTCTGAATAAAATAGTATGGCCAGAGTATGACAATATTATTATTATTTAGTTGTTTATTTGTTTTGCCAAGCGACATAATATTTGTATTACTGTAACAGTTTAAAATAATAGTTTATAATATATTTTCATTGACGCCTTATTTTAATATTATTATAAAATTTAAATACGTATAATTTTATTTACGGTTCAACAAAAACTTGTTCTGCAAAACTACAGTGAGTGTATAAAAATTACGCTATAACATTTAGCTTACTTATTTATTTATGTTATGCTAATAAATAAAAATATAAAATTTTAATTTAGTATTTATATTTGTGACATTTTTCCTTTTTTATAAAACACAACGTTAATTTTGCGTTTTTAGGCAAGTCCCATCTGATAATCGTCTATATTCCACAAGTCATACAAATATAATTATTTTTGTTTAATATTTAAGTAGCCGACCTCTAAATTTGGTTTCTCCAAAACAGAATATTTATTTAAAAATTTTGAAGCTTCCTGTATTTGCATTACACAAGAATATGTCAACCACGTAAATAATTGGATTAAAAAGAAACAAAAATACTATTTTGATAAAAACGAATATTGTCCTATTTTATCACCTAATAAACACACTTTTTTTCCACATTTCCTTCTAATCATATTTACTTACTGCAAACTAAATGGATAAATATATATACTTTTTATTAGATTTTTCATTTTACACTTTTAGAATTATTGTTTACATTTGAACGCACATACTTAAACTAAAATACATAAACAAATATTGATTAATCGAAGAATGTTTCCTAAGTTTTATGTTATATTTAATACTCTTTGATCTATTTTTTTTCAAACTAAATTAAATCGACTTAAATTTTTTCAATTAAAAAAAAAACATTGTATCTATACAATTTTAAAGTACTATAATCACATGATTGAATTTTTATCAGAATAAAATGAAATGTTTAAAAATAACAATAATACTCTGTATATTGTATTAAAATAAAATATGATAAATCTTTTTCCTAACTCTTTATTTATTATTATTGTACTATGTTATATATTATATACCTAATATGTATACGTTATCCATAATTTTGGATTCCTTACATTCGTGATGACTTTCTTACATACTATACTATTCACGCATAATGTATAAATTATTGATCTTGAACATAAATTTTCTTGATTTTTGTCATTTTTAAGTTTTGATATGTACCTATTTGAAATATTTAAAAACATAAAAGCAATATTTAAATTATTGGTTTTGTGTTTATATTTTTATAGAATATGGAGTTCAAATAAAAGAATATTGTATTATATTATACCTACCATTAATATCCTATTAATGTATCTAATAATTCATCTAATTGGACTATTAATAGTATTTGATCAAAGCATTGTTCATAACTTTACTGTAGGATAAATATATTGTTAATTCTGTTTTTGTTAAATTTTATTTTTTTATTTTTTGTACATAAACTTATTTTATATATTTATCGAACTGTGCATTACTAATTTGTATAATAATAACAAGGGTCGATTTAAGGCATTACGAACTATGCAGCTGCTTAGCGTGGCAAATTTATGAAAGGCTGTTTTTTATACGCAGTCAAATTGCAATTATTATTTATTTTATTTTTGTACCTACCTATACAAAAATACTTAATTTTTTCTTAAATTTTTCAATTTTAAAATAAATAATTAACATTAAAACTACTTATATAATCAAATAATTATTTAATAAATTTATTATTTTTTTTTTTTTTGTATAATAAGAATAAAGAGAAAATACTATATTTGAATCAAAACGTTTTTTATTGAACTTTAGTTAAATGAAATAAATAATTTTATACTACATATAAAATGTTATCATGTCCTTACATTTTGTTGTACAGGGGTAATTTTTTTTAAGATAAGGGTGGTAATTTTTTTTTTTTGGCATAGAGGTGGCAAATTGTTAAATCCACCATTGAACAATAATAATAATAAATGTAAGAGTACACATTTTATTACTCAACAATTATGAATAATAAATAATATATGTTTTAATATCCCTAAAGTTTAATATTAATATAAGAATCTAGATTCTGATGAAACCCAACAAAAAAAAAAACTGCCTTTGCCGGAAATCTAGGAAAAGAACTCATAAAATATAGCCTTGACCTGTGTTCTTGACATAGGTCCTTGGGTGAATTAATGGCACGGATCCTTGTGTCGAGTTTTTAGGAGCCCATAGACAAATTCAAAATGGCGGTCATCTTGGCTGGGATACCATAAATAGAAGATCGAACCGATTTATAATCATACATTTCGATTTTGTTTTACCCATGAGTTATCGTGATTCTAAAAACGAAAAATTTTATATAATCCATTATGTATCCTAGTGCACTATAAAATAATGAAATACTCAAATACGTTTACCTATACATATCTATTAAAATATATCTATACAAAATAAGTCTATTATTAATTCAACAAAATTAGAATTTAATCATATGCTTATGAGTATGTAATATTATAATAATGATAAAAGTTGAGTTTCAAATACCTACCTATCTTATTAAATACAAACTTATTTACGTTTAATGTTCTCCATATTCATACAAAATAACTATAATTAATTTAATAATGTTTATAAAATGTAAATATTTACTTATTTTAAGTGTCAGAAATAATAACAATTTTTAATAAACTTCAAATTAAATTTTAATTCGTTTAATAAAAAAAAATATAAAAAAATGTTGATGATTAATTTACTATATAAATAAAAAAATTAATTAAAAATAAAATAATATTACAACATTATAATTTGTATTATTATTCTAGAAAGTACATAATAGCCGGATCAAGGGTTAAGCAGAGAGGTTTCTTGGTAAGTTTCAAAAAATGTCAAAGTATTTAATATTATTTATTTTTTTTACTATTTAAAATAAATATTTGGAAAAAAATGATTATAATTAACTATAATTAATGCATTAAATGGTTTTCCATTTATTGTTATCCACTTATTATTCTTCTAATTTTAGTGCAGATTTTTCCTAAATTAGATAATATGCGAAATACTATTCAATGACAATTTTCTAATCCGGCTAGAGATTTTGTATGAGTTAGAAAATCGTAATAAGCTCTACACATATTATTTATTTTTTTAAAGTTATAATTAAATAATTTATAAAATATAGATACATATAATTTATAATTTTACAAAATTTAAAATTGTAATGAATATAATAATCACATAAATGTGTTGGATATGAATAAACACAACTTCTTATTTCTACGTATTTAAATTTTTTTTCAAATGAACATTGTCATCTATGCATTTATTTTAAGTCAAGGTATGATTAGTGTTATTTTCAAGAAATATATTAGTTGATTATATTATTATTCCAAGTTTGTTAGTTAATAATTAGGATATAATGCATAATCGAGGCTGCTTGAGGTTTACCGTTGGGATTATGGAAGCTTTGTCATCCCTTTTCTGATCCATTATAATTTTATTTTACCATTACTTTCTTTCGACACAAAGATGAAAAATATTATTTTTTTTTTTTTATAGGAAATCTTAATTATTTAACTAGGTATTTAGTGTACATACTCTTTAAATCATCAAAATTAAACAGAATAGAATTAATTCTCATTAAAGTAATTTAAAAAAAAAAATTTATTTTCGACAGTCAAATTTTTATTTTTATGATAAAATAATTATTATAATACTTCAATAGTATTATAATTTATTGAAACAAATGCTTTAAACTAATCTGTTTAAAAATAAAAATAATATTATTAAATGTAAATTTAACATCGATTTATATCAACCAATTAAATTGCACCAACTAAACTGAAAATTATTTTATCATTTAAAAAAATAATCACTATTCTCCATAGGCTTTTTACCGGTACATTTTAATAACGCTGTATAATAAATTATACTAATATTATATGATACAATTTCAATTCATACAGTTCACAAAAAGTTATAAAGTGTTTCATGAATATATTTGTAAATTATTTTTAATCAACAATTTTGTTTATCAATATACCTTAAAATTTAAGAATTAAAATAAATGTAGCTTATTTTTTTTAATCAATCAACATGGACATTTGTTTAATATTAAAGTATATTAATTAAGTATTTTTTAATTTATACACACCCACTTTGAAGTTTACTCTGACAAAATTAATTCAGACACTACAAAATCACATAAATAAATAATAACTTTTTCGAGAAAATATAAGCTCAAATAAGTCAATTATTTAGTAACTCAAACTGAAATTTATAATAAATAATATTTTTAATCTATTTGTAATGTATCTTTTCTATAGATAGGTAATATTTTTTAGATGGTTTGTATGATTGCTTCTATTATGCTTAATGAAACTGATAGAAATATTTAATACTAAGGATTTTTTTTTTTATAATTTCGTTTTAAATTTCCAACAATGATAAAACCTAACTTTGTAATAAGTTATGTCAAATTATTATTAAAAGTAAAAATATAATATATTTCTAAATTTTGAGCGGAGCGATAGAGGTATAGATTATACAATTACGTGTGTTTTTTTTATTTTTGTATCAATAAACAGTTTTGGGCTAGTAAGATTTTTTAAAGATGTAGATGGTTTCTAGTGCAAAAACTTAATCTAGTTGGTACTTTGAAGGGGTCAAAAATAAAAAATTTCCAAAAAAAAATTTTTTAATCGACTAATACAAAAACAACAATGATTTTTACGTAAAACTAAATCTCTGCCAAAATTGAATTTGATATTTTACTGTAACTAAAAAAAGAAAAACCATAAATGCTTGAAATTTTCACTAAATTATTGCATTATTTTTTTTTTAAATTCTAAGAAAAAATTTTTTTAGAAATGTTGATTACAAATTATTCACTGAATAAATACTATCATTTTCATAATACAATTACTTTTAAAAAGTTTTTAATTCTTTTTAAGCTATTTATAGGCATAGCAAATTTTTAATTTTTTAGTTGTTTACGTATGCTATAATTTTTCATAAAAAAATTATTCATTTAGACAAAATTCTTAAAAACTTAATATGAAATTCTAAATATTATATTTATTTAATATAGTGGTATCCATATACAAATATTAATTATTATTAATCATTTTTTTTTTTTTATTATTATTATTCATTTTAAATTAAAGTTTTGACGAAATCATCGAAATTCCAAAAAAAAAAAAAAATTTAATAGTATTTTGTAGTTAAGAATCCATCTAAATTTTTTGTTTTGTATTTAAGTTTTGAAAATTTCATAAATAATTCTTCATAAGTATATATCTAGTTTATACTGGTATAAAATTTTATAAGTATACGATAGTGTTAATTTTTTTATTGGAATTTCAAGTTTAAATTTGGACAAAATTACTTATTTCAACAATAAATATTATGTATATTATACAATTATGAATTTTACTATACTTAATGGTATTATTAATTTGTAGTAAGATATTTCTTATTTTTAATAAGAGTATTATCTATTTATTTTCTGAATATTTTTTTTTTTTTTAGCGTTTTATGGTATTTATAGAAAGATGTTATTTATTAAAGTTATATTAGTTGAAATAATATGGTATAAATATAAATTGTTAAAATAATTTAATATTAATAATATAATTAATACAATAGTTTTGGAAAAAGTTATATTAACCTTGAACTAATATTAGTAAAAGAAAAATAAATTAGCTATATCAAAATACGTATCACGAAATAAATTTAGTGATATCGACTTACAGACCGTCTCTACTCAAAATCGTTTTTCGTATACAATAATATATTATTGAATTCAAATTGAACACAAACATTGTAGCAATTCACTTAACATAAAATGTACAGGAGTATGGTACTTATTTGCCTATTTTCTTTATTTATTTACTGAAAATATAATATTTTATAATACGTAGTTTTGGTTGCACTTAAATATAATATATATATATATAAACTATACATTTGATTAATATAACAGAACATTATTGACTCAATAACTAACTAAATATAGTGAAATATTATATATATTAATAATTTTAATATTTAAAATGAGTTTTATCAATGTTATTTGTTCGAGTAATATTCACAATTTATCTCTTAATTCATGATGATATTCATAGATCAAGCTGAATTTATTAGAGAGTATTGTTTAATGACATAACATCCAATTGAAGTTGAACATATTATTGAATCTTTAGGGAAATATAATATCATTTCCACAATATTATTGGATGTGAAAGGCGACACTTTGGGTATGTGACAACCTTCCACTTGAGTGAAACTCAATAAACTAAAACTGAAATTTACTATGTGTTTTTAAAATAACTGAAAACTCTACAATGCTTTTAAATATGTATTTTATAATAAAACATAACTTATATTAAATTTATTTATCGCAGTTTTACATTTTTGCTTAAAAATTATATAATTAAATATAATTAAGTATCTTATTATTACATTAAATTATACTTTTTTTTTGAATGAATATAATTACCAAGATTTATGCATTTATCTGTTACACTATTGTAAAAGCATTACATTATTAATGTTAGTCACACAAAATAGTAAACACAGTAAATTATTAGGTCTTATGTTTGTCACGTATAATGTTGACTTTTTGGTTAGTGATATCATTGTTCAGCAAATATAATCAAAAAATCTTTTCACTTTTAAGTATGATATTATTTATTTTAACTTCCACTTCCAGCAAATTTGAAAAATCCTAATTAAACGAACGCATAACTAAAAGGTTCATTATTATTTGATTACTAACATTTATAGTTAAATTTATAATATTATTTATGTCTTATATTTCGTTGAATATTGTGTCACTGTATTGAATGTAATTATATCATCTTGATTTACTATACAATTACTAATAACAGCTTAAGATATTGAAACAAGTGTCTAAAAAAATGTCCTACACCAGATATAAATATGATATAAGAATATACTATTATACTCTGCCGAAGAATATTTTTCTTTTTTTCTTTACTAGCCATTAAGGCCTTTTGCATGCTTTCACCAATCCAGTTTATTGTGTCATCAAATATTTTAACTCGTTTATATTTGATATATCTTTCTTCACCTAATCAAACCATTGCTGACGAGGTTTTTCTCTTCACTAAAGAATATTTAAAATTTTAATATTTCTGAACTATTTTTCAAGTATTTAAGCTAACGAATGCACAAATCACGAACAGGATTAGTCCTTAAGAATAGGTCTTAATAAAATATTCATTATTTATAAACATAAATATATGTTATTTATTAACTATAGAATAGTATTAGAAAGTATTGTTTAGTTCGTAACAGCAATTATAATCTATAATATGGAAAAAAATATTTCAAGAAATAATTTGGTTGCTACAATGCATTTTATGCATCTGCTAAAAAAAAAAAATTAACGCAATCGATGTATTGTTTTATTAATGTTGAAGATATGATTTCATCTTAAAAAAATAACCATGCAAGTAGTTATTAAAACCATTATTTACTTTATAACGAAATATAAAAAGAATAATGTATGATGAAAATGCGTAGTACACTTTTAGTTGGTTTTGGACGTAGTTTTTATTTAAAAATAAAATAGTTTATAAAACAATTAAAATGTTTACTCAGAGCTTACAATCAATATAATTATAATTACCACTACAGTCCCAGTCAACATTTATGCACGATTTATTAAAGCTTAATTCCATATAATTAGACTCAAAACTCCAAAGTTAACTAACAACAATATATCAGGAGCTAAACATCAAAGCTTAAACCATCAAAAATGTGGTTTTAATGAATGTTTTGCACATAATAGTTTATATACTATTATACAGAATTATTCACCAAGCATTATACCTTCCTCCAATTTTAATTAAATAACGCATTTATTATTCAAATTATAACTTTTGATGTATTAAAATAAATTAAAATACCATACTTTCAAATAATTACTTTCATTTCGTTTATCTACAAATTAAGGAATAGCATGTGGTGAACCAAACAATTGGTTTCAAATGAAAATCAATATTCTTACAAAAAATTATTAAGCAGAAAACTTTTCGTAAATATGCAGTGAATCTTAAATGTAATTCAAACAAGTATTGTATAGATTTTATAACTACATTTACAAAATATAGGTAATAATTTTAATGTTAGTAAATAAAATATAAAATATATGCTAATGTCATATATTTTAATTTATTATTTTATTAGTTATTGTTCTCAAAAACTTCTCATTTAAACTTAAATAAAAATACATAGAATTTTTAAAACAAATATGTACTTAAAAATTTTAATTAAAGATGATAGTTCTTTTCTCATTATTATTGTTTTGTATCTGTTTTATTTTTTTTTTCGTATTATTGTTTAAATTTAGTTGTTTATTTTTTACCGTAAAACACTTAAAATTATGAACCTGATATTGCTTACATAAAAGAGTCATTACCCGTTTATTATACATAAGTAAATAGATAAAATAAAAATAAATATAATATAGAAGATATTACGATAAGCATAGTTGGTAAATCACTCTGTATATAGAGAATAAAGTCGAGGTGATCTATAGTAATCTAAAATAATATCTAATGATCCATTATGAATCAACGAATAAGAACTGTAGAACATTTAACCAGTGTTTTTTTAAGTTATTATAATAATAATGACTATTATATTTCAAGGTAACTTGCCGTGATGTTTTTTTCTTATACGATAGTAATAATAATATAAAGCGAGACCATCCAACTCAGGATTAGTATAACGTAAAAAAAAAGAAAAATGTTTCAACACAAAATAGCCTCGACTGCAACCTCTTTCCCCATCTTAAACAGCTAACGTTTGTACAGAAAAGGCGTGGTCCATCCATTATATATAATATGTCTTTAATATCTATGGAAATTCCGGAGATGTTATGTATGCCGCGGTCTAAAGGGATCCGCTTCCGGTTAGGCGGCGCATTTAACCTCAATACCGTGAAATATTACGACAATACATTGATGATGGGTAATACAATTAATATAATTTAGAGATATTATTGACCACATACGCTATGAAGGGTAACTAAGTCGTGATAAGTAAAGATAAAAAAAAAAAAAAACATCACACAAATTAAAACAATAGATACGTTACATATATTATAAAAAATATAATATTTTCGTACGCTAGAATAATTCATATAAAATAATCATTGTGTTAATGATTATACAGAGTAATTCACCAAGCAAGTTTTCCCTCATTTTTTCTTTTCAATAATACATGTATTCAAGTTCTGATTTTAAGAATTGTTAAGTACACTATTACACCATTTTTTCAAGCAATTCATTTTTCATTATGTTCATAATTATTGCTTAACTTTTGTTTTTTAAATGAGAAACGCCATTTATTATTATAAATTTAACAGAGTAATTTTTCAAGATACATATAGTGGTTAAAATTATTTGAAAACTCTAAAAGGAAATTAATATCAATATATTAGAATATGATATAATGAGTATAATAAAGTGAATATAATAATATATTGAATATTTAATTTATTAGCTTGATGTATAATCTTAAACCATTATTTTCAAGGAATATTTAACATTACATATCGTAATAACTCAAAAACTATTACAATTTTAAATTTTTATCAAGACACATAAAAATGATAATAAAACATATGTGCTAATAATTTACAAAAAAAAAAAAAAAAAATAGTATTTGAAGAAAAAAATGTTTGTTCCATTAAAAGACACTTCTTAAATTGTATAACTAATTTAAGCATCTGATAATATGGTCTTTAAGTACATATATACAATGTACATCTCATAATTTAAATAAATACGTAATTAAATATTATACGTTAGGATTAAAATACTTGGTAAATCATCGTGGATATATAGTGAAAAAATATGTAACAAAATAATGCCAATATGTATACTTAAATTTTTTGAACTATAAGTCTATAAATAATATTATCTATAATATACGGTATACGCATAATTTGTATAATATCCATTCACAGTAAAAAGCAGTTAACACATGGCCAATTTTCAAATTAATTTTATACTCGTACCTAAATAGTCAAAAAATCTCCGGCTATTCACATGTATATTTTAATAAAAGTTTAATCTATGTAATATAGTTATTAGCGAAATTTTAGAAGTAATATATATATATATATATATATATATATATATTTATAAAATAATGTGTAATATATTTAAACATTTAAGGTAATACAGTATAATATGATTGAGTTTTATACATCGGATTATCACTATAAAAAATTATATGCTGCATATTATCTTGAATTTATTTTATTACAAACTGTTTAAAATAAATATAAATATAAAATTTATTTTTAATATTTATTATACAACAACTATATATTATGTAGTAAAATAAAATTATCGTATATTTCATGAAGCTCTGCCACTACGAACGATTGCTCTACACTCTATTTCAATGACCTACAGTCTTTTCTTCTACTTAATGTTTACGATATTTTATTATTCACATTGACCGTCGATTAACTTGGTTACCATACAATAAAAATAAAGCTTTCTCACTGAATAACCGTCTTCACTTCTTAATAACCTCCAAAAATATATAAATACCAAACAAATTATTAAGTTACAAGTTACACTATAAGATCCATCTGGACATATAGCACTGAGGCACAACAAAAATCTTTTATGCTAAACGCATTCAAAGATTTTAACTAAAAACTCAATGTAGTATTTCTAAAAGCTCCCATTCCAGACATCATTCTAACTCCATTTTATATATCCAGTAAATCCTATCACTATGATTTAAAAATATTAATGATCACTGAGTTAGTCAAACTACATTAATATCGCTTCTATAGCTGATTCACACAAACCATCTTATTACCTAAGTCTTATCCATGACCATTTCAGGCAATATAAAATTTAACTACTATCTCTTGACAAAGTATTTCCACAGGGAATTCTCTTCAATCTGTTATTCTTATATTTTAAACAAATGTATTAATTAAGTTCATTCTTCAAATTGTAACAGATTTATAAACAAAAAAATTACCATATTAAGAGAAAATAATATATTTCAAGAGGTTTTAGCATTATAGACTTAAATCATAAATATTGTTGTTTAGTTCAAATTGTAATGAGTGCTAGCTGAATGTTTACGTGAAATTTTGAAAAGTAGAAAATATGTATTTAATTAATTATTACGTATGATTAAAAAAATTGTGTGTAAAAAAAACAAACAAGTCATATCATAAATAAGGACGGTTACTTTGAAATCGATGTGACTCGTATAGGTTTGTTGTGTACGCGTACTTATTAACTATATTCTAAAAAGGAAAATTTCATTGATATGAATATTATGGCTAATACTTAATAAATTATAAAAGTACTAGATAATATTTACAGACCATTTTTATTATTATTATTATTTTTTTTTTTTGTTTTAGTAAAAGTATGAAAATTAAGATTGTAATAAAAGTAAAAAAAAAATATATTCTTCTAAGAGTTAAATAATCATAATCATTAATAAATGACAAAAATTGTTTTAAATATTATAGTTAAATTGTTAATTATAATAATAATTATTTATTACTATTATTACTATGCATATTGTTATTATATATAAGATTTTTTTTTCGAGATAGTGCTTTGAAGTATTTTGAAGTTAAAATTAACGAGATGTTCTAAAAAAAAACAAAAAAATAAATAACTCCGCACGACGTCGCATAAAAATATAATATACTTGTGTAGGATTTTCGAATCATTTAAAAGCTTTATATTTTTCCAAAAACCTTACTGATATAACAATGCATCAGTGTTTGCTGTTATAAGAGAAATCATTTTGTGTATATTTATATGATATTATACGAGTTCCTCAGTCTCGGTGCAGCCATTTAGACAAACATTGACGCATGCAGTGCATATATAAGAGACAATAAATTACGTATAATCCGTTAATATTAGAACGTATATTATATGATTCACAATATTTATTAATTATTTATTACTTTGTACACAGCATTTAAAATTAATTGCCCTATTAAATGTATACTCGTTGGTTTGATATTTAATGTAATGCATCTGCTTTTGAGTCGTTTGCAATCGCGTATATTTGTTAATGATGCCTTAAAAAATCATCACGATTGTTAAAAAAAAAAAAATTAAAATATATGTAATAATAAATTTATAACGTAACAGATTAAAATTCAAGACATATTTTAAGTATAAGACGTGTACTCAATAAATATACAGGATGATTTGTTAAGTACGCTCACTCCCACTTTCCATTCAACAATAAATTTATTAAAATTCTGATTATTTGGATTTTTAAATACACTTACTTAAATATCATATTTTTAAGTTTTAAAGATTTCTTTTTACTAATTAAAAAATCTGTAAAGATACAAAGTTTTGTTTATCAAATAACAATCCCCCCTTTCTTCAGTACATTTTTAATCGAATAATACAGTTTTTGAAAATGTTGACATATCAACATACAATTTTAGGGAATTATTTTTGTATTATTTAATTTTGTACGAATAACAATTTACAATGCCATAATAATTAGATAAGAAGATAATATATGGGCTACGGAAATTTTAAAAATGTAGTAATTTATATTCATTTATTTATATGTATAACTTATAAAAATGGTATAAGTATAGTGAATACTACAATATCGTATTTATTTTATATTTTTGTAAAACTATTTTAAAGGACTATTATCTTTAGTACAAACGTTTTAATAATTGTAAAATAATCAATTTTTCGTTTGAATTTTGTACATTAACAGTTTAACTAAAATGTAAAAGTAAAAAGAAATGGTAATTCTCATTTAAAATAGAAAAATTTGTATCAACTAAAGGCATTTAAACACAAAAATAAAAAATAAAATATAATCTTTAAGTATATTTGAAAATTGAGAAATTTGAAATTTCAATAAAGTTATTAGAATGAAAAAATGTGGGTTAACATGCTTAATAATATACAACATTATATTATAATCACGTACTTTTAACTTTTTTTTTTACTACAGCCGTTTATTGAAATAATATTTTATTTACTTAATAGATAGATCTATATTTTTTTATGGCACGATTCTACTGACCGTTTACCGAAATCGTTTGCAATAATTTATAGGTAATCAAGAACATATAAGTAAACCTACTTTTAAGTATATATGTATACTATTATCCAAAAGTGTTTCAATGCATGCGATATACATATATTTTTAGCGATTAGTATAAAAATTAATTATTATTAATTTAGTTTATATTTATTAAAAATATCATGTATATAAGTCCAGCATTGTGTATAATTCAATATATCTGAAAGATTTTATCAGAACTCTTTGAACATTTAGAAATACAACCGTCAGACCGTCTTATTAAAAAAAACCAATTTAAACCTACACATTCTGTAAAATTATAATGTAAATATTTTTGGCTTTATGTACACGTACTGTTATATTAATATATTCATTTTCATATATACTTATTTAGCGATACATATTTTGTTAGATAAATATTGACGCGGCTTCGGCGGTCGATGCGAATTTGTTTTAAAATCAACTAATTAAAAAGACAACCAAAAGAATAAAAAAAGAACCACCGAATACGTCTCGTTCAAATACAAGTTTTTTTATTATAATAAAAAGAGGGAAAGAGACCCGGAGATTGGGCCCTAGCCAGTTCGGAGCCGACACAGACGTATAATACACTGGAAGAGCGGGTAGCGTGGGAAACACGCATATTAGGTAAAAAGGTAGTGGTAAAACCGAGTCACAACACCAGAACAATGGTGAAGTTCGGCAAATGTGACCTAGTCTACTATAAGGCACACCACTTATCTAAGGCACATAAAAATTTTCATGCCGGTTTTGCGCCAAAATGGTGGGGGCCGGTAAAGCTAGCAAAGCAGGTCGGAAAAGGTGTTTTCCTCACCGACCAACAACCTCCGCGAAAATTACACGTGTCCTGTCTAAAACGCGCGCTGAACAAATGAATAAAATAAGGAAAAAAATTTTACTATAAAATGTTTTTTTTTTGTTTTTTTTTGTCTCTTTGTTTACTTAGTTTAGTGACCATGAGCGGGCAAAGCCAGACACAAGGGTGTCAACAGGTGACAGACCTGATCAGGCGTCTTGGGTTGGTGACCGGAGACGATGATGCGCCGCGGACGGCAGTACAGGTAGCCCGCATGTCCACATTACAACTGCTCCAGGATCCGGTACGGGCGGCAATCTACCGCCGTGGTTGGGAAGAGAGGACTGCGGATATTCAAAGAACGCTTCAACAGCCCCTGCAGGAAAACACGTATCCACGCCCACCACCACCAGCACCAAGGCCTGGACACTCGCCGGCAATGCGACCACAGCAACAGCCAACCACCGTCACGGCGAGCGGACCGAGCCGGGCGGAACCAAGGGTACCACCACCAACACCCAAGGTTTCCGGAGCGGCCCCTCCACCACGCCAGAAGGTGAAGACGGAGAAGCAAAAGGCGAGGAACCGTAAGAAGCTCCTGCAGCCGAAGGAAAAGAAGAAAGCTAGGGAGCAGTTGGCAAGTCAACAACACCTGCTAGCCAAGCCCCCTATGCCGACTTTGATTCCGGAAGCCACCTACTGCAATCCGTCGAACCTAACGCAGGTGGAGGTGGACGAACCTGCGTTCAAGAGCGAGAAACTCGAGGAGCAGGAGAGTACCACCAACCAGGAGCAACCCTGCCAGAACGCGGACTTGAGAGACCTTTCCAAAGACGCCTGGCTGGCTACTCCAGGTCTATCGTTGGAGGGGTTGTCAGTGACGGAATGTGAAAATCCGTACTACACCCCGGCGACGTCACCAACTGCAGGGTTGGACTAGGCCATCGGGGCATCGGGACATGCCCCGGTAGGCCGCTGTAATTTTATTTACAAAAGACCACTCAAATTGTTTTGTTTTTAATTTAATACGTCTAATAAATCTCTAATATTATAATAAAACAAAAATATCGCACTGTAGCGTGACGTCACTTATTGACTTATTGTATACGGTGACACGGAATTAGATAACTATATACTACTATATAGTAGTGTAAAGATTGAACATATTTAACATCGCGATAGGCCGATTGATAATAATGGTTTTGTCATATTATTTATAAATAGAACAACTATGGAAATTTAAAAACAAAGGAAGACATAGTGTATAATATGATAGGTAGTCGTACCGACTGTACCATGCGCGTTAATGCGATAAAAAAATTGTTTTTCGATAATAATAATATTTTTTATAAGATTTATAACAGTTTTATTTTAAAACTTCAATAGTTTAGACGTTCAATATTATAAGTCTGTGCCCAGTTTCCAATTTTCTGACGTTTCTGTCGACTTCAAATCAATTATTACTCAATTACTGGTAAGTAATTATTTTAGTAATATAATATGTTCCAAGTCTCTAACTCAATAAAACTGAAATGTATAAACATATTTAAATTAAATCGTTTTTTTTTTTTTTTATCTATAAAATATTCATCTTAATAGGTAGGTTATTATATCAATGTAATACAAAATATAAATGCAGTCTTTAATATTTTAATTTTTAAATACCAATCATTGTATATTATATTTGAATAGTTTCATACAGTCAAACAATATAATATCATGATAAGACTTGTTTATATAAGCCTATTGCCTACTCATATGCATAAATATATAATATAAAATTTGCGTTTACCAGCTATTACCTACTATACATAAATAAATAATAGTTAGAATAAATACATTATTTTCCTCCTTCTTTACGTATTATAATCTTATAATTCTATTATTAATTTATGTCCATAAGTTTAGTATTAAAAAGTATATTAGTAGTATAAAATGAATAAATATACATTTTTTTATGTTTTTCCTTTTCTTTAAAATAAAAAAAATATACTAATTATATATGAATAAAGAAGCCAAGTACTGGTTAAAAATGAATTTATGCGTTATGTTTAGGAAAGTTAAGTTTAATTATTTTCTATGTTGTATTAATATATTTATTGTTATATTTTTTTGAATTAAAATAAAATAAATAGGTTATTGACGCTTGTTATTATATTCTGCGTAAATTTGAAAATTTGATTTATTAAAAGTATAACATTAAATCTAAAAACATTCAAATGTACCTATGTATATATTGTTTATTGAGTTATGAAGATACATTTTTAGTAAACAAACGTTTGATTAGGGGTATTTATTAAAGTTTCATTAAGGCCGTTCGAAATTATTTTGCCCGGGCCGTGTTATAGAGCTAGTCCAACCCTGTGACACCAAGCCACCAATAAAAGGCATAAGGCAACGCGAGCCTATCTCAAGCTTCGGCAAGAGGTAGTGTAAGCCAAGCCATAACCACACCGGTACAAGTCTAACCCGTGTGGCGACTTGGCGGGGGAGTATGACATGGTACGCAACGGTTGTCGGTACAAAGTACAGACACCGCAGCGACCGGTCTTCACTAACACCACCACCAACACGGGTAAAATCACGATATTGTCAACTCTCCCACCAACGCCGTAAAGGCCTAGGCGGGACGGGAAGACAAGTCGTGCGAGACGAGTACCGGTCCCCGCAAAGACTTCACTTTTTCTCCCACACCCGAAGGTGTATATAACCGTCGCCGGTAACCATTTTTTTTATTGTGTATTCACATACTTGGCTAAAAAAATTTTGTTTTGTCTACAACGCCCTAGTTTGACTATATTTTATTATAATAAAAAAAACTGTATTTGAACGAGACGTATTCGGTGGTTCTTTTTTTATTCTTTAGGTTGTCTTTTTAATTTGTTGGTTTTAAAACAAATTTGCATCGACCGCCGAAGCCGCGTCAATATCCAAAATTGTTGAGAAAAACAAAAAAAAAGATAGTTTTATTACGTATATCTTATATTGTTATATTTCTTAAGATTTTACTTAATCGAATGGCAACAAACATTTTTTTTTCTTAGTATGATGTAAATATTATTTTTTTTTTTTTTAATATTATAACTTTAACTTTAAATAATATAATATAAAACAAAAAATTTCAAAATCATTAAAATCTTTCGTATTCACTGATTCGCTTTGTTGTGTAAACTAATGAAAATAATGTGGATTCGTAAGTATTATGATTACTTTTGTTGTTATTATTATCATTAATCATTTAATTCTTTTAAACGAATAAATCTCACATTCTCAACATTATCACATATTATATTTTTGTAATTGATATTATGGTTTATGAAAAAATCTAAACGTGTTCGATTTTTATTATTTATAAAGCATAATATGTGTATAATTTTTTATCGTGAATTATTGATTCTACAGTAACGATATAGTGCATGTTACTGACGCGTCATTTGTGTCACATTCTGCGATTTTTGCTTAGGTTAGAAGAACACAGGAACGTAAAGTACGAGTATATACAAATCATTGATATAGCTAATCAGTCGAGTTTGGTTGGAGACAACAGTTATCTCTATATTTTTAAGTAACATTTTTAATCTGATTTACTTATAAGTATAATAATCTACCTTATAGATAAATCATAATTTATTCAATGGCTTCAACTCGTATTCCGCTATACCTGTGATATTCAAAATACTACCCTCAAGAACAGGGATACTCAGGTTATAGTGTACTGTATAATTATATTGATATTAGTCTTATAAATTAACCTTGTAATACGTTGCTATAATATCGTTTCTATAGTGTCAGTTTATTGAGCGCAGGTCATAAGTTTTTAGGACCTGTAAAATATAATTTAGAAAACTTTATTTGTATCATTTCAACAATCCGGTTCTTATTACCGGTTCATTTAGTGAGAATAGCTAACCAACTACTCCTTAACTGAATAGAATTAGATATAAATATCGACAGCCACTTGATATTAATAAACGAGTAGGTGTGTTGCACTATCTTGTATATTTTTCATCCTATGTCGTATCCAGTGGTATTTCAATAGCGTGTAGCAATATATTATCAGTATTATGCCACCTTTCGAGTAATACACAAATAAAAAGAAGAAAACATATTATTTGATTTATTAATTTATTGATACGGAGAATCAAACGATTGGTATAGTAAAAATGGTTTTAATTTTGAACTATTTTAATCTGTTTTATAATTTTAAATATGATATTAAATAAATTTTCACTATCAATGTATTTTATTCCATCAAAATAATTTTGAATTTTACAGTTATAACTTTTATTTTTTTAATTTATTTTACACAGTAAGATTTAAAAAAATAATAATATTATCTCTCCATGATTTAACAACAAATACATTTTAAAATAAATACAGACAGGTTAATTTGAAAGCTAAGCGAATCCTCAAAACGAATTAAGGCATCACTTATTTCATAAAACTTAATAACTATACTAATGTACTTAACTTATCTGTAAATTATTCTAAGTATTTTTAAGATTTAAAATGTTATAAGCACTCTTGTTTCTCACACTAAAAGTCATTTAAATGTTGCAGTATATTTTTAGTTGATAATATAATATGTTTTAGCTAAAAAACGTGGATGAATACTTACAAAATAAGTTATGAAGCGGTTTCTTGTCTATACTAAATTTGTTGTACTTAAATAATTGTGGTCAATTTATTTAGTATTTGAATTATAATACGGCATTCTAGATAAGGATGTAGAGTAACACTGCTGTAGGGTCATTTTATAATAATTTCATTCATAGGTATATTCAATATAGTAATATTTTATAGTTAAGCTAATTTTATTGAAATTATAAAAAAACCACATATTACATGATACCTACTTAATACTTACGAGTATAATCGACTAAATACAGGTAAAACTAGCCGATAATGAAGTGATTAACATTACTTTAATATATTTTTATTCTGTAATTTAAGATTAGCATAAATCCTTCCACGTAGTCTATTATAATTATATAGTTTTTTTTTTTTTTTTTTTTTTTTTATATATATATACCTATATAATATTATAAAACGTAACTCTTTGATAACCGTAGCTCTTAATATTTTTTTAAATTTTTATAATTCAACATTTTTTTTTTTTATAGAACGCTTTTAAAATATCTTTTAAAAATCATTTTAATTATCTCTTATAAATATTGAATATAAATAACTATAAATAAATATTAGTTATCTTATAATTTATTAATGATTATCAAAACTAAAATGTATAACTGTAATTAAAAATGTTAGCGTTTTTTTTTTTTTTTTTTTAAATTTTAGTTTTACATTTTTTATAGCATTAAAAGAAATTTATTTCTGTAGTTATCAGTACTATGACTAACAAATAATTTCGAATGTTCAACTGAATAACCAAAAAGGAAACAAATTCTGTATGGCTTTTCATTACCTGATATTTATGAAAAACTTCTCAAGTGAGAACATTTTCCAACGTATGGCAATACGTAATGGTCATAAATACTTTCAGAATCTTATTTATTTTTGTATTTTAAAATCGCGTTTTTAGGCTTTATGGAAAAAAAAAGAAAAGAAAAAATAACACTTTGTCATAAAACCGGTCAATTTTTCGATTCTTTCGAAGAAAAAAAAATGTGTTTACAATTTTCATAGCCTGTATAATAATAATAAAGTTATTTCAACAGCGACCGCGAATGCTTTAAATTTGCTCACAGCTCGTGAAACGAACATCAACCACAGCCCAAGTATGGCATAGCTTCTGCGAGACACTTAAGGTGTGTGTGTGTAAATAAATAGTTTATATATATATATATATATATATTGTTTAAAACGGAATTAGGCGATTGTATGTTGTTTCGCCAAAAATACGAAAGCACCGCCGTCATATAGTTTCCGGTCGGATTTTCAAAATATAAGAAAAACATCTTAGAGACTTTTGTACAGGATTCCTCTTCTCTTTCTCTCTTTCTTTCTCTGTATGTCCGCAGATTTCAACCTTTATTTTTGTGGAAAACGCTAAACGTCCGTCCTATAATGTAATAGTATTCTGTGTTAGGAGAAAAAATTGAATTTTTTGTTGTTAACATACTTTTAGACTGACCAAACGTTTAAATGCAGTGATTTTCCCGCATCGTGTTTTTTTTAATAAGCCATCCAGTTTTATACAAAAAAAAAAAACGCCATTACTTTCAACAACTAATTATGTTACAATATTTAAACCTATTGCAATAAGATAGTCATTGAAATAATTATACGTGTCTTGAGTTAAATGGTGATTTTGTGAAATCAGCATAATAAAACATCAAAGCTTATATAAATTACGTCTTTTAAAGAAAGAAAAAATATAGTTCATTATATTAAATAGCTTTTTTTGATAATATTTAAACTAATTTAAAGTTTAAGTCCAGTTTTGAAAATCATTTTCGAAGCTTATTACTAATTACCGGATAAGCTAAGGAAAAGCAAATTAGGTTTAATAACATTTTTATTTTTTGTGTTTATACTTTATAGTAATTTTTTATATAAGTTTGATATTTTTAATATGAAAACTCAATTTAACGTTTTATAAAAAAAACCCGTCTACTAATAGGTAACATTTTAAGACATGAACTTTTCATATAAAACTATTAAAAGACTTATATTAATTTATAAGCAGTATCGTTGTGTAAAAATATTTTAAGCTACAGCTGGAATAAAAATATTCACATATTTTATTATTATTATAACAATATTAAAAATATATTTTTCAGATCACAATATTAACCACAACATTACAACAACATTACAATTCATTAACCCACTACACGATCGTATAAATGACACTGTCTGTGATGGATCGAAAAATAAAAAATGTACACTAATATATTATACAAAGCTTAGCAAACTTTATGTAATACAAAATACACTCCTAATGATTTCGAGAAACGAGTGAGTTTGTTCAATTATTTTGATAAATTCAAATAAATCGATTGAAAATTATATCCCGTAAATGAAAAGTATAATTATCATGATAAAAATTAACCTAGTTAAAATTATAAATATTTACTCCACAGAACTAAATAACTGCCCTGTAGAAAGTACTATTGTGCCAACATTTTCACAATTAATTTCAACAGCCACAACTGAACCAAATTTAATACAAGTAGTCAACTGCCAGAATATAAAATTATAATCCTTAAACAGAAATTAAATTGTTAGCCAACATGATATCATATATCTCTCTACTCTACCTAACCTAACCTAAACTTAAATATTAAACAAAGTGGTTCATCAAGTATGTTCACCCCATTTCTTGCCTTTAATAGAATTTATTAAAATTCTGATTTTTTTTTTTTAATATTTAAGCATCGTTGAGACTACATTTTTAAATTATTAGATTTTTATGCAATTTAAATAGTATCATTATACGTTATAAAATTCTCTTTTTCAAATGAGATATACTCTTTATTTTACTATAAATTGTTAAGCAGATTTTTGTTTTTTTTTTTTTTTTTTTGAATATTGATGTATATAAATCGAAATTTGAATGCAGGTTTTGAATTACTGTGATTTATGTATTACGAATATTAAATTTGAAGATATGTAAATTTTATTATTTAAAAATGTTAGTAATTACTATTAGTACAAAATTTAAATTATTTTATTTTTGGGAAAGATTATCCGATTATAATAAGCATATTAGGCTGAAAATCATATAAGTTATTAAATTAATGTTTGATATTATAAACTATTATTAATTTATTCTTGCACATAACTCACTACTAATTCGAATTTTAATTTTACTCCCTAAATAACATAGACGTTTAAGTACATAGACGTTAACTTAAATTTATAAATGTATTATTAAATAATAAAAAAAAGTTGTTCATAATTGGTGAATAACTTATTACTCTATGTATAATAAATATTTTATTGTTTCCCATTTACTAATAGAATATACCATTTATATTAAATAAGTGACTAAAATATTATGTTTTCTTTGTTTATTTAACTTTATTGAGTACAAATATTTGTGCCGTTTGTGGCATAATAATATGATACTTCATATTGAGTAAGATGTAAGTATTGAAAAATTTTTTAAAACTTAATATTGAAAACAAATCCTGCCAGATTCATTTTTTATGAAATTAAAAAAATTGAATTAACTGCATTTAAGTATAGAAACAATTTCGATAAAATATACGAACTATTTTAATCATGTTTAGCTTTTATGAAGTTCCTAAAGATATTACGATCTTACAAAGTAAAAAACTAAACAAATTTAAGTAATTACTTTCCGTCGTAAGCAATAATGTCGGAACTCTCTGTTTTCAACTACTTCTGGTAAATTAGTTACCCATATACGTACATATTTATTCAAGTTATATTTAATATGTTTTATACAGTTGAATATAAGAGTATAATATATTATTGAGACGTCAAACTAAATTATTTTGTTCACAGATGAGTACTTAGGTACAAAAAAAGTAGGTTTGATTTATTGAATCACATAGACAAAAACTAAACACACGTATACTACAGATTTATGAGTACAAATGTGCATAATATTAAAAATGTTAGGCCGTTTATTCGAAGTTGTTTTCAGATGAATATAAAACATTTGATTTTAAATTTTAAAAAAACAAGTTGATGTATTTTATAAATATTGCTAATTCTTCATCAGAGTATTAGTTTTCAGAAAAAATTTAATCCTATAACCGATAATAAATGTATATTATTTTGATGATGTATAATATATGAACGTACGATAATATTTGTATCGTTCGTTTGTTCATGTCAAGTTGATAGTCGTTGTCTGATACTCTGTTATAGTAGTTATTTGTGACCTGTGTGTGTGTGCTACTATGATTTAAATCAATTTACTTAAACTTTACACTTTTGTTGTAATAAAAAAAAATTTTTTTTTTTAATTAAATATAATGAATTTAACAAAAAAGCTATGTGAGGCCAAAAATAGAAAAATAAACTAGAACTTGAAAAAAATATATGAAAACTACTAAAAATCGTTAATTTGTTTTCAAAAACGGAAAACAATGGTAAAACATTTTAACCCCTGTCAAATTAAATTATGTATTTTTATATAATGTTAATTAATTTAATCATATATAAATTTAAATAATGAAAATTTAAAACATTTTATTGTGAATTCTTGAGTTTATATTATAAATGTTCAGGTAGTAATTATTGAGCAACCATTAAACTTTGACTAAAAAACCTAAACAATTACTAAAAACTGATAAACTAGTTAATAGATAACTTCGGGTCATTTTATTATAATTATTATCCAAATATAATAATAAACACAAACACTTGAACATTTAACTAATTTTAATTCATTTGTGAAGAAAAGAAGTTATGGGAAGAATGAAGAATGAGTTTTATAAAATAAATAAACCTAACCTACGCCAACCTGATTTATTTTTTTTTTACCAATTATACATCATTATTTTTGATCTGTAAAAATTAATATAATATTTACTATATAAAATAATGGTTTACAATTATTTGTATAAATATATAAAAATATATTCGTCGATATCGATTTTTATTTTAGAACTAATTCAATATTTCAAGCATAATTTATGATGTCAAAAACAATAAATGGGACAAATGATGAACAATTAAACGATAACACATTAAAATAAATGTAAAAAAATTATTCACCATATGTGTGGGTGTATAACTTAATCTATTGTACTCTATTCAGGCATATACGATCGTTGAGTGGCAAAGACAATAGAGTGATAATATCGAAGTTTGAAACAATAATAATGTGTAAGTATGAAGTATATTAAAGAATCGATTTAATTGTATTACGAGTATATAACGCATCGCTTTTTTTAATATTTAGTAGGTTATACGACATCCGTTTATAAGTAACAGTATATATTATAATAGTATAGGTAATAAGATACTGGAAGTAGAGATCTACATTCCCTAATAAGTAAAATACAATTTAAATTAATTAATAGTGATAGAATCACTTAAACCCACATTGCTATTCTTCGACCAACATCAATCAATGATTTTATGCTTCGTTATAAAGTTCATTTTTCAAAATTATAATACATATATAACATGCTGATGTCTGTGTTAATATTTTTATAAATTAAATTAAGTACTTTGGTTAGATAGGTAGATAACATTATTATAGTTGTATGTATTTATTAAACTTTCATACTATTATCATATAACACTCTAAAAATTAAACATATTTGTTAACAAACTTAACCCATATTATGAATGTTTTTTTTTTATCAAAAATTATTTCGTATCAGTTCATTTTCGTGATTATTTTTTAACAAATAAATTTTGAATTTTGAACAAAAAAATGTATTATTTATGAGTATTTAAAATGTATGTGAGAGGAGTAGTGCAACGAAAATTCTTCATAGAGTAATAGGAAAATATAACAAGGATGTTCTCTGCTAAGAAATTTCTCCTCTTTAATCAGTAAATGCTTATAAATAGTAAAAACAATAATATTAGTTTTATGTTTGTTATTTATTCATCGAAATAATAATAATAATTTTAAAATTTTTACTAAAATTTAATGTGCGTCAATAAAAAATATTACCATATTATTTAAAATAAAATAAATAGGATAAAACAAAAAAAAAAAACATACCATAAAATATTTTTAGTAATATAAGTTGACCGACTCCGCTTAGAATCATTTTTCGTAAACAATCATACCATTAAATTAAAATTTAATACACCCATAATAATGACCAATTCGACATCTAATGTACTCTAAAATGGTACTCAACTGCCTACCTTTATTTTAATAATATATGAAAAACTTAAGAGAACGTTAAGCTAAATTTTAAACTTTTTAACGAGCAAATATATTTTTGATGACATTTATAAAAAAACAAAGATCTATTATATTTATAAATAGTTTAAAAATGTCAACGTATTTTAAAAATCCTTAGCTATTCTTGTGATTGCAGATCAAAATATTTTTTTAACTAGGTGCCTACTTATTATGTATGCATACAAATTACACACACAAACATACACATCATTCCACTCGATATCTAAAGCAGTTAAAATGACTCATCTTCAACTAATTAATGTGTGTTTTCCGTTATTAAAAACACATCTAATCATTGTTACGTATGTATTGGCGATTTTCACCTTTTTTTTTTTTTGTATTCGTACGTAAAAAGTACAATAGTAATTTCAATTAGTATTTATTTTCGAATAGAGGATGCTTTCTATAAGTTATAATACCCGCTAGTTATTCCACTGTATTCACCATAAAATTATAATTTAATTTGTGTCACACTTTAAGCTTAATTTATTGGTTTTAATACCTATTTTATTAACCTTAAAAATATTTATATAGATATAAATTCTTTAGAGCATATAATAAATTTATGATTTTTAGTTTTCAAATACAGTATAAAAACAAAATTTTCATTTTTCTCAGACTTAAGTGATCTAAATCAAATCAATACTTAAATAACGGTAAGTATACATCGCACATTTTTAGGATATCACACATTTATCTTGGTCCTTAAATAACTGTATAATCAGTTTTTTTCTTATTATTACATTTTTCCATAGTTAAAAAAAGTTAATGTGTAAAAAAAAAAAAGCATTTCGATGAGTTGCTGGAACACTGTACCAATTACCATTGTCGTCATTTTCCATCGAGTCTGACGATGCGTCTTATTTCATGTTACCATTTAGCAGTGAGCATATTACGTCAGATATTATTATTATTGTTTTGTCCTGTTTGACAGTTAGACACGGTAATGACTATTTTTGTGCAAACGGATTCGCATTACGCCACGTCAGAGAAAGTTTCCATTTTCTCTCTACCTCTCTCTCTCTCTTACGATTACTTCACAAATGCATTAAGACATTAAGTATATTATATATATACGTATTTATTTGTCATTCCGTTTACCATTCATGCACCTTATTATTCGTTCATTGAGTCTCGGATCTCTAATTGTCATTGTTTTCATCACGTATTGTCCAACGCCGACAAGTTGCAACCACGAGCAGTATACTCGCACATTCTCCATCGACAATTGAAATATTATTCTCAACTTATAAAGATGTTTTGTATCCCTAGGGTATCGTTTTGATTTTAAGAATAAGTCAAAATCATCCGATTTAATAATTTGACTAAATATTGGAATAACTCGAATGTCAGAAAATGTTTTGTGAAAAACCTAACTTCTTGCTCATTATTAAAATATTATTATTTTTAAATATTAATTCGAACAATATCTATTTTATTTACAGTTCTTTAATGTATGTCAAACCATAGACATAATACTATAGAGTTTCCAACCATAAACACGAACCGCAGTTGTACTGATGGTACAACTTAGCACCTCAAATTTAAGAGCTAATATATATGACCCCATTGCTAAAAATAAAATTAATCAAAATTAATTTTATCTGGCAAAAAAAGTGACTTAATAGATTTAAGGGGAATCTCCAAAACCTCTTCTCTATCCATGTGCTGTGTATAGTAGTACTTATTATTATTCTTCTTATCCCTAAGTCGTAATAATAAATTGAGTATTTTTTTTTATTTTATACAATATTTTCAGTTTACCATTGGAAGATATATTTATTATATATATATAAACTACACAATACATGATAGTTTTTTAATGACAGTGAGCACTATTTTGAAAAGTATTTTTTCAATTTTATTTTTGGAAAATCCAATAATCAGTATACTAATATTTTAATTTATTTTCCTTATTATTTGTCAATTAATTTAAAAAGTGAAATACTTAATAAACGTGTTTTGAGATGTAAAAATTAATCAAATAATTATTGAATTTGTAAATTAAGTTACGAATTTTGCAAGTAAATAATTATTTTGTGAATCAGTCGTCTGAAAAAGAAATATCAAACATAATATTATTATGTAATTTTCAATCGTAATAGGCACATTTGCTCTCTTTTAATTTTATTATTGTATTTACAAAATTTTATATTGTTCCACACGTTTTATATAAAATTATCCAGTAGGATAGACGTCTATAATGTCTTATTTTGTTAATGATACAATCTCCTTTCTTTCTTGTGTTTTATTTTCCTCTCGTTGTGTATCTCGTCACTGCTTCAGGTTGTATAGTAAATTTATTATATTTTATATTTGTATATTAGGTAGGTAGTAGGCACTGTGTCTCGTTTGATTCGTATTATATTATTATTAATATTATATAATATTCTAAGAATTTTATAATTTATTTCACTCAGTGTTTCGTTCATAGTTTTCTGCAGGGCGTACATCACGCAAAATAAAGTTTGGTAATGAGGTTACTTGTTTATTCTAGCTTTATTTACTTTTTAATCGCGTATGATGTGCAATATTATTATGATTTGTAAAATTATGAGTAACCAGCTAATTTCAAAATTTCAAAAATTGAAAAAAGTTAAAATCAATATTTTTAAGGTCTACTTTTGTAACATACCACTTCATTTATTTAAACTTCAATTAAGTACTTATAACTAATTAACTACTCATTTTAATATTAACTTTTATGTATTCAATTATTCAAACAAAATAAAATGTCATGATATTATAATTATAACAAAAGAAAAAAAAATTGAAAGGATAATAAAATATTATAAAACGTTAAGGATTTTCAAAATAATTAGTATTTTACATTAAAATAATCTCTTCATATATTTTTAACATTTACAAGCGAGTATAAATGTTATAGCTGAAAAAGTTATTGTAATATCGAGCTTAAAAATATTGTAACTCCAAAATGTACTGTACGCGATGATTATTCATTATTTTCATGTGCTACTCACAAATAAATTATGGTTCATCTAATATCAATATGCTATGCTGCAATTAAACATACATAGAAACTAACTTAACCATACAATTTTTTTTTGACCTCAATCAATAAAATTATATATATTTTTTCTATAAAATTAAGTCACACTTTGAACATTGTAAAAAATATTTCCAATCAATTTTTTAAGGTTCGCATACCTTTCTAAACACATTATAGTACGAAAAACGACAAAACTTCTAAAAAACTTTGCTATTTAACGTTCGAAAGTAAACACACGTATATCTAATAGATATTATCTATATATAAGTATGGATAGGATGATTCATCAAGCGCGGTCACCTCACTTTTCTTTTGATAATGAATTTATTCAAAACTAAATTTTTTGGATTTATAAGAATAGTTAACAACTACATTTTCAAATCGTTTATCTTTAATTTTTTTCTACTCAAAAAAATTCTTTTGATGCTAAATATTTTTTTTTTTTTTTTTAAATAAGTGTTATATATTTTATTTTTTTTTTAACTATTTAGCAAATTATTTTTTAACAATATTAAATATTTATGCATTTATATTGAAATTTGAATTATTTTCTGAATTATAATTTATAATATTTTATATACTAAGAATAATAGTAAATTAGTTAAACCTTATTAATAAGTTTAATACTTGTGAGATTATGAAAATTTGAAAGTAATATTAATTATTATTAGTATTTATATATTAAAATACTTGGAAACTCTCATTTAAACTTCTATTAAGAGGCATTAAAAATTTTAAATACAATTATTTACTTAGAGGTTAGAGACAAACTATGACTAGCGGTGGGGATTAATATTTTATAGTTAAATATAGTATCTATAATATTAATTATACTTTAAATATAAAAATCTGATTCTCATATGATGAAATAAAGATTGTACTATCACAGGACACTCTTTAATTAAACTAATAACGTCTAATAATTTGCTTACGTGATAAGTATACCTAGCTATAAGTTAGTAACCTAACTTAGAATACAAAAAATATGCATTATTAAAGAATTAAAGATGTATAGATGATCATGCTTGGTATATTTAGCATGTGAGTAATATAAAATATATCAATACAAGCGTTCCCTGCAATAACATGATTTTAGATTCCAATATAGCTTTCTCTAGAATTATATTGTAGAAATAATAACTAGGATTAAATTTGATTATATTTCCCACGGTTAAATTAATAGTTTGTGCCTTGCGGTATTCGTATACAGGACAACTCCTATTCATTGATAACTGTGAACCATATTTATT
Source organism: Melanaphis sacchari (assembly GCF_002803265.2). Lineage (NCBI taxonomy): Eukaryota > Metazoa > Arthropoda > Insecta > Hemiptera > Aphididae > Melanaphis > Melanaphis sacchari. Next base: position 386,821 of record NW_020271547.1, on the reverse strand, counting down.
CACCAATAGCAACTTTAATCACGGTTTGATATCTTGCGGGTATTTCTTTTAATAGGTAGTTAATTTCAATTTACTTATTTCTAAAATTTAAAATTATATTGAATATTTTAAAAATTAATTAATATCACATTGCATACAAAAGCAGACTATATATGAATACATACATTTATATTACAACAAAGATATTCGACGTACGTTGTTTTATTATATTTTTAAATTAGGGAAATATTATAAGTTATATATTGAAAACATACGGGCTTAAGTTAAAATCTATAATAAAATTATACAACTTCTGAAAAATTATTCAATAGTTGACGATATTATAACTTGCTGACGCATAGAAGACACTTTGATTAATCTCACGTCGGGTTTGAAAACTAGAACTCTGAGCATTAATATTTTCGTCAAACTTTAAGTTGTATAAATATAGTTTACTATTAAAATATACCACCTAATAATTTATCTTGAAACTTAATATTATCTTATATCACATTATATTTTAATAAATGATTAGATTTATATTATAATACGTTTATATTAAAGCCTGTGTTACATCTATATAGTATTATAGATATGACTTTCATATATATATATATATAGATATATATATATATTTATAATAGTAATTTTCTCGAATTTTATTTTATTTCAAAATTTACAAGACATGCAAACCTAATCATTAAAAATATCTTTGAGTTTTTATATCGTTGCTCATATATTATATTATTATATAACTCATATTTTATTATAAAAGTAAATCTTTCAAAATAAAGATAATGTTAGATTAAGTTATCATTTATTACTTTATAGAGAAAATTCAAAAAAATTCTCTTTTGGCACAAAACGCTCTTCCAGTATCATAACGTCTGCGCCTATATTAGTTTAAAAATTAAAGGTATAAGTACATAACTACAATTGCATACATAATGTGTTATGGACACAGTATAAAAGTTTAAATACTTAATTTTTTTTTAAACACATTATGAAAATTATTTGCTGACCAGCGAATAATATTTAATTTCTATATATGTAATATATTTAGTATGGAAATTAAATCTAGAAATATTATTATTAAAATACAAACCCATTTTTTATTCACTTATATTATATACTATTTATTAAATTTTTGTGTAGTATGGAGAATGCGATCATACTTGGATAATATTTTATATGTACAAAACGTGACCAATATAAAATATAGTTGCAATACAATTTCACAATAGATCTAATATTTTTTTTTCTTTTCATATGTGTATTTATATCAGGGTTGACACAGACAACCTAAGACCAATAAGCCCAGGCTGATCAAATGCTTCTAAAAGCGACTATTTTTTTTTTAAAATCTTAGCTTAGTAAAGCCTCTGATGATTTTCATAGATGAACTCACAAATAATTAGAAAAATATTTTAAATAACACTATAACTGCTACATTAAAAACGTATAACAAAGTTTAAATTTAACACATATTAGCTTTCAACTTATAACTATTTTAATTCATACCTAATTCGTATTTGCATAAAAAGAAATAATATAATTTCAACAATAGATTAAAATAATGTTACATCTTATAATAGTTATAAATAATATTTTATAACAAAAAGTTTTAGGTTCTATTTAAGATTATTTTTACTATAAACGAGTAAAAAGCAAGGGAAAAAAATATCATATGATTGGTAAACATTTCAGACTTTTACCAATGCTGGTTGTTTATACTAAGATTTACCAAATCTCATTTGTAAAAGTCCAAACAACAAAAATTATTTGAGGTTTGACTAAACTATATTTTGTATCCTAGGTTTTACCGGTATTCGTACTTTTACAGTAATATACGTATATATATATAAAAGTACATAAATACATTTATATTTAATTATTGCACAATAATAGCTCTAATATTGAGCGTTTATGAGACGGAAAGTAACTAAGAGAAATCGTCAGATGAAAGAGATGATTTTATTTTCCGTTATTTTCTATGGTGAACAATAATTGTATGTCATATTTTTTAATGCTTAAATTATGTAAAAATAACCTAAGTTTAAATCACTTAAGGTTTTATTGTTAATTACTCTGTACGTTTTTATCTATTTTAGTGCGTATAAAAGAATAAGACAATCTTATAGAATTACATGAGCTTGTTGTCAAGACAAAGACAATTTAAAACAATATATTCATCGCAAAATAATTATTTTTAAGCTTGTAATATTTTCTTTCGAATGACGTATAGTCTTTTTCTGCTAAAAATAATTGTAATTACCTACAACCGTTTTAAATTATTTACCTAAACGCATCATAATTCTACAAGTACGTGGTGTTTGTTAATAGTCTCGGTTACCTTAAATTATATGCTTGAAAAAAATTAAAAATTAAAATGTCGAACACGATAAGTTATTTTATCTCTTAAAAATTGAGAGACGCGTTATCTTTTTTATTACGGTAACGCCCTTGCTATAAATTAAGTATTACAAAGTGTAAGATTTATGGGCACGCATTACACGAGAATTCTGTATAATGCATTTCCAGTGAATTTGTCTTGTGGGATTTATTAGATATGAGTATTGCGGTGTTAGAATTTTAAGATCTGCATGCACAAGGATGAAATCGATGATTGAAAGATATGATTTGATAAAACAAAAACGGCCATTGAAAGATAAAAAGTTTTTATTTTATTTCAACGCGATGCCATCATTTACACGAGGCTATACAATTCATGTTGAACGAATAAATAAAACGAGTGATGTTGTTTGCAAAACAAATATATAATCTTCACACTTTGATAATCTAAATCCGTTACTTAATCATGAATCGTAGAGTAAGTCAGAAAATCGCCATATTTCATAGTACAACTATGAACGATCGTACTTAATAAATAATTAAATTCTTCGTAGATAATAGATAATTCATTTTACTTCATTGCATTATCATTTTATTCTAAATGATGTGTATTTTATACTGACTAAAAATTTTATATCTGACTTTTCTGTATGGAGGTTTTTATAAAATTTACAGATACTTCTCCCTACCCATAAAATAAAAACTAATAAATCAGCTTTAGGTTTACATTATCTTAAGATATAAAGATAACAGATTGCAATTTGAATACACAATATCATAATTTTGATCAAAATAAAATTTTAAATTATTTAAAACATATAAGCTTTTGTACAAAAATTAATGACTGAGGGAATTTTATACTATAATACTATATTACCTATGCCTTATTTTGTTTATGTAAGAATATATTTACACAATCACCTAACCTATTATAACCTTTAATATATTATTAAATAAATACATTATATATATATAAAGGGAAAATGTACAATATAATTTATTATTTGGAAAGGAATGTCTTATGTTATCGTAAAATATACGTACATATTCTTCAATTGTGACTTTAATAAATATTTCATAATCTTATTTGTACGCAACGAATTGAAAATATGTGTGATAATTAATATTTTAATACGTTCTCTGTATTATTTATGCATAGTAAGTCGTTTGTTGAATGCACTAAGATAATATCTACTAGTAATAGTAATTATAAATATTGTGTTGGTGCAGTCAATATTTATTGTATGCGCCGTCGCCACGTTTATTCTAATTCTAGTATCAATCATTATAATTTAAATAAAAGGCAATTCAAATTTTTACGTTATTTAATTCTATGATAATAAATTATGAATTCATCAAAATTCTAATTTTTTGATTTTAATATATAGGTAGGTATCTATTTAAATATGATATTTTGAATAGGTGATTAAATCTCTCGAAGCAACAAGTAGTAAAAACAAGAAATTCTCTTTTAGATTTTGAATAGAACAATGAATGTATTGATTTAATAATGATGTGTGTATTTTTAATTTTTTTTGATGTATATATGTTAAAACGATAAGTGATTAAAAAATTCAGAAGTAATTCATAAAAAAAATTTCTATTTATACCTATACATGAGATCCCTCATAATTAGTTTTTATTGTAAACATAAAATTCAAAAAATCTATAAAGACAAATATTTTTTATAGACGTTCAAAGTAAAAATTTGAATAAAATTACTTATTTTAACGATAAATAATAATGTTAATTATTTTGTTACAATTTTAAAGCATTTTTCTTAGGAACTAAAAATGGTATTCATTATATTATAAGATTATAACATTTATAATGACACAATGATAATTTTAATTTACTTTAACATGTTATCTATCTATAGTAGAAACTTATATTTACTTTTTTATTATATTTACAGAAAGATTTTATTAAATTTTGAGTTTATTGATTAATAAAATAAAGTATAAATCTTATATATATATATATTAGTATAATAGTTAAATATTAATAATATAATAAATGCATTATTTTTAGAAAAAAATTATATTGATTTTGTAATACTAAAAGTAAAATAAATTACTTTAATAGTACCATAAGTATTAAAAATACATATCAATAGATAAACTAAGTGATATAGGCTAACAGGCTGTCTTCGCTCAAAATCGTTAATCAATGATCTATCATTGAATTCAAATTCATATACCTATCATAGTGATCCAATCGATACCTGAAATATAGCATAGTGGTAGTTATTTTCTTTCCTTTTTTATTTTAAATTGTTTAAGCAGAATCATTTTTTGATTATTGTATGAAATGTATAAAGGTATGAGGTATCTATATTGAAATTAAAATGTGTATAGTTAACTGCGTAAAGTACATATTACTCAGTCAATGTATATAAATTGTAAATAGATAAATATCTGTTGTTTCTGTAGTTTTTAAACCTTATATGTTTAGATCTCAATTCCTTATACTCTCCAAACATTTACTATTATAATAATATAACTACAGTTACTATAATTATAATAATACTATTACTTAAGTTTTCTAAATCATATCACAATTCCCTAATCTACTAAGCCTATTATCATGAATAATATTATCTTTAGTGCTTAAAGTTAAATAATTTAAATTTTACTCAACTCCTTTAAATTTTGTTTCATATACATAATGATTTAAAAAGAAATAATCTCCTCAGAGATTTAAAATAAAATAAATATTATGATTAGAAAAAAATAAATTGTGTATCACATCTCCTAGAATAATCTTTAATTACTATCAAAATATACATATTAAAAGTATTTGAACACATTAAAAATTTCAAAAATCTGAATAAATTTATTATTATAATATATTATGAAGGAGCGTCTGTTTGGTGAAGCACTCTATATATAAATAAGGAGCTACTGGAAAATTTAAAATTTAAATTAAAAAATTGCTCAAATAATATGAGTTTTACTCATAGGATGCACTTCGAATTCCGCTGTTTTTGTATTTTATATATTTTTATCGTATATTGTACATCTATAATAATATATAAAATGATTCACCTAGTATGATTACTCGCTTTTTTCTACAAAATTTTGTTTTTTAAATTATATTTTTACTTATAAATTATTTAGTGAGTATTTTTTCTGAAAATTCTTACGTATCAAAATCAAAATTTGAACCAGGGTTTAGGTAGGTTCATTATAATAGGTTTGGCGATATCGAGATCTAGTAATTTTAATTTTTGTAATTAATTTAAATATATAAATATTTATGATTTTTAAAAATAATTCAAGTAAAATAAAATAAATACTAGATTCAATATTATACATATTTTAAACATTTTTAAAACCATATTCAAAAGCTATTTTTATAAATAACCATTTTAGTAACTAAGAAACTATTCGTTTGAGTCGTTTGAATTTTGAATTAGGTAGGTTAATTGATATATTTAAATAAACTATTCTCTAAATTATGACAAGAAAAAGCGTTATTAAAAATCATAAGTTTGCACACCACAGTTCATTATTTAAATAGTAAAAATATCTCAAGAATTTAGGAATTTGATAATATGATCTTAAAATATATTTTTAAATACTGAAAATAAGAATTTGAACAAATGTATACTTAAATTAAAGATATATGTGAGGTAAGCATGGTTGATAAATTACTCTATATATATTTATATTAAGAAAAATAGCAACATAATTAACACACACGCAGTATAATATAGTATATTGTTTATTATTTCATATAGAACACATAAAAAATTTATAATAATAAAATTGTGTTCATTTTTTTTTTCAATCCATGCGTGTATTATATTTTTATAAACGTTCTAACACTTCTAACGGTATTTCATATGATGATGTTGATTAATTATTCTTATTGTTGTTCCAATCTGTTTCAAAACGTATTTATATAGAAATATCACATGTGATTAGAATAACATTATATAAATTATACTTGTTCATTAATTCCAGTGCATGCACGTGTTCGTACATGCCGTTGTTATTTTCAAAAATGTAATTGGCAGAATGTTTTCGATGATTTATAATAAAAATGTTTTTATGTAACAAAAGGTTAAATTAATTAAATCGTCTGTACCGTTGAAACCACGACTGAACACTTTTATGGAGAAGATAACATTATTTATTATTAAAACTATTGAAATTTTGGTATTGCTTTGCATTTAATATTAAGTTATTCAATTAATTTAATTATTTAATTCTGTGAATATTATTTTCATCATTTTACAATTAAATTAACAAAAAAAAAAAAAATAATCATGTGTACACTTATTAAATATGCTTAAATAATAAGCTTCATACATTTATTCAATTATCTAACAGTACTATATATACCAATTTTCGTTCCATGAAAATATTCAAATTCTTCTAAACATGTACAAGAAAAAAGGGACGTCTGAACCACATTTTATATTTCCGTACTTTGAAATATAATATATATATATATTAGTCTAAAACTACGCACATTCCAAATAAAAGTATATTTTAATCAGCTAAAAATTTTTTAAAAATGTACTTCTATGCCGCTCCCTTGTAAATATTTTGTATTGAACTGTAAATTTGAACTGATATTTTAGTGAATTAGATTAATTTACTCGAGTGAGAAATAAAATAAATTAATATGGTACTAGAAGTGGACATCTTACTACACTAAATTAAATCATATTAAACATAACACTGACAATTGAACATTTCCTATCGAAATGTACAGAAAATAATAACTAGACTTAGAATCTAACACACGCAAACCTCCCATACTTTTTGTACCAAATACTCCAATTGTCCAATACTTTTATTTTATTTAAGTAAGATGGAGACAACACATGTGATTACAACCTCCATTATAAAATCTAGTGATTCGTGAGTTCACTTCGTATAATATTATCATCGTGCATACATCCTAAATAATATTTTATGGGTTTATTGTATTCGTAATTTGTATTGATATTTCACTGCCAAATGTAGAAAAATGTCTTAAATAATCATATTTTTGTACAATACTGGGTAAACTTGTTGTAATAACGTGTAATAATAATATTTAATTTTTCTGATATGATATGTAGTACTCCATGTTATTATTTTTTTTGTTTGCTGTTGATTGATTTTTTTTTCGCGTTCAGTGCATATAAATGAGAATACCGTAAAAATAAATAATACTTTGTTTTTTAAACCTTTGATGAAATGTTTGATAAAAAAGTAAGCGCTTATTATTTTCATCACTGTGTGTTTAATATTATAACATAATATTATTTATCTCATTTCATATACGATGGGTTAAAAGTATTTAAACCTTTATTTGACATGCATTTTATTCAATTAATATACCTATCTATATCATTTTGTCGTTAAGGTTAGGTTTCTATTTGTAAGCCAAACAATATTATGATATTCTAAAATGTTTACCTGTGATCTTGTATTAAGTATAATTGAATCGAACACAAATAAACTGTATAGATTTTTCTCTCACGTAAACGATTTTGTATTACTGAAATAGTAGTTATTAATAATAATAATTAAAAGTTATGGTTATAATATTATTATAATTCCAAAGCATAACGTGATGTAAAATAATGGTTTGACCTATGAAGATTTAAAATTAACTACCTTTAAATATGTTGTGATTAGTGTATAATCACATTAAAATTAAGTGCTTGTATTTTCACTATGGACACCTAATTATGAAGGTTATTTAAATGTCAGTTAAAAATTGATAGAATATTAAAATATCATATTATGTTCAATCATATTCATTTGTTGCTAAAAATAGCATAATTCCTAACTCAAATCACATATATATTTACCATAATACCAAGTACGAATATATTATGTTGTTACGAGTATGTCACTATTTCAGGTTAATATGTTGATATTAGATAAATAAACAATATAATAAATGATAATAAACAACAAGATAAGTATGATCAAGTTTGATTAAATTTACTGCAGATATACGCCAATATAGAGTATTATAAGAGCATTATATTATTGTATATATTATCCTCTATTGATATTGTCGTCAAATAAAAAAAATCTACTAAAACATTAACATTTTTATTAAATTATTGTAACAGTAAATTTATTTTATAAAAATAGCTGTTTTAGTTTCAAGTTAGAAATATATGAAAAAAAACTTAATTAATTTATAACAGTGGTTTATTTTTTTGAAAAAAAATTTATTTATTAAGGTCACGTAAGACGATTTCAAAAATTTAAATTATATCTTATATAATAGCATCTATATAACTATAAAGACAAGATGATAACGTAAAAAATTCAGTGTTTAAGAAAACTCTAATCATTTTTAAAATATTTCAATTACATAATTTTAAATCGTTACAAAACGGAATTTAAAATAATTATTTTTTTACTATTTTTATTGTTATTCCTTTTTTTAAGATTTTTATTCTTTAGAATATCAACATACATAATTTTAGATTTTAAGTATGATTATATTGATTATACAATATGTGTTTTGTATATACACACGATAAGTAGTCGAAATAAAGTTTCAATGTTCAACATTAAAAGAGATTATTGATAGCAAATTAAATTTATTTTGTACTAAAAACAAGTTCAAAATAAAATATCAAAAAACAGAAAATTTTACGCAAATCTAATTTTTAAAAAAACTGATTTTTTTGTTTTATTTGTAACTCTAAAACAAATGACCGAAGACACATGACATTTTCAAAAAATGCGTACCTATATAATAATTTTCTATACATAGTAAAATTTAAAAAATGTTTAGCTCTTTTGGAGTTATTTAGGTATAGACATTTACAATTTAAAATTATTTTTATTTTTATTTCTATTAATGTCGTCACTCTAACATAAAGCATGAAAATAAAATAGAAGGCTTCTTGTAAGCTTATTAAAAATTTTAAAGATTCGTAGGTATCATATTTTAGTATACTTTAAATTTCAATTTTAACCAAATTACAAACATTTTCAAATTTTTTCATGACTAAAAATATATAAAATATACAATTCTTATAGCTAAAGCTTGAAAATTCAACATAAAGCTCTCTATAATCAAATTTTATACTAAATTCGAAAAATCTTATAAATATATAAGCTTAATTTTTTTTTAAACTATAAATAACTATATTTATTATTTTTTTCATAGTTCAGAAATATTATTTGTAGGAACTTAAAACGTTTATGTATGTCAGGAACGGATCCAGGAAGACTTAGAGGCCCAGGCCCTTCCCAGACATATTTTTTTCATAATGCAATAGATCCCGATATTACTATATATCAAATCACATATACGTAGTCTGATAATTTAATATATTATATAAGGTGAATATATATATATATATATATATATACATCGGAAAATTAGATTTTATTATTTAATTTATAAATATTATATTACACTAAATAATCATTAATTTATTCATTACATTGATTACCTATATCTGCTATTATGAAAAAAATTTTAAATTAAGTAAAAATTACCTACAAAAAAAAATTGTTTTCCCTCTTCCAGATCTTTGCACTAGATCCGTGTCTGATGTATATTGTATATTATTATATATTTTATTAGAAAAATGTTTTTGAATAAATTAAGATATTATAAAAAATATATAAAAAAATATTAAAAATCTTGCGTTGACTGAATAACATTGTTCAAATTTAAAAGTAGACAGAGTGTTATACATTGATTACAGTGAATGTATTTAAAATAATATAGTAGTTTTTCTATAAAGTTACAAAACTGGTGAATGTATATTACTGTACTACTAGTGTACATTAATAAAATTTGAAAATTTTTACTTCTTGTTTCATTTAAATTATAGCTTTTTTCAAAAAAAAAAAGTTGTAAATACTAAGCTAAACTTCACCTCGAATTCTTTTTCTAACGTGATATTGCAATGATTAATTATATAAGGTGCACTGTATTCTACTGAGTTGAGAATTTACTGCCTTACACAAAATAAATAGTTATAAGTGTATCCTGTCCGTTTATTTTCTCGTTTAACTCAAATATTGTTTTTACGTTACAAAAATACTTAAACAACAAAAAATAAAAAAATAACAATATTTTTATTATTATAATTTTGCACTTTTTTATTATCTTTGCTGTTTATTTAGACTATTCACTTTGTAAACAGATTAATACTCTTATATTATCCATAGCTTCTTTAAAGTGTTTAAACTTGCATTAGAAAATGTAAATTTAATGGTACACTTCTGCATATTTCTAAGCACTTAAATATCTTAAGTTAAAATACTTAGTTAATTGATAAATTATATAATTATATAAATTATAATTTGGCATACTGTCTATCGTAAATTAATTTTGTACTAAGTTAAATACATGTTATAGAACACAAATAACATTTGGTTTAAAACATTCTATAAAACATTAACTATTTTATTTGCCTATGGCTTACAAAAATCAATACGAATAGAGGAAAAAAAATATTAGTAGTTTATTGGTTTTGATTAATTTATTTTAAATTCCAGTATTTTAAGGGGGGAGGGGATTGATCTTATTCACAATTTTTATTAATGGAAATTATAGTTTCAGCTGAAGATTATTGTCTTTATAATGAATATGAAATATATTAACTAAACAATAAAGTCTAAATAAATAATAGCAAGAACTAAATAGAAGCAGAAAAAATAATCCAAAAGAAAGTGGCCAGAAAACCTTAGATGATAAATAAAATAATTTAACTAATTAATGAGAAATAAAAGTATACAAATTAAAAATATTATTCAACAATAAAATAATCACATACGAAATTATAAACAAATGAAAATAAAAATAGTTAAAGAAGAATGATTAGATAAACAGTTTTAAAAAGCAGAAAAATGTTTAAAAAAAATAAAAAGTAACTTAGCGTATTCAGAAACTAAAAAAGATTTCCGTAAGCAAAAACGACAAGTATTACTAGAAACTGAGTAAAATGTTAAAATATGAAAGGCATATTTGAAAAAGTTATGTAAGGATAACTTAAATACGGTATTTAAGAAGGGGAACAATATAAATGAGGAGTATAAAAGAGATTATACTTTACGAGCAGAATTTTATCATACAGTTGACTTCTTTAAGAATAACAAAGCGGACGGTATTGATGATATCCCAGCTGATTTATTAAAATACACAGAATTGTAATAAATATGTTATGAAAAATACCTAAAAGAAAAACCTATACGTAAATGATTTTTAGAAGGATATTGTGGTACTCTGGCTCCAAAAAAAAAAGAACACAAAAATATGAAAAGTACAAAATATTAACCCTCACCACAAATGAATCTAAAATCATTACCAAAATAATTAAAAATAGAATAGAGAAAATTATAGATAAAAATTTGGATTTAAGAAGAATATAAGAACTAGAGAAACAATTGTAACGTTAAGAGCACTGGTAAAAAACAAATAAGAAGGCCCAAAAAAATATTGATTATTTTTATTGATTTAGAGAAAACTTTTGATAATGTTAAATGGAATAAATTATTTGATATTCTACTAAAAATTGGAATTAACTCAATTAAGTATCACGATAAAAGATGTATCTATCTATAATTTAAACAAAAACCAAACTTTATTAGTGCGCATAGATAAAAAAGAAGAAAAAACAAAAATTAAAAAGACTGTACAAAAGGGCTGTAATTTATTGGCTATCACCAATGTTGTTTAATCTATACATCGAAGATGTTATGAAATAATTAAGAATATAAATAAAGTATAGAAGAAGAATAGGTAGATAAAAAATTAACGTGCTCAGATTTCCTGATAACATTGCTCTTTGTGTAGAAATAAAGAATGATCTGCAACGCTTCTTATCCAAAGTAAATAAAATATTATGAAATAAATATGGAATGCGATTAAATAAAATAAATACGAAGGTTATTATGTGCAGTTAAACAAATTCTGTTAAGTTGATTATAGAAATAGTTAACTCACACATAATAGAACAAGTGCATCACTTTAATTAATCAAGAAGTAAAATAACTGAAAATAGCCGAAATTAGGATGACATAATAAGTAAAATAGCACAAGAAAAGGGGGCTTCTTAAAATAAAAAACACCTATTAACTACTAATAGTATGACCTTAGAGATAAGAAAAAAGTTTTTAAAAATGTACGCGTCGATCATTTTCTTATATGGCTGTTAATCTTGGACAATCATTACAGTAGAAAAAGGGAATCAAAGGGCCTTTGAAATGTGGTGTTATCGTAAAATTTTACAAAAATGTGTAACAAAAATTAATAATAATAATTTTTTCGTATGGATTGGAAAAATGATATTCCAAGAAAAATTAGGCAGAATAAAGAAAAAAGAGAATTTTTGTATGTCATAAAAGGTAGAAGAAACGAAAATAAATGGTAGAACTCTTTTCAAAAAACGTTATAGAAGGAAATTTTAGAACTAAGCAATGATAGGGAAGCATGGAGATCTATAGCAAACCAATCAAACGATTGAAGGCATAAAGAGGAAGAATTAAATATTCATTTTAAAAACCGTTCTTAATTAATTATATATTAATATAAACTCAACTCCATGTTTATTTTTAAGCTACTAAATTTAATATGAGACTATGATGAACTTTATTTTTAATCCCATAAGCTCATTCTAGAATGATATTATAAATCTAAAACATACGGAATAAAAAAGATAATTTTGTCTTTGACGATACACCTAAAATTTATTTGCAGCAAAAAAGCATATTCGATTTTATAAAATATTTTCAAATTAATAAAAAAACGTTTCACTGTCTACCTAAATAATGGCCGAATCTATGCATAGATTTTAATATAAGTATTGAAGAAAATGTAAGTAACTATTACGATTTGATAATATTTACAAACATAATTAATTTAATATGAATAGTTGTGTAAACCAAACACAGTATCTTGGGAATGGGACATTTTGGTGTGGCCTATCTGCGAGAAGATACTTTGGCGCGGAGTTTTTTATTTATTAAATATAAACTACGGATATAAATGAATTTATGTATTACATTTTAAAAATAATAAATTATTGTAGTTTTATTTTAAGGAAATATTATGTGCGATCCACCTTAAATAATCAATTAAATTACAATTTTTATATTCATTTTTATACAATCGTTAAGAGTTGTATGCTATCCAATAAAGTAGATGCTAAATACATATGTGACTATTTGATAGAAATTTATGACCCCCCTGGAATCTCACTCATATGTGTACATTATATTTTTATTATTATTACTTCTCGTCCATATTTAGCTTGTTAACGTGACATCAATTTCATAAAACTAATATTAACGACTAGAGCTCAACAAATATAAATGATCGGGACTGGGAAAATTAATTACTTGCTTGTATTGTGATACAATAATACATGTGTTTGATAATGATAAATTAATGAATTATTACATTTCAGATGATACCTAAATGACGATTGGAATATTTATTGAAGTATTTTATATTATATAAATTACATTAGGCTGCAAGTTACATGAATATTATATGATGAACGGTGATTTTGGTTCTTTTTGCTGTATATTATATTATATAAATACATTAATGTAAAATGGTTATTAACCAATGGTTATTATAATATAAATATTCGTTTTTTATTAAAAATGTTCTAATATTATATTTTTTTTTTTTTTATGGAATTAAACTTTTATTTATTAATAAATTATTGACTTTGCAGAAAATCGTAATTGGACCAATCGATGTATTTGCGTATGATAGAATTCTGTGTTCGATAGTGTCTATGCTACTATGTTTAAAGGCTTAAACAACAATACAAATCTATTTTTTTTGTATGTTGTGAACATTTTTCGAGGATAAAGGAGTGAAATTATTGTTGCTATATTTTTCACCTAACCTAAAACTAAAATAAAAAAAAATATCAAGTAGTTGAATATTTTGATATAATAACTTTCAATATTTAAGACAGTGAAGTTTGAACAACTACAGTCAATTTCATATCCCACTCAATCCAAAGTTAATGTTTTTTTTTTTGGCATGTTTGTATAGAGTTAATATAGTTTTTAAATCGAAAAAGTTACAGAATAAACAAAATTGTTACATAACTACTTGTCTGATTTAATAACTCAGTAATAAATCTATCAATAGACATTAATCATTACATTATTATCACGCGTTTATTACAAGGCATGTTCAGAAAATAAGATTATTAGATTTTTATAATTTTTTTAGAGAATTGTATTAAAAATAAAAAAAAAAATGATTTTGTTGATTTATATTATGTAAGTTATTTTTCCACACAACCACTTTACATTGTAAGTAAGTACTGAGCTGTGGTACAAGTTTTTTGATGTACTCCTCAAAAAACTTCCTGGTCAGTTGAAAATATTTTTCCACCCATATATGTCTTCAGATAGGTGATAAGATGAAAGTTTAAAGGTGCTAAGTCAGAGGAGTATGCAAGATGGTTTAAACGGTTCCAACCGAATGAATTTAAAAGTACCTTGGTGATGTTGGTCGTATACGGACGAACGTTATCGTACAACTAACATACTCCTTCTTTTAACATTCTCCTTCGTTTAATATAAATTGCTCTATTTCTCTCTAACAAGTGTGGTGCCATCAAAAATATTTTTATATCAGAAGTATAATAATTATGAGCTATCTAAATTTCATCTTCTGTAACAAGCTAAAAAAATTTTTACCAAAATTTTAATAGGTGTTTTTCTCTTCGCAATAAGAACCAGAATTACAGTACACACTTCACACTTGGGTGGATTCTCAATAAATATATTTAACTGGAACATTCACTAAAAAGTTAATTTTGATACTATCGAGTTTCACCAGTGCTTTTTGTGTTCAGAAGAACTTTCTTTACTGTTTAATTTGGCTAACTTTGGAAAAAAAACCCACAGAAGTAAAGGGCAAAATCCTCTTACTTTCTGGACATGTCTCGTATAATCGTGATATTAATAATATAATATTAAAACAACAGAGTAATGAAGTAAAGGGCTCTAACGAATGTAACATAATATTATGGATCCTTTTGAGAGTAGATTTGTTACAGCTGCTGTAAAAACGGTATACTATCATGGTATGGAGATAATCCAAAATAATATTTTACTTTTAAAAACATATAAATTCAGTTTTCAAGCAAAGGATTAATTAAGATTTTGTAAATTCAGGTATTGGCAGAATTATAATTTTAATACGTATTTGAAGAACTAGAATTACACAAGTGAACTAGTTTAATAATTATTATGAAACTGAAACAAGCAATGGTGATACTCAGAGTTCAATTAATAATATATTATTGAACAATTCAAACAGTGTAATTTGTGCTTTATATTGTAGCTACACTATCAAAATATGTATGAAATAGTCAAATTTTATCACAATATATTGTATTTAACATACCAATGTGAAAATATTTAAAATCTCTGGTTTTTTTAATACCTATACTTGATAATTTTAAGAAGTTTTCATTTTTTTATCTAAACTAAAATTCAAAAACATTATAATTTGTATTTCTGTGTTACCTAAAAATTAGAGACTGTAAATTTACAAAGTTAATTTTAGCAAACATTTTAAAAGATGAATAATTAATTCCCATTAGATAGGTATTTAAATAGTAAAGTAAATTTTAAAATTTAGACAAGCAGTGGTTAACTCATAGTATATACCCTAGGAGAAAATTTGAGATGTTTAAACACAGTTACATGTGACAAAGTGACAATGTTCATTTTATGAACATTCTGTATTTCAGACAACTTTCATAAAATAACGAATTATTAAAGAAAAAAAAAAACATTACATGATTATATTGATATTTCTTAAATTTTTTTTAAATAAATCGATTTTCATTTTTTAACTCATGAAAAATAATTTCTGATTAGAGGAAAGAAACTTTAAATTAGCAATATTTAGATAAGTATCTATTGTCTACCATCAATAGTAATTTGACTAGATAAATACTTACATTGAATATTAATATTATTTTAGACTAAGGTTTAAATGCAGGTATGATCAAAATATTTACAGATATTATATTGAACGCAAACTTGGATGCCTATACGGGCCATACGTGCTTCAAAGAAACCAACGAGTCTAAACATATTTTTTTTTAGATGTCTACAAAGTATAATAATTCATTACTACAGTATATGATTTGATCGTGGTGACATTACAATTGTGCAAATGACAAGTTAGTAGTTACGGTAAAAATTCGTCATGTAAAAACGTCAGTGGCAAACTCAAATTGTCTGTCAAGTTTCGATATAATGTTAAAAATGGAGTAAAAAAACAACTAGTTACC
The DNA here is from genome assembly GCF_002803265.2 of Melanaphis sacchari. Taxonomy (NCBI): domain Eukaryota; kingdom Metazoa; phylum Arthropoda; class Insecta; order Hemiptera; family Aphididae; genus Melanaphis; species Melanaphis sacchari. Next base: position 370,224 of record NW_020271547.1, on the reverse strand, counting down.
AAAATTATTTTTCAAGATGAAAATATTATTTATTTAATCCCGTTCTTCATTTTTATATTTATTCGTAATAAATACTACGATATATACTTAACTAAACGATTTTCAGACATAATTTAAATTTCTAAATAATATTAAAGATTTTAATTGTGTATTATGATATTATAATAATAACAACAAAATCATTTTACGTTAAAACAATAAAGCATAATAAAGTAAGCCAAATATATATCATAGCCGTTGCCTACATAACTATTTATCATATATATATATATCATTATATTCGGTTTACTCAAACCCCGACCAAACAGGTAATGGTTTCAGACTATAAATTAACTGTTTCATTTAATATTCACTATAGAGAATAATAACATACAAACTTAACCTAAATATTTCGATATTCGCCAACGATCCCCATTTATTTAAATCACTATTCAAACAAGAACAAATAATGTATTACCAATGTTCTGTACGTAAGTAAATTATTAAATAATTTTTATGTGTAAACATCTATGCTATCGGTTTGTAGTACAACCTTCTTGGGGAATCGAACGGCAGGCGTAAGTCATGTAGATGTGACTGCTTGAGTGTGTGTGTGTGTGTGAGGCTATTGCGCACGCTATTCGCGCAGGTACCCAACATACATAATATAATATAATACATAATATATTATTGTATTATTATATTATATTATATTATATTATATTATACTAGCTGACCCGGCAAACGCTGTTTTACCATAAAAATTATATCTAACGAATATATTGGTATTCAACGTTGTCAACTACAGGTACATTGAATCTACGAATGTGCTCTCCGGCTGGTGTTTTATCAGGATTGATGACAATTGCGTGATTGTCACTTTGTAATTTGTGCATGTGTGATTTGAATAATTTCAACAATCCATTGTGCTCATTCAATAAAGCGTTTAGATCACCGACGATGCGTCTGGCAAATGGTGAATTAAGGTTATTATAACTACAACCTGCATCCACGCGATTGGCACGTGCGCTTTCGGAGTCCTCACCACCCATAAAGTAAATTTGTAAAAATTTATGTGGCTCGTTTGGCATTGGTGGCAATGAACCCACTCTATGATAAACTTAGCCTTTGATTTTGAATTTTGAATTAAATTGTTGACCATTTGCAGCATTATTTTTAACTATTTCTGTTGCTCCGAACGATGTCATTTAGAAACATTGACTTCAGGAACAGGTTAGAATCTGGATCCGTACCGATAAGTAAACCGTTCAATGGTTCAGGTGGTGTTTCAATTTCCGGTAGTTGCACTTTTCCTGACGCGCAACACATACCGGCTGGCTCATGTTTGAACTTAAACGCATTACAATGCGGACATTCCTTGTCCATAGCACCAATCACTATTTTTGAATGAGCGTAATTTTTAATATCGGGCCCATATATTCGAATGCTAGACGAAGGAATGAATTAGATGTAAATGCTCTATGTACTTGTTGGCATTGTCGGTCATTTGCTCTACGTGTGTCAACTACGAATTGACGCGCTTCAGCTTTTGCCTCACGCAATCGCACCATGTTCACACATACATTTTCATTATTCGGTTGTGCTCTTCTATCTCGCATGATTGTACTTTTGGTCGTTCGACGGGCCAAGTCAGACCCCTTACGTCTTACTGGCATTGTACAAAATACACAAATCGATACAATTAAAGTTCATATATGTGATTATTAACCTTTCTTATAAATGAGAGAGAAAGCTTATTGTGTTAGACCGACCCATTCAACGGTCGAGTCGTTTCTGATAAATTCGTTAAATGCGACAAATACGCGGTTGTTTAATATTATGAAAAAAGATGGAAACGTACTCTACGTAAATATACAATTTATAGTTCCCTGGCAACAACTGTTGTATATTATTTTGTTTATTATTTTTATATTTCATTTTTTATTTTTTTATTTTCCATCGCCGTTATCCAACGGTTGTTATAAATATTTGTGGTGAGCCACCCTTTTCACCTAAGGGTATTAAAAATAGTTTACATCACTCTCTGAGACCTACTTAATATACACGAAAGATTTCATGAAAATCGGTTCAGCCGTTTCGGAGGAGTTTGGTAACAAACTTTGTGACACGAGATTTTTATATATTAGATTATAATATATAATATATTATATATTGATATACGCCGGTTTCTATAGAAATTATATTATTTGTTTATCGGAGTTACGACTAATGCGTATCAATTAACACCGGTTTCATGAAAAAAAACACACTTAAATATTATGATTTTGATACCAATCAACGCGCATTTTTTTTTTTTCCATTGAATGACATGAAAAAATAAAATTTGAATGTTTTGGAGTTACGCCGTTTGCTAAATAGGCTGACGATATATAATATATCATAATTAATAATATATAATAAATAATTATAATATATATAAATTATATATAATAATAAAAAAATATATGTATATAAATAAAAATAAAATAGTTAAATATAAATTTTAAAGAGAATGCAATCCTGTATGATTATTGTTACCTTATTATATAAATTCCCACTCAAACAATGACATTATATTCCCCAATCAAAGTCGTACTGCAGTTAAGATGTTTACACATCATTCATGAGTACAAAGGCACTCACATAGGTTTTTTTTTATGTATATTTATATATAAAGACTAATTATTATAATTAATGAAAATAAAACTAAAGGAATATTTCGATAAAATGTATAAATAATAATTTATTTAGTAATAATAGGCTTTTTCTTAACTGCGTTTCCTCAGTCCTCACAAACTTAATGTATTTTGTAACTCTACTACAATTATTTTAACTTTATACAACTGATTTCCAATATAGAAGTGAATAATTTCAATAAAGAACCTTTAATTATTTCCATAACTTCACATCATTATCATATTTTTAATTAATTAATTAATTAGTTTTTTTTTTTTTTTTTTGTTAATTTAAACATTGCTTAATAATACATTTATTTTTATTTTTAGTATACTATGTCAATTACAAACATTTACTTAATAGTAAATTTATTAATTTTGATACAAATTATTTTTAATGTAACTATAAAGTAATTATTCAACTCAATTTAGATTTTTATATAACTAGACCAATCACGTTTATTTCCATTCTTATAATTTATAATAACTTTAGTTGAATAATTACTTAACTTACTATTCCATATGTATTTATGTTATTTTACTCGAAAACTTTATCCAAAATGAACCCGCCTCACTTTTTAGGTTTCTAAGTAAGAAGAAATCAGATAAGTGTTCTTAAAATGGCATAATATTGTATATATTATATTATTTTATTATCATGGTAAACAATATATATATATATATATATCAGTACATAAAATAATTATGATGTATCTATTATATTTTTAAATTTAATTTATCAGTTGCTGTTAAATTTTTTGTATAGTAATGAGAAATCTGATTATAACTAAAGTACTTAAACTACAAAAATATATAAAAAAAAATAATAATTTTAAGTAATATAATTGTGTGTAAAATAAATAATAATATTATTTTAGCTACTGTTGGTTTAATTTTGATATTTATGTAAATATTAAATAGTTATAATTATTAAGCATATATTTATGTATTAGGTATACGACTTAGTTAAACAGAAAACATTAAATATTAAAATATTTTAATAAATACATTTTATAACTACTTTATTGTTAGGAATATTTTATATACTGATAGTATTAAAGCACAACTTTACACCAAATATACAATAATCATTTATTGTCAACCAAGAAAATTGTACCTATTTGATTGATTTAATATAAAAATGATTATAACCTATTAATATAAGTAAAAACTTGAAATTCATACTATTTTTAAAAACATGTTTATATTTTTATTATGTTTAATTTATTTTTTAAAGGTAGTACAATAATATTTTTTAAACCTAATTCGTCACTACAGTGCATATATATCTCAACCCGAAAATCTAGAAGAATGTGTAAAAAAATAAAGTTCAGAAAAGTTTAATGAGCTCAGTAAACTTAAACTTCATAACATCACTCAAGTTGCTTCATTAAGAAAGTTATTGCATACTAGGTAGTTTTAGTTACTAATGTATTTTTATGTATTAAAGTTCTCATACAATTAAAATAATAATTTTCTGATCTTATGATATTATATAATTTAAATAATTAAAATATATTTATTATTATACACAAAAAATGAATAAATAGATATGTTACAAATATGATTTTTTTTTCACTTAATACTTTACAAAATTATTTAATGAATTTTATAGTATACATTTTTATAAATTAAACTCTGAATAACGATTTTGCATAATATTATTTATATGTTAATGAAGTAAAGAAAAAAATGAGAATTTCGAAAAAACCCACGTCCAGTCACTTTTATAATAATATATTACATAAATATTGTATAATACATTTATTATGTTATAAATTTCTGTTGCTTCATTTCAATATTACAAATTTCGAATTAAATGACCAACTTTATATGTTCTATATAAAATAAATCTCGGTTATTATTAATTATAAGTTTAATCAAGTTATTTCATTTATCAAGAATTAGTTGTATGAATATTTTTGTAATTTTAATGTTTATAAATTGTAATATTCATAATATTGAATAGAATCAACAAATATCAAATGTTATTTCTCTAACTTAATAGTCATATATATATTTATATACCTATGTGTATCATCAACATTTTTCTTGTATTACATTATAAACAAATTGAATTATGAAAACAAAATTATATTCTATTGCTTTAACGGCTTCAAAATGTATAGTATTTGTATCAAAGTAGTACTTGATAGTTGGTATTAAACTCATACAATGCGATCATGATGATCTATTCAAGTTAAATCACCAAGCGTACTCATTTCCTTTATCCTCAATAAATGCATTTATTCTAATTCAAATTTTTCAAATTTATAATAATACTCAAAGATTTTTTTTCCAATTCTTTAAATTTTTATAACACTTAAAAGGTATTATAATAACTTAATTTTGTTAATACAAATTGAAATTACTCTTTTTATTTTAAATCATCAAACACGTCATTTTTCCGAAAAATATATTAATGCATTTAAAAAAAAAAGTTCTAAAAATAATATTTTTTCTGAGTCATAAAACTATATGTTTCAAGGGTAATATATATGTTTAAATGATAGTTTTACATTAAATAAAAAAATTTAAAAAAATAACTATATTAGATTAAAATGCAGTATTCTTATACTTGATTTAGTTTTTATTATACTCAAACAATTTATTTAAAAAAAATTATAACATTTCAATAAATTAATGTTATTAAATATAATATTTAAATCATCGCTTCCCTTATCTTCTATACCTTGTAACTTGGATTATAACTATCCTTATTGGTAGACAAATATGTACTTAACATTTAATAACTTGGAAACTACTTGTTCAATTTTCAATTTAAAAATATCTTCTTAAAAATGTATTAACAGAATGGTAATTGTTTGGGAAAATGATTCTGTTACTACACAATTTTTTTAAATTGTATAAAATCATTAAAATATTTTTAAATGTAAGTCATACGTATAATTCAAAATTTAAATAAATTTATAGTTAATAGAAATCATAGAGGTGAGCATATAGATATATTTTTTTGAGACAAACCTATAGGTATTATATTCAATGTTATCGATTTAGATACTTCGCATATCGTACATGATTACACGAAGTTAATGATATCATGAATTTTAACAATTTGGAAAAGCTTTAGTGTTTGATATATCAACAATTAAAATGCTGTTTAATAAATAAATTGTTATTTTTATTACAATTAGCTCTGAGAATGATTATTATATATAAATATAACTAATATTACATAAAATATAAAATGCAGAGCCCAACTTAGGGAGGAGAGTGGCTAGGGGGCTGCAGCCCCGGGTCCCTGTTCATATTTAATTATTAAAATGGTAAAGTGAAATTTTATGATATTATTGCTTACGTAGTTTCGTTAGTCACGTATCGTAATGGAGTTAATGATTATTCTCTAATCGATAAAATAAGCTAGGTATTAAGTTTTAAAATAAAATTGGTCAAAAGCACTTTATCATTACGATTAAGTTAGCATTGACTGTAGAAATATCACGGGTTTTCCGTCATTACGAGTGCTCAGCTCTTGTTTAAATGCGAGTATAAAACAAATTCAAAATTAAAACTAATTTAAAACGCTAGAAGAATGTCCCTTCAACAAGAAAAATTAAACTCATTCGTTCATCTATCTCTATCTGCTGAAAGGTAAATAACTTACACACTTGATTTTTCAGATCAAATTAAAAAGTTTAGTGAACTAAAATCTAGAAAAAAATCGTTGTCTTAAATTCTAAATCATGTAAATTTTTTATTACTTGCATTGACTATGTTGAAAAATGCATTACCACTTTGACTTTGAATACAATGTACATTATGTACCTATATCAGTAAACATTTGTTTAAATTAAAAACTGTATCTAGACTCCTTTACTTATATGTATTTATATTCTTAATTTCATCATTTTTTTTTTTTTTTATATATATATATTAATCATTATTAAATAATTCTTATAGACTTATGGTATAATTTATTTATAATCTTATAAAATAAATTGAATATAAAAATCTATATAGCAAAAAAAACTGAATTTATAATGTAAGTTGGTAATTTAGAATTTAGATAATAATCAATTTTGGGACCCCATCAAAAAATTAGACCCGGGCCCAAAAATTCCTAAGTTGGACTATGGTGATAATATGGCTTAAATTTTCCTTAATCATTATTATTATTATTATTATTATCATGTTTTAAAGTTTATTATATTTTTCCGATGAAGGTTGTCATTTTTATAACTTTATAGTATCTAGATTTTCTTCGGTACTAAATTATGCCATGTTTCATGTGAAACAAGATACTGTTATGTTCCTAAAAATAGTAAACTAGCCAATATTTATATTTTCAATAATTAAAATTAAGACTAATATGTAACAGAACATATTTCCCAATGGCCTATGTCGCCGTGGGTATTATATAAATAGAAAAAAAAAAAAATATTGCTAAAAAGGTGAATTCTAGGTAAATACATTACTCTATATTTTACTACTTAACCTGTGCTTTTAACGTTAGTGATTGTAAATTTTTTAAATTAAAGCTTGAAACGATAATTGTAGACTAACTGGACAATTTTGAGGCAATATATATCTTGAATAATATTTTTTGAAAAATAGTAGAGGGCGGGATAATCCTAATGATTTGAATACAAATTGATTAAAAAATTGACATTTATAACTGCTTTGATCCTGTAAAATACTATGTCTTTTAATGGAGTATATATTTTTGAATAATATAATTTAATTACCTAAATGAAAATAAAATTATATTGTGATATTAAATAATATTATATTGATTGATATTTTTTTGAAATTAATCTCTTGGTAGATTTTTCCCTTTTTAATATTTATTTAACCAGGTGATTAAAAATGTACTCAATAAAAAAGTCCAATATGTTTTTATTTACTTAGCCTTTTTGAAATTAAATAAATATTTAATTATTTTGAGTACATCTGAAAAATATGTTTAACTATAATTCATTTTACGATGTATCGTTGTTTATACGGGTATAAAAAAATAATTTCATTTGATAATAATGTATTTGATTAGTACAATTGTTGCGAAACCAAATACTAAAAATCGTGTAAGCTGTTTTTATTACTATATTTTTTTATTTTTAGTAATATCTACAGCTTATATTAATATAACATAACATTTTTTTAATATAATATATTCTTTCACAAGTAAAAATATACACAAAAAAATAAAATGTAATTAACTCATTAAAAATACGGGTAGAACACGATTGCGTAGGTTTGTTCTTTTTGATAACACGATTACGTATGTTTGTATATAGGTTGTCAAATTTGTCAAATTTATTGATTTTACCATATACTTAGTAAAATATTTACACTTCTATAACAATTAATATAAAATAACAAAATATAACTAATGAGAATAACTAAATAATATCAAAATAATTAATAAATAAATAAAATCGTCAATAAATTATTAATAAAGCTTAATATTTTGTACACAATAGTGAAAAAAATCAAATAAAATCACACGCAATCGTGTATTTTATAAAGGTATCACCGATAACGAACTTACACAACCGTGTTTTACCCGAAATTACTTATCTAAACTGAATTAAATTGAACGATTCGAGTAAAATTATATACCAATGTTTTAACCCAACTAATTTTTAAACATTATTAAGTACAGTTTTTTTATTACTATTATTATTATTATTATTATTATCGTTACATTTAAAAGCATATAGGAACAATTAAATAAAAAATATAAACAAATTTTATGTTTTGAGTATATAAATTTAACACTATAGATACTTAGAAATAATGAAAAATATTTTATATTACTGTTCTAATTTTTTCACCGAAATATTTCTTATTCAATACTTTCTTAAATAGTCGATATATTTTTAAACCTGTTGAAAGAATTTTCTTTTATTATCATTTAAAGCTTAAACTTATAGAAAAATTTACCACAGTTAATTCAAATATTAAGTATTTTTATTTAGTAAGTAAATACTTCGAAATTTAATATTATAAAATAATAATATAATTATTCTGGTTCTGGTTCTGGTTTAAAAATTAAAATTATAGCGGTCAACACTTTTTTTTTGATTTCAAAAGTCGATAGCTATAATTAATATTAAGCAATCAAGATATGAATGTAATTTGAATAAAAATTTTAAGTACAAAATATAAGTAAAAAAAAAAAACAAAAAAAAAAGGCAAATTACTCATATTTGAAAAATGAGTGTCAATATATAATATACCTATAGGCTATAGCTATGTTTAGTTCAAAAATAATCAATATTTCATGATATATTAAAGTGTCCACGTTTATAATTCATTGTCTCTAAGATTATATTTTTGAGTTACATTCAAATAAGCAGTAAATAAATTTGTTTCAATAATATGCTTGTTAAAAATTTTATTATTTTTGATAAATAATTAATTAAAATATCTTGAAAATGTCTTTTTGAAAAATCATAATATTAGATGAAAATTTAAATTTCTACGAATCTATACAGCGCACATATATTTTAAATCTGAAAAATAAATAAGAATATTATAGTATGTGTCCAAACAAATCTTGAATGATTTATGATCACGGTATCTAATTTATTAAAATAAAGTTTTAGAATTACGTTAGAATATCGAAAATATTATGAAATGCGTGCATTTATACATTAATACAAAAAGGTTATTTTATTTAGTAAGTACACATATTTTTTTAAATTATGTTTATTTACGTTATCGGTTAGGACCAGTTGAACAAATAAGCTTGAAAGACTTGCTCAGCATAATACCCTTGTGGAAATCGTTTGGTCAAGTCAACTACCCATTATAATCCATTTATAATATTAATATGATTTTCGTTAAATTGCTAAGAGATTAATATTCCATGGACTTTGCATACTATTGCATTACACTGACGAATAATGATTTGACGTGAATCATTAAAATCATAGACGTGGCACAGAAACCATTTTAAGTATATCTATAATTTATATTTTTTAAACCAGTCAGCTATAATCTGATAAGGTTTCGATAGTGAAAATATTACGTTAAACCGTTTTATTATCTTAAAAGTTAAATAGTTGATACTTTTGATCCACATTTATAAAACATGTTTTGCTTACAATTTTACTTAATACTCATTGGAATAATAACAGAAAATCGCATTAAGTTAGGTTTTCTTATACATTTTAGCTAGATTAAAAACAATAGTAGATGCAAATCGAGTAGTCGAGTGTCAATGTGTATTGAATTACTAACATTATTAAATAATAAATTGTAATAGCACGCTATCTTATACATTATTATATATTTTATCTTTAAAACTATTTTTTTTATAATAAAAAATATAAAATGTTTTAAAGCTTATGAATTATAAATAGATAAGGTTTTTTTAAAAAATCAACATAACTTTTTTAATGTATCTATATTAATTGCATTTGAATTTATATTTTTAATTATATCATGATATATAAATTATAAATAATCAATATATTGATAGTTTTACCATGTTATTTATTAAACTGAATATTGTATATAATATAATGTTAATGAGTAAACAATTTAATAGAGTTGTAAACATGTCATCATTAAATAAATTATATCAAAATAATGGTACGGATGTGACAATCCCTCGAGCCCTAGTCTAGCGTTGGGAAAGTAACAAACCCGTCGCCAAGTACTAAGTACTGCAAGTCTCCTCTCTGGCCTTTTTCGGAGGAGACATAACTTCCTAGATAGAGGTTAAGCGACAGACGAACAACCAATTCTCGTCAAAAATCTCAAGTTATAAAGTTTTTGCAAAAGCCTCGGAAATATGATAATATAAACAGAATTTTGACTGGAAATAGGACGGAAAAAATACAGAGATTAAAATTGGAACATGGAACACAAGAGCTCTATAAAAATTAAGGGCAATCAGAAGTATAAACAAAGAAATAACAAATACAAATTATATATTGTAGCCATATAAGAAATATTATATGTAAAAAAACAAATTGTATGATCAAGTATGCGTTTTAATTATACTTGAATTGTTTTCATTAAACATGTATGTTTGAACTCAAGTATAAGATACAATAAATATTTAAATATAATAATAATATATTTTATGATGATTGCCATGATTTTATTATGAAAAAACAATTAAAAACGACAGGAAACAAGAAATATTATGATACAAAATCCTGCTAGGGATAACATGGACAATTACACGAGATTACATCATACAACAATTAAAATAGTAAGATTTTAAAAAAAGAATTGATGAAAATGGGAAGTTAAAAGAAATAGAAGTATACAAAAATAACCCAAAACTATTTACTTTTTAAATTCAAATACATTAAAGAAGGTTTTAAAACACAGACGACTATTATGAAAGATATAGAAAATAATCTAATATCAGATTCTAAGATGATTAGAAAAAACTTCAAAGATTACTTTTAATTCTTTAACAACGACATTGATAAAAATTCCAACTACAGCTTTTATGGAAAACTATTGTTTATAACAGCTGAACCTGATTACCCGAACCCAATATAAACAAATATAAGCTAATAGTTGAGCCTTTAAAACAAAACGTATTACCAGGAGAAGACAACATAAACTCAGAACTCATTGAAATTACTGGTAAAGACCTTAGGTTAAGTTAGGTGGAAAAGTAAAAGAATAGAAAAATAAAAAATGACTGAAACACAACTATCCTTTGCTATATCTTTAAAAAAAGCGATCCGATAAATACGAAAAATTATAGTGGGGTACGCTACACTTACAAAGTACTTTCTATTACTATAATAGATATATAGTACTTGAAAATTTTAATTTTTTTTATCTAACTTTTTAAGTTAATAAGGTTAATTAGAAATTTTAACTTGAACGCTTTCTGCAAAATATGAACCTTAGAGGAAATATCACGTCATTTTAAAGTTAAATAGGGTCTACATTAAGGAATACGTTTTCCCCACAATTCTCAATTTGACTTTAAAAAGAATAATAGGGGAAACGTTTAACAAACAACAAGACAACAGACGTAATCTAAAACAATACGTTGTTGGAAGATGACATCTAAAACAGATGCGATATCAAGCATGATCAAATTATTAGAAAATAGTACAAAAAAATAGGATTTATATAAATGAAAATAAAACTCAATACATGTTTATTATGAGAAACCCAATAAAACCTCAGAGAGAGACTTTCTCATTCAAACAGATTGAAAATTTCAAATACTTGGGAATTAGTATAAACTAAAAATATCATGCATACGAAATAAGGCGGCTGAGACTCATTTTAGCAAATAGAAGATATCATATAATGAGAATTTATACTTTCATCTAAACTACTTTTAAAAGAAATTTAAACAAAGTTGTATATAATCTACCTATGCTCTATATATTAAAAATTACGAAAGAAGGAAAAATAAAGAGATCGAAAGAATTTTCAACAACCCAAGTTTAAAAAAAATGTTTGAAAACTAAAAAGCTAGTGTGGGTAGGCCATAAATGGTGGGTAAAGGATAAACAAATACAGAAGATTTTAATCAATAGACCTAACGAGAAAAAAAATCAAGAGACAGACCCCATTAACGATGGTTTGATAGAATAAACAAAGATTTGGAAAACCTAGAAATGACAACAATTAAAGATGCTGATTATCGAGAGGTTTGGAAAGAAGAAGTAGAAGTGGCAAAAAGCCTTAAAGGCTTGTAAGTGACAAAAAATATATATAAACAGTAGAAACCGCTCATTAGAAACACGGATAATTGATACAATCTACGTTATTGAAACAAAATGTTCCAGGACAAACCGGACGTATACTAGAAAATTGAAAAGAAATCGAGTTATTGAAATATCACATCAATTATTTGAAACAATTAGGCAAAGGTCAGTCGATACATACACTGGTTAATGGTTATCTGACTGTAACCAATGTACTTTAATCTTATCTTTGCTGTCGTTACGTTTATTTTTACTATAATTAATCGCAATTACAGTATCTATATAAGACTGCTCTTTCCTGTACATATCGTTTACAGTTCAAAGCATCTCTGACACCCCTTCAAGCAAAGAAATAAAAGCTTTTAGTGTCCTCAGGAGCACAATCCAGCATCATGAGGATAAAAAAGGCTTTAAGTAGCATTACTTGTATAAAAATAAGGTCGTGGAGTTATTTAACGCAAAAGAAAACAAATGTCAATAAATACATATTTTAAATTATTTAGTAAAATATGTAGGAGGGCTTCTTAGCGGGAAGATCGACAATTGATGACATATTTACGTTCAAACAACTGATAGAGAAATATTATGAATTTAATAAAAAATTGCGTTTACTATTTATGAATTTTAGACAAGCATATGACTCGGTTAAAAGAGAAACATTTTGAAAACATCTAGAACTATTTGGTATTTATACTAAACAATTAAGAGCCATAATCCAAACGTGTATAGAAACAGCAAGATGCAAAGTAAGATTTGGACAAATACACTCTGAAGAGTTTAAAACCATAGTTGGATTAAAGCAAGGTGATTCACTCTCTCCTATACTCTTTAAAATCACTCTGAAGGTTGTAGCTCGAAGTGTACAAAATAAATATAAAAGAATTGATGTCGAAAAATCTATATCAATATTAGCGTATGCTGGTGATATCGTAATCTTTGGAGAAACTAAAGATGAGATTAAATTAGAACACTAGCAACAGAATAATTAATACGAGGTACCAAAACAATAGGGTTTGAAATAAATGAAAACAAAACCAAGTATATGTGTATAATTAGAGAACAAACACAAATACATCAGACAAGGAATATACAGATCGGAAAATACGCATTTGAAAAGTAAATAGTTTTAAATATTTTGATTATCAACATCCAAAACAAAAATCACGAAGAGATTAAGAAATTCTAGATCTAAGTGCTTGCGCTCATAGCTACTATCAAAGGAATCGAAAATGAGACTATACAAAGTAATAACAAGACCTATCATAACGTACATATGTGAGACGTGGCCAACAACGTTTAAAGATGAGAAGAAATTGGCTATAGTAAAAAGAAAGTTTCTAAAGAAGATATGTGAACTAAAAATAAATAATGTAACACAAAGGTATGAAATAAGGTCAAACGAAGAAGTATACAATACCTTTGGAGAACCAAATATAATTGGGGTAATTAGAGCCAAAAGACTAAGCTAGCTAGATCACATAATAAGGTCCAATATGTTTGCAAAGGAGATCCTAAGTTGGAAGCTACGAGGAAAGAGGTTCTTAGGTAGATCTAAACAACGATGGTTTGATAAAGTCTCAAAGGATCTAACAACGTTAGGAGTTGAAAACTACATGGAGGTAGCAATGAATAGAGAGAGATTGAAGGACGTGTGTGTTCCAGCAATGAGCCTTAATGGCCTTTAAAGCTAATATATATATATATATATGTGTGTGTGTGTGTATGTGTGTGTGTATACATACTTTTTTAAATTATATATACATAGTTAAAAATATTTACTATATTATTTTAAACACATAATATGTATTAAATATACATTTTTTATTTTATTTTCATAATACAAATTAAACCTATCGTTTATTAGAAACAATTAGTTAATTAACACATTTCATCTTGGTCCCAAAGTGTTCCTGACCTAGCGGTTTTTATTGTATTAGAATAATATTACTCAGCAAAATATAAAATTAAACGATGTATAATTTATTCTATATTAGTTAGTATGACTAATTTATACTTTATACATATAATATATTTAATTAACTTAAGTAAATTAATATATTAAGTATAACATTAGTTCAATAATTGCCCCAATCCCGTGTCAATTTTACGATTAAATCGTAAACGATTTATTTTTAATATGATTTGTTTGCAGATAATTGGTAAGGTTCAGTAACAAATGTTATTCATTTAATGCAATTAGAAAAATATGAATAATTTTAGTAATACGTAGAGAGCAAAGACTACCTACACAAAAAAATATTATAGTTTATGAGTATTTAACCTGAAATTTTAATTTGGGATAACGTAAAATTTGAAAAGATTACTCTTATTATGACTGAGCTTTTATGTACATTTTATACAAATATTGAACTATAAGCCTTTTTAGATTATATTTCTTATCCGAAGAATTATTTATACAAGGACTTAATGATTGCTATTTCTATTCTCTTTGATCAACAATGATAAAAGAAAATATCTTTTTTTCGATAGTCATCATCAAAGTATTTGTTTGATAAAATTTTAAATTCCCCTTTTATGAATTTAAAAAATATTTATGTTTTAAACTTTTTTAATAGTAGTATAAATTAGATAAACCCTATTTGCCTTTTTATAGATGTGATAAAGAACTTTAGTAAAACTACACACATATTGCTGATACAATACGTCAATAAATTGATACATACTTTTGTGTATTAAATCTATTTAACATTAAATTTGTATAGCTTTTTTTTCTGTTTACAATAATTTTAGGTTCATTAAGTACATAATAATTACTCTCGTGGCTAATAAGTTTAAGTTTAACTAAGTTTATATAACTATATATATATAATATATCTGTGTTACTTGAGAAGTGGTCAATTTTTACGAAATATAAAAAGTATTAAAAAATAAGACAACAACTGTCACTCATCTTGCTTAGTATCTCGAAGAAGTATAATATTAGAGTCATGTGTTTTCATTAAAAATTCGAACTAAAATTGTATAAATTACTATATAAAAAAAAATAACTATTTAAAAAACTATTCCTAGTTGGCTATTGAATTAATACTCCGACGTAACCATAAGAACTTTTAAAATTCAAATTACTCTTAATAACAATAGTTAATGATTAAATATTAACTTTGAACACTCGATAAACTTTTTATTCTTAGACTTGATTTCATATCCACCAAAAAAAACTTTTTGAGCTCTACTGAAAACATATACTTTAACACGATGCATACTCGTATTAAATAGCTGATTAATTAATTGTCATGACATACTAATACTATACTGATATTTTTAAAAAAATCACTACATTGTCTTTTTAACAAAATACAACTTAGATTTTTTTTATAAGTATAAAAATATTTAGGTATATTAAATTGTATATAAAACATAAAATACAAAACAAACAATATAGTTTACCGTTAAAACGTTTATATTAAATCGAAATATCTAAAATATTTACTGATGACCTACGAAGAATAATTTTATAGTAAATGCTAAATAATATTAGAGCTGAATTAAGTTAACGTCTACGTTATCAACTTATTTGATCATAATATTGAGAAATATATACTCATGCATAAATGTAGTTCAAAGAAAAGTGAAAATAATTTTTCCATCAACATTTCATTTTAGGGCAAATATACCGATTTTCTCCGTTGTTATTAGTCCTAATTTATTGTATACCAAAGACCATTATTTATTTTTAAAACATGATATTATTTTACTATATGCCTTTAAAAAAACCCAAATTTTTAACTTTATTTTTAATTTTAAACTTTTTATTATTTATTTAATGCTATAAATTAAATTGTTTGTTATTTTTGTGGACGTTTTTTGAAGTATTTATCTATATTCAGGTTAAGACCATTGTTTACAGGGGCATCAATATATTTTAAAATACCCATGGTAATTCTCTTTTTTTTTTTGAGTAAATATGCTTATCTATACCCAATAACAATAATATTCCTCTTTAAAATAATATAAAGATGCGATACCTTAACTGTGCACAACAAGCACATTCGAAATATTTAAGAAAACAGGAACCCCACTGTACATGTATATCATTTAAAAGTTTAATATTTTAAATATTTAATGATACCTAAACATATTATCATCTTCATCAACTCTTACATGATGCATAAATGTAAATGACTTTTCATTACTCATAAGACGTATCACCAAATATTGACACCAAAATTGATGATATAATTTAATCATTATTTTTTTTTAATAAAATATAAATATTAAATACAGTAGTATACTAATATGTACTGTGTAACGTGTATTATACATTAGTTTATAGCATAGCGTAATAAATAACTAATAAAGACCTAGTATTTAGCCAGTAGCAACGAGGTTACGTTTTACTTTTGAGTTATAACTTAATGCAGTAAAATGTATAGAAAGTAAAACTGAGGTCCCAATTTGTCTTCTCATTATACCCCACTTACTTGTATATGACAAATGTCTAAGGTAAACCAACTTAGGGTGCCTCTAATAATTTATATACTATAAATTTAGTTAATTAATATCATATTGTAATTTATTGCAATCATTAGTAGTAAATATTGGTATAAACATTTTTAAAAACAAAATATTTGATTTAAATCGTTTATAAACATAATATATAATATGACAGTAATTAAGGTGATAAATGACCACCTCGGGGTACACCGGAAGTTAAATTAATAATCGATGCAATTAGGTCTTATTTTTTTAATTTATTGGGTTTAATTGGATAAATAAGATTTAAACCATGACAAGATTTATGAATCGAAATGGTTTTTTGAGATAGATTTAATGTTTACTTTTAATTAATAATTAAACTATAATTGACATTCAAAAATACTAATTTCATAATTCACTGGGTTTTATTAGCTTAGTATATAATGTGTGAAAATTAATTGAATAGTCTCAAAACTTAACCATTTCTCATAAAAATTTAGATGATTCAATTTGATTTCCCTGCAGGCTATGCAAAATAACCGTTTAATTTAATGGAAAAAATTCTTAATGTAGTTATATTTTATTTTATTCCTGCTTCATTAGTCATTACACATATTTTTACCAAATGCTAAAATAGACAAATTTTTATAAAAATCGAATAATTCACTTATATAAAGTATAGATTAATTTAATGTATTTCAAATCCAATGAAAAAATAAAAATATCATCTAAAATTAATATTATTGCTATCTATTCTATTAGTTTATCATAAATCATTTTAGCCTTGGCTTAAAAAATCACATCCACCAATTGCATGCCTCTTATATTATAGTAAATCTCGGGTCGTTCGTTGTTATTACTCGAGGACTCCTAATTAAAATTGAGTCGAGTTGACGACAGCTAATGTGTGCGGTGGGTCTCATTCGTTCACCCAGTTATCTATACATATGATAGTGCTAATTCATTTCTTTTTTAACATTTCACAGCAACCATCATTAAACGATTTTTCATGAATTATGAGTTATTATTATTTTAATTCTCAGAATTTAACTAAACGTCTTCGTCGTAATTTACAACTTTACGTTATAGAATCTATGAATAATAATTTTCACAAACATGAATTGATAAAACTGAAAATATCGTTCTTTTTTTTATATTAGTAATAAGATCAGTTATCATTCATCATAATTACACAAATTTTTTTGGTAAACCCAAATCTGTTATTAAGATTACTTAGACAATACTGAGGGTTAAATAAACACATATAAATATAAATAAGTCTAGCCAGAAAAACATAAATAATGATTGGAAACGATTCAGTACTGTCAACAAACTAGTTCCCAACATACGCATTAAACTATTTTTTATTGAATTGAATTTTAAATTGCATTATTTGCATTAACAAAATAATATTTGGATTTCTAACCATACCTACATATTTATATCTAAGTTGCTGCAAATACATGTATATAATTTGATAGAATATCGACACAATAACCCTTTGGTTAATTAAAATTTGTAAGTTGCAACTTTTTCGTTAGACACTAAATCTAAAATTTGCTTAGTAACTATAAAGGATTAAAAACGAAAAATGTTGACTAACTACTAAGTACCTTTTAAAAAAAAAAATGATTATATCAAAAAAAAGTGAAAGTCAACTTTTGAATAAAATTACATGAATTTCACAAAATTGTTGAGAATTTATAAAAAAAAAAAAATTTGACTTATTTAATTTGGTGATTTACAGAATATATGAAATAATTTAATCGCTTGTTATATAATAATTTTTACAGACTGTCTATAGTAGAGTATATAACTTTTATTTATTTCTCATATTGTGCTTATCTTGTTTTTAAATTGTTTTATACTTGATATGTACAAGATTTTAATTTATTTAAAAGTCATTAAGTGTTTATTAACTAATTTATTAATTAAAGTAACAGATATAAATTATAAATATAATACATATAATATATTAATATGAAGTTATAAAGTAATTTAGCACAACATAAATTAAAAATAAGAAAGACAAATTTAAATTTGAAAAACGAATAAGTTCAAATTAACTAAAAATATACGAAAAACAAAAATAACGTTGAAGAAGTTTATTATCATTATACAATAGATAAAGACCGATAAGTAGCAGATACAAAAATATGTTTCAATTTTTGAGCAGCATATATAAGATTTTAACATCTTTTAATTAACTTTTGATGTATTTATGAATATAGTTAATATTATAATACTTATTATTTAAATATGCCTAAATAATAACAAAATTACGTCTTTGACAAACAACAACGAAATATGACACAGTGTGTCGATCTTTGAATGTACCGTGTACGGAAAAAAATCATACACTAATTAATTTGGTGTATTAAGAGATTTTTATTAATATTTACAAGTATAATATGTATATCCGGACCGCGGCGAGTGGTATCAGGCCTGTAGAGGCGCGACAGATTTATTACAAATTGGTATGTTACAAATAAAAGAATATAATATTGAATTGGGGAGGATTTATATTGATTTTTACATGCACTCTAATAAGTCATGAGTTAAATCAATATAAATAGTAGCGAGGCCTACCCAGGCACACTAGGGATGATGATGGCTCTGAAAAGAGCCTTTTTTTAAAAGAGTCGACCGTGGGAAAAACCGCGTATAGAGCCGCTGATAATTGCTCATTATATTGTAATTTTACCCGGCTTAGCCACTTCGCAATTACGCCGATGATATCGCGAGTTGCCGCCTCGTTTTGACGAGTGTCTTCGCTGCCGTATTCTAGAGTTGTAGACAGTAGTGTTATTGGCGGAAGAATGGATGATGCTCCGTTAGTGTGACCAGTTTATATACTAGTTACCGACTAGTAAACCACAGGTGTGCCGCTGTGCGTAACTGTGTTTCCCGTCAGTACGGTTTGCCTCGCTATGTCCACAGTTTTGGGGTTTTGAATATAATAATGACGTTTTTTATTATATTACGGTCTCCTCTATCCATGTTGGTGTTTTTATGAAAGTAAAATGACCAGAAAGTTTTGAAATTCACCACTTAATCATTATGGTGGTGTTTTTTGTGAATGCCGTGTTGTGATTGGTGGTCCAGAGAAGGACCGTTTTGTGTTGGTAATAGGACTCCGTTACAAATACAATAAGAAAATTGTTATATTTTCTTTAGTAGATTATAAAATAATATATTATTAAACTGACATTATTTATAAATTGAGTTCTTGTTTTTTTTATTTTCAATTTATTAAAAATTATGTTTACTCATCTTTCATAGTAAGCTATTATAATTATAGGTATTTAGCTCAACAACTTAACGAAAAAAAAATAAAATTTATTATTTATATGTAGGTAGTAGGTACCTACTAGGTATCTACATTTAATTGAGCTATATTATATTATAGAAATCTTACACTTAAGGTACAAAAAAAAAAAAAAATTGTATGCTTAAAATATCAATCAAAAAATCTAATTAATTTTTTTTCATTAATTAAAGTTTTTTTTTCAATTTTTGTGAGTTTAAGTTTTATTACATCCACGGATACGCTCCAATGGTGAAGGAAGTATCGATAACCTATCCACCCCAAACGAAATCACCAGGAAAATACAAAATCAACTCAACAATCTTTCACGGTCTGGCTACTCAATCACCTTATTCGATTCCTAGCCACAACCAAATCCCGGGAAATGAAAGAGCTGATGAAAAAGCTCGTCAAGCAATAACTTCCCCTGACGCTACTAAACTTAATTGTTTTACCCTAAACGACGCTAAATATATCGCAAATAATATATGGCTACGGGAATGGAAACAAGGCACCTCAAAACTCAGCCAAATCAAAAATAGCATCCACACATGGCCCTCCCCACCCGACTTCATAAGGAAGATGGAAACAGCAATAAATAGAATGCGCATAGGACACACGCAGATAACACACCAGCACTTGATGAAGAAAGAAGATCAACTCATTTGCGCCAGTTGTGGTACTCCCCTATCAATTAAACATATTATATCCGAATGCCGCTCCTTTGAAATGAACAAACGCGAAGCTGGGGTATCAAATATCATATCGGAAGCAACATAAACACATAAATCGCATGATATCATTTTTAATCAAGACCAACCTTATCAATAACTTATAACCCTTTTTTTGTAATATGTTTAGTTAAATAGTGTAGATTAAGAATTTATTAACCTTATTATAACTCATTGTACGTCAATGGCCATAGTTACCGAGGCTCAAACTAAATAAAAAAAAAAAAAAATAATGAAGGGTCAAACATTTTTACAACTTCAGAATTTTAATAATCGACATTCATAAATATGCGTAACAATAACAAAGGACTTTAAACAAAATATATTATTTTAAATAGAACTTTTACTGTTACTTTATTTTTAAAAGATACGTTTATTTATTAAAATGAATGCATAATACATTATTGCTCTTAATTTGTCAACCAATTATTTGTAAGTAATATTATAGTTTCTCATTTCAATTAATATATTAAATGAGAAAAAAACATAAGTTGATTCTCATAGTTTATACTTTATTAATTTCAAATATTGTTTATGTTTATTTATATAGTTATTTGTTTACAAAAACATGTGTATAGTATAATCAATCAATATACTTAAAACAAATCATATAAATAATTGGAAATTTAAAGTATTTAAATGGTTTTATTTATTTTTGAAAAATACACTTTTTCCATAGTTCAAATGTTAATAGGATTTTATTATTTCGTACATAAACCTAGTTCTTATAATAAAGTTTATAGTTATAAAATATGCATTTTTATTATATGTATACAAATTCAATATAATATATATAGTCCAATTACATTTTTTATGTTAATATTTTTCAAAATATTTTCTATAGTGATTTAAATTTACCTTTTTAATTTTAGTGCATGTCTATAAATATTGAATATTAAATGTTTAAATACTATTCACCAAATTACCCAAAAATAAATTTATATTACATATAAATTGAGATTTTTTCTTGCATCCACTTTTTTAAAACTATTATATTACTCCATCTATAGAAAATCTAAAAAAATTAAAATATATTCTCAAAAAAATTATTTTAAAAAGTATAATATTGATAAAAAATTGTCAACGAAAATCATCTAGACTATACAACCATCCAAATATACATAAATAAGGTGTTTCACGGTGAACTGACAATTGCAATAAATGTTGTTCTATTGAACACTTTACAACTTCGTTTTTTTGTTTTTTAATTGTCAATTTTTATCTATGCTACATTTAAAATGCTTTTTGTTTTTTTTAACATTTTGTATACAAAATTAAAAATTTTAAAACCTCCAAATATTAAAGTAATTTTCAATAATATTTTAGAGATATTTATTGCCTGTTATATGAGATAAAATATGTCACCCTAGTTGTCGGAATTTTATAACATTACGCTATAGTGGGTATTGCGTTTTATTATATTACCAATAAAAAATATATCTCATCCTTATCAAAAACAACTGTTTGTTATCACTCCATATTTATTTGACAAAAAATTGTTGTTACAAGTTATAGCCATATTAAATTTGGTTTCAATTATAATTGAATAAAAAACAATAAAAATATTATTTTTTCCATATTGTATAGGTTTTTATTTTAAGCATGTGTTTATAGTTACAATAATATGTAGATAAACTGGACTGTTTACTAAAAACAAAAGTTAATGAATGCATGGGAATATAATGCTCTAAAAAAGACATTTAAGTTTTAAACGTATAATTACCCTATATTATAGGCCTATCTATATATTTCTTGGATAACATGCTTGTTCAGAATTTTAATATAGTAGTACCTAATTCTATGTAACATTATTATATTATTTATATATTGAATAAAAGTAACCACGTGGGTAGTTTCAATTAATCAAAATAATAATTTACTTAGTAATTTTATTTTTATTTATTTTTTTTAAATAATTTTTAAAAAAGGTGGAAAAATTGCCATACTTTATTGTATAGTAGGTATCCAGAGATTAATTGTAATGGATGAGTTAAATTTGCATTTAATTATATATTATTTTAAACAAAAAATAATTCTAAACGGAGATGATATACAAGCCTATATCACTAAAAATATTTTTTATTTGTTTTTGATATTACAATAAAGTAAAGCAATTAATTTTACTATTAACACTTAATACAACTTTTTTCTAAAACATTGCATTCTTTGAAAATATAGTAAGTCATCGTTTAACGTCGCTTCATTTAGTGTTGTTTCGCTATTGTATCGTAGAAGTTTAAATTCTTGTATTTTGTTTAACACTGATACAGTTTCAGTATAACGTCGTGCATAATATATATATTTATATATATTTTGTATAAATCGTTGCAATAAGTAATTTAATTTCATCAACCTTTTTTAGATAATACTGTTATTGTTTTTATTAACAATTTTATATACCGTAGATACAGTAAAACCTTGATTAACCACCAGTCTCGAGGCCAGAGCTTTGACGAATAATCGAAAAGATGGTTAAACGAGCAATAAACTTTTTTTTTAAACATACATACACATTATTTATTATTTTTCAATGCATATTGATATAATTTGGCACTATTACTTATTATTACATTATTTTTATTTTTTTTTAAATGTATTAAACATTTATTTATTATTTACAATTACATAATTAACAACTATTGTTTTTTGAAAAAGTAGGCTGATTTTTTTTTTTTTTTACCATATTACGTTCTTTTTTGGCACTCATAATAAGGCGATTAGATTTTACTGCAACGCACAAGTAGTTCACCTAACCTATGCGAAAATGTGGCGCTTGGTGGTCAACCCAAAAATACGGTTATTTAGAGAATAGATAATCGAGGTTCTATTGTACTATTGGTTGCATTTTAAAACCGTAAATCTTATCGGTCAATGTATAACAAAATACCGTTAACTTACAGTGGGTTATAACAGCAAACTATTTTTAGTGCAAATTAATGGATAAGAAAAGATGGTACCCCGACAAAATATTGCCGGTAAAATATCGCATGACCAAAATAACACAACAAAAATGTCGCAAAACCAATATACTGTAAAGAAATAATGCCGCTGTAAATTATTCTCGCATCTGTTAAACCAAATACATCAATAATTAATAAAAACAAGACAGTCTATTGGGCTGAATGAGTAAAGAAAATAGAAGTATATTATCATAATCGAGAATTTGAAGATCATCTTCAAGGTATTTCATTTAATATTATATACATCCATTAATTTTTTTTTTTATTTCTTTTATCAATTTTATTAAATTATACATATTTTTATACCTATCAATATTATATGCTTTGAAATTTGAATTTTATAAAATTATTTATAACTATTATAAAATATCAATCAATAATCAATATTATTTATTTCTAGCTAAATTATTACTATATTCATGCTGACCCTATTTATTCCATGCTATATAATGGTTTTGCGATATTTCAGTTGCGATATTTTATTGGCAATATTTTTTTGGTGATTCAAAAAAGGTAAGATTTTAAAATATTATTTAGTAATCATGCTAACACGTTTGAAGTTTTAAATCACCACTCGTTATTATTCGGTCTCGTGTATATCTATATAGTGTTAAAACGTAAGTGATTTTTTTTATAATGTTTATTAAAATAATTATTAATAGTAATAAAGGGTGCAAGTTTTTATTACTTGAAAATTTTAAATACAGAAAATTTAAAGTGGGTAATGTTAGTAATGTGATTTAGTGGTGTTTTATTAAAAAAATTGTACGTCCTCGGTTACAAATTACAATATACAATAAAATTATTGCGGTTTTTGTTTATCGACCTTTTTGTGGTCGAAACCTTAAGTATACAGTTTTTTAGATACAGCAATTTTTAACCTATTAAATGTCTGTAGTTTTAACCTACCAAAAGTATGCAATTTTGTCCTGTATTTTATCAAAAGTGTGTAGTTTTAAGAACCAACTGTACTATTTTTATTTATTTTAAGTAATATGTATTACGTAATTATTTTTCATTTTTAAGGAATGCATTTTTAATACGAGTATGTACGTAAATCTAATTATAAGTTTTCATTAGTTTTCAGTATAATATGTAATTCAATATAATTTAATACAAACAATTAAATTATACAATTATAATAAATAAGTATATTCTTATTTATTGAGAGGAACTCATTATAATAAAATGTACCTATGTAAAAAGTGTTTCGATTAACGGTTTTTTTTTAGATGCTGTGTTTTCTAAGAACCTAACCTCGACATTAAAAAAGGACTTACTATATTATTGTATGTATCAAATACAATAATATACATAAATCCTAATGAATAATATTTTTTTATCATAACAAAATAATTTTCATAGATTAAATATCTAATTTCATCTAAATTTTAACTTAAAATTACCTATAAAATACCTATAAAAAAAATCAAATAATATATAGATATTTTTATTTCAGTATAAAATACGTATAAGGAATTTTTTATTAAATTTTCGAGTCTTAACTATAAAATGTAACTTAAACTAAATTAAAAATATGATAAAAAATAATAATCATTCTTGTGGTTTATGGAATCGATAAGCACTAGTCAATAAAAATAAGGTACTTATTCAAGTTTACTAGTGTTAAAAAAAGTGTTCAAATTCTAGTATTATACATAAAATTTAATTACAATTTATTTGGGACACACTTAATATTACACAAAATTCTACAAGATCAATTAAATCTAATAAATTAAAATTTTTGACAATCGCTAAAAATATAAACGTGATAAAAATAAGCCTTCAAATAAACCATCTGATAATAATTGTGTTAAACTACTATACTATACTATTATCTAAAAAGAGTTGATTAATTTATCAACTGTGTTTGTTTTATCTAACTACTTTAGATTCAACATTTCAAAAAAAAATATATATATTAGTAGTAAAAAAATGACTTATAGAGCATAAAAATATTTCTGTAGTTTACAGAGCATGCAAAATTTACTTTAAATCAGCTAATTAACGAAGATATCAAGTTAATAAGAAATGTTTTCAGAAATTTTTGATCAACCATTTTAACGTAAAGTTTCATATACATTTAAGAAAAAAATTAATGTAAGCGAGAGTATAAAAAATATTGGACAAAATAATTCATCTATGATTCAAAACGCTAAGTTAATGAAAAATATAAAAAAAAAAAACGCTGCATATTCAATAATTGTACACCTAGTAAAGCCAGAAAAATCTTAAAAAATATTTTAATACTTAAATATTTCATTTATATTGATGATTGCAGACATTTTAATTATTTAATTATTTGAGCTATTCGCAATATCCATTTCTATTAAAAATGTCAAACTACAATAGTTCATACTAGACTAAGTTATGTCAGCAATGAGGAACTTAATTTTGGAATAACATAAAGATATGTCGTATTGTATTTAATTTCTTAAATATGATATTGCTTTATAAGTATATTATTTTAATATTTAAAAAGTAAAATTGAGTAGAATTTTAAAATGCAAACAGTCTTTAAATAACCCAAGAAAATCAAAATATTTTGAAAATGTTATAATGTATAAAATAGAAGTACAAAAATTTGGTGAATATTCTAACTATCTACAAATTTTCAAATTCGTTATAAATTACAACATGAAGAAATCAATTTTATTGAAAATGGCTGAGTATGAAATTCCTGTTTATCCTTTATTTTTAAATTTTCCGATTTTAAATGTACTTGGAATTTTTTTATTTCCCTCAAAGTACCAACTAGATTCAATTTGCTACCAAAAACTACCAATGATAAGCACACAGATAAAAAAAACTCTTTATTGTAAAATCAATGCATTCATCACTCCGTTCAAAATTTAAAAATATATTGAAATTCAAAAGAAAAAAATTTAAAAATTATAATGGTAAAAATACAATTTTTTCTAAAAATTTAGTTTTTCAGTCACTTAAAATTGTGCAAAATAGTATTTTCTAAACTCAAGTATTTTTTGAAGTGATGAATGTAATATAAATATTTATAAATATTTCAAAGTTTATTAATGGTTTTTATTTTATTTACTATAATTTTTATAAAGCATAGACATACCGCGATTTTCCATTCTGACAAAACACACATATTTAGTAAATAGAAATTGTTATAATTTGATGTATTCTATTAAGAATTTAATGCCTTAATGATTTATATTATTTTTTTTTTTTATCTTAAAAAATCTAACGAACAGTAAATTCGTTTGGTACTTGCAGTGTAAATAAGAGATTTTTTTAGTCATTTTACACTTCAAACAATTATATTTTCCCGTTTTATTAAATTAATAAGGCTTTTAAAGGCTTTCAAAGTTTTCAAAGCGTTACCTTCAAATATTTCAACGACTACACCTGATCGAGACCAAAAACTGTTATTGTCATAAAAAAAAAATAAATCTACAATTTTTTTTTTTTTTATATAATTTATGAACAAGGCTCGGAACTTCTAATGAATGCATTTTCTTGGTTTGTCCTAGAACATCCAAAGTAAAATACAAAAAATATGTTTCACACTTCTCTGATGTCATACACGAAATTTTATTTTGTTATTTACTGCTATTTGGCTAATTTAAGGTTTTTAGTGATATTTTTAGGTATATTTTCACATAAATACATATTATAGGAGCTATTTTGCTAATTCGGAGTTATAAATACTGTTTATGTGCATATTTTTAAAAACGCGATATGTCATATTATTGTATAAGATATCACGGCCCGCCGCAACAGACCGCGTTCTGTGTGCTCAGGCCTTTAGACTGTTGTTTTCGTCGATTAAATCGGACAATTCCGTTCGTTTCCAATAAATTGTTTATTTTTAAAATAAAAAAAGTCACATCGTACTATCGCACTATTATCGGATTCGTTGTATTATAGTGCTGTCGTATTAACCATGTACTAATGACTGAACACGGTAATTTTATTTTAGTGTTCCGTCGTCGTTTAGATGTGTCGCGTGTTCGATTGATCGTAAACTGTTGTACATACTCTCATGTTTTTAGTGTTTTTATATTGGTTTTAAAATGTCTAAAGTAAAATCAAATAATTTATATTTATAAAAAAATTTGTAAAATTAAATATATTTTAAATTCAATGTTTAATGAAATTTTTTGAAAATTTTATTTTGCATAATTTCCAATTTTTAGTGCTATTTATAGCGCTTATATTAATGTTTTTATGTCCATATTTAAGCGCTAAAAATTATTTTATTTTTTTAGTGCTATAACTTCCGAGCCCTGTTTATGAATTACATTTTATCTAAGTAATATTAAATTTTAAAATCACGATAATATCTTGTATTAATTGTATTCTACCATTAACTCAATGAACATAACAAAAGGTTTTAAAGAGCTCACTAGATTAATTTCGTATCTAAAGAAAAATAATCTCTTGTCGAAAAATCAATTCCGATTTAGGTCATGTATAAGTACTTAGGATACATTATTTAATACAACTTAATTTATTTATAATTAGCTAGATAACAGCAACTAGGTAATTATTCCGGTATTCTTGAACTTAAGCCAATACTTTTGATATAGCGAACCACAACATTTTATTACAGATACTGCCTAGCTTCGGTATTGATAGTTAAAGCTTAATTTGGTTCGAAAGCTACTTGCAAAATAAGAAAAAAATAGTGAAAATAACTGACATAATTGGTCAAAAAGTTCTTGTCGAGTATTGTGCTTTTTCAAGGAAGTGTTTTGGGTCTTATTTTATTTACCTTTTATAATAACTTGGTCAATAATTTAATTTTTAATGGATAAAAATTCTCATACTTCGATGACATATGATTACTTTTTTTACTTACAAGTCTTGAGACAGGATTTATCATAACACTTGAGTTGATCTAAATAAACTTTTTCAATGCTTTTGTGATAAAAATTTTACATTTAATGGAGACAAAACAATTTTTATGACTTTTTCAATTAATAAAAGCTTTTTAAATCGTAATTCTTTAATAATACTTAGATGCATCGATGGTAACAGCTGTTTTTCTTTAAATTACTATATAGTTATCAAATAACGTAAGTAACCAGAATATAATGTCTAGGCATCATTTTTGATACTAATTTACGTTGGAATTTTCAGACTCAAAATTCGAGGAAAAAAATAAAATAGATTATACAATATTCCCGTTAAATATACTTGTAAATCCTCTAGACCGTCTTTCGTTAAATTTTTTAATTCCTATGTTTTTCAATTCCATGCTATTTCAATTTTTAAAAAATATTCACATTTTTAATAGTTATATTAAAAAAATTAAGTATAACTGTTGTTTTCGCTACAAGTTTAAGTAATTTATACATTAAACAATATACATATTATATTTATTTAATTTTTTTGTTATTTTCATATTGTTTTTCTTTTTTTGCCGTTCTTTATTTTTCAATTACATTCACATAATTTAATTTATTAATCATGAAGCTCAACCATAAGCTTCTAGCTTCAAAGAGATAAACAAATATAATCATGTTAACTATATTGTTGTAATTTTTATGATAATCGTATAAATAAATAAATAAATAAGAAAAATTACCCTCTTTACTATTTGTTTTCATTTTACAAATTTTAAAAGAAAAAAATTATATTGATTCAATTATCAAAAAAAATGATCTAACATATTATAAAAATGATAATACAATGTATACTCAATTGTCCGTGTAATTAATAATACTGGCATCCATAGATAAGAGAATTCCATGGATAATCTACTAAATTAAAATTGAAACAAAATTCAAGACATAATTATATTATTAAAAAATTATAATTAAATCTTATAATGCTTTATATATAGTTTTTAAGGAAAATTAAATTAAAATACTTTATTTTTATTTAAAAATGTATATAATATGACATATAATACTTATTATTAATACTATATATTTATTTTTTGTCAAAAAATCGATTACAAGTTGTTGATTTTTCTTTTAAAAACATTTCTTTTTAACTTGCGATTGAAATTTTTTTTAACATAATTTTGTCACAGAGATTTATATCGTGTTGTTCTTTTAATATTGAATGAACCTGCGATTAATCGAGAGTAAATTTATCATTTTGTTAATTTTAATTTTTAGTGAAATTGTAAGTATAATTAGTATTTTTTTTTTTTTTTTTATAAAGAAATTAAGTTTCTATATTATAGATAGTTAGACAACCGCACCTTCAAGGTCCGCCACAACCTTGAACACTCGAAACAATTTCCTATTGCTGCAGTGGTCCCTCAAGGCAGTGACATCACACCTTTTCTATACACTATATACACATCAGATCTGCCCACATCTGAAAATACAATCCTCGGAACCTATACAGACGATACCGCAATCCTCTCTACAGCCACAGATCATACCACTGCAAGTCTCCAACTACAACCACACATTGATATCCTCTTTCAATGATTCGTTAAATGAAGAATAAAAATAAATGAAACGAAGTCTTCCTTCCTTTATTACCTTTTCTCTGAGGCCTCATTACTGTCCTTCAATAACAATGAATAATATTATGATCCCTCATTCAAACGAAGTGAAATATCTTGACTTGTTATTTGACAGACGACTAACACAGTCAACTCATCTCAAGAATAAACGTAATAAGTTGAATTCAAGACAGCACCTACTAAGACCACTCCTGCGCTCAAAACTAACATTAAACATTAAAATATTATTATACAAAACTCTCATACAACCACTTTGGGCATACGGGGTGGTAGTATGAGGTTCTGCCAAAAAATCAAACAAGAGAACCATCCATTCCTTTCAAAATATCTGCTGTCGCCTAATTACAGGAGCACCCTGGTATGTCTCCAATAACATTATAAACTCCGATCACAAAATCCGCTCTGTCAACGATATAGCCACTCTATATTACAAACACTTTCACATGAAACTCTTATCCAACCCCAACCAGCTTATCAGGGATTTGGCCTTACCAGCATTACCCGAGAACCCGATGATAAGACTTAAACGGAACTGGTGCCGTGATTTGAAAACTGTATAAAACGTATACTCGATGTAAATATTAATATAAATAATGCAAATTTTAATGTAAATTTAAATTCAAATTTTTAAATATTAAGTCATAGGTGTCTCTAATGTGAGACTTCCTACTATGTAATCACTCACTCCCAAATTTTATCATCATACTTATTACTTATTGTGCAAACTATGTATAGATCGTAATATTTCAAAATAAAGAAAAATTAAAAAAAAAAAAAAAAATATTATAGAATTTTTTTTTTAATATGTTTAATATTGTACTGTTCGGATCAATTTTTTACAGTTAACAATCCACAAACGGAATAGAGAATAGAGTACAAAGTTATGAATGCACAATGTAATTTTATTGTAACTAAATTAGTTATATTTAGTAAAACTGTTACCTATATGAACAATATTGTAAATCTTATACATGCAAATATTTTAATCGTTTAAATCTTTAATGAAAATAACTGTTTTTATTTATATGAAACATAAGACTTTTTACACATAATGAAACGTATTATAATTTTATATCAAGAATTTATTTATTGTTTATTAATAATATTTTTATTAATTTTAATAACTATTTTCAATTTTTCATACATTATTTCAGCAATAATATAATATAATTAATATATTTATTTAGACTTATAAATATTCGCTATAATATATTTTCTGTAGTTTTCTTTATCATATTTTTGTAGCATTCAATTTCATTTAAAGAATCTCTGTCATATATTTTATTATAGCTATATATAAGAATTAGTTTTATCAACTGTACTTGACACTAGAGAGCCTAGATAATAAGAGAGTGGTCAACCAGCTGAACGTTTTCTATTGGTTGGCTGTTATCACTGATTTTTCGTCCAAAATGTTCAAATAATTTTCAAATCAACTGTCGAATACCTACTACCTATAGACGTATATTGTATAGGAAACTACTGTGAAATATTATTAATTTATTGATTTATTAATTTTCTTAAAGTATACGTATTATCATTGAATCATTCACTCACGGAAGACGTCAAACAATACCAACGAGAAATAACGAACTGACTGGCGACTGCATTCTATAATTTTAAAAAATGACGAAAAAATCGTGTTATTGTAATAATTCTAATAACAGAAAATATCAGTACTTTTCTAAAAATAAATATATTTAAATGAAAATATATTGTGGAATACCCGTTATCGGGCCGCCGTGCGCCGCGCCGCCAATACAATTATAAATAATTTGGTATTGTTTTATTTTTTTATCAATAGGACATTTAGAAGTAATTTATTTTGTGAATTACATAACATTTGACTCTAATATGCAGTTAATAACAAAAAAGTTGTAAAATATGCAATTATATGCAAAATAAAATGTTGTATTTGGATTTGTTTAGGTATAATTCAAATTTGTAGCTGATCTAGCAATTTTTTAGTCCATTCAGTAAAAACATGCAAATGCATGAACTTACGGGCCCTAATAATAATTATATATTTATATTGTTATATATAATCATTTTATAAAAATGAAATTTCAAAAACAAAAAAAGGCGGGAAAAGTTTGGACGAAACATGGCTGTTATCTACTTAGTTGGCCACTCTCTTATTATCTAGGCTCTCTACTTGACACTATTAGCAATAGAAATAAATAATATGTCTTCTATGTTTAGATGATTTTATGATGTGTATAAATTATAGATTCAAGGTATATAATATTGTTTTACACCCAGTTTTAATGATACTATTTTCAAAGTTAAAAGTAATATTTTTTAGATCCCAGGATATAGCAGCAATATGAACAATAAAATAAATCTGATAGATAAACTTTAATTTAGAAAAAATATACGTGATTTTGATATTATGAGAGCATAGTTTGCACTATTTATTCAAAACTAAGTTAAAAGTTTGTTTTTGCATACCAGCCAATGCCTTTCATGCATTTTAAGTAGTTAGTTACAGCAAAAACAAAAATGATTTATACAAATTATTTAAGTCCGTATGATATACCTACTATAAGTATAACATTATACTAGTCTATTAGCTATTTTACTTTTAAGATAAATATTTAATGTGTCTTACCTTATAAATTATTTTAAACTAATAAATAAATTAATAATTGGATTAAGTATATAAAAAATATATATTAGGTAGGTGTAGGACGTAACTTAATACTAGGTTATGAGTGATCTATTAAACGTAAGACACTTGTTATTTCAAAAATAATTTTTTTTATTATTTATCGAAATTGTATAACATTTTAACCCCTCATTTAGTAAATAAGGTAGATTAAAAACATAAATTAAAATATAAAACTAGGTATCTTAAATTTAATTTTAATTTTAAAATTGAATAACTAATTATGTCAATAATATATTATGTTTTTATTTAATGCATTTTATTTTAAATATGCTATAATCCCGGTATTATGTATTAGAATTAGGTATTTATTTTCTAACTTTGTAGCAAATTTTGGTGAGATTTTATTTTTTTTGTAATTTAGAAGTTAAAAATCAAAGAATAAATAATTAAAATTTACGATTTTTTTAATATGTATATATATATATATATATATTAGTCGAATTTGTTATTCTATATAATATACAATTTATATTTAAATATTGTTTATACATGGATCACTTAAATTATCTGAAGTATTACTTTCGGAAAACAAGTGACACCTACAGTTATACTAAAAGACACAACGCTCCGTCAGAGAATGATAGTTAATCATTGTTTAAAAACAAACAGTTATAGATTATAACACTACAGTACACATTTAAATTCTGGGTATCTAAAACCATTTACATTTTACAACAAATATCACTACTTAAATTTAAATTTGCTTCCTTAAACATATATTAGTATAATGAAAATCACTTTATTTTCATAATGCATTTTGATCATTGGATTGACTACAAAATAAATTAAGTATGTATAAATAGATTTAATTCAAAACTTAGTTATTTTTATAAACAATTCGATTTTTAATCAATTTATTATTTTATCTTTATTTAACTAGAAAAGTTAACTAATTAAATAACTTTACAAATACAAAGCATACAATTGTAAACAATTTATTTTGACAGTAACTGTTGAACACGAAACTCCTCTTATAATTGCACACATAATTAATAATTACCAAACACTTAACCTCGAGACTTCTTCTCATAAACTCTGCATCAATCAGAGAAGCTTTCAATCAACACAATACTACCAGTATTTTTAATTTTTCTCAACAAATAAATTTAGATAAAAATCTGTAATTATAACTGTAAATATCATATTTTATCACTACCATTGTAAGAATTCATTAATGTATAAAAATGTCGTAAATGTTGTCTTGGGCTAATACCGTTGTAATTGAAGCCTTATTAATATAAATAAATAAATACAAAAAGACTGAAAGATACCTTAATTATTTTAGACAGAAAAATGATACAAATTTTTATCGATCGTTTTCTAAAAAGACGAAACAAAATGTCATAATAATCAACAGGTCAAATCAAATTAAGTTTGACTATTTGTATTTTTATTAAATTTAAATATGTTAAGTAATATTATATATTAAGGTATGTATTCTAAATATTAATCTAAATTTAAAATAATTATTTCCAATAAATAAGGCTAGGGGATTTTTTTTTTAATTATTATCTTCAAACAATTTTATATTATACTTAATATAACACTTAATAAAATTAAAACTCAAATAATGTAAAACATATATACTTAAAAAAAAAAAAAATTATTTTTAAATGATAGTTATATTATAATCACTTAATAATAAATAACAGTGGTATAGTTAAGATTAAAATTGCTCACAAAAATATAGAGTAACAATTATTACTACTTTTTTTTTAATATTAAAATCTCTAGTTCTATTTATAAAATGTATTCTAAAACTGCAAAGTATTATTTTAATTATTTATTTGTTTTTAATAGTTTTATCTAGGATTTTAGATATGTTTAGTTTATATATATATATATATATTTATCAATTTTAGTCTTATCCGAATTTTGCTTTAATAAGTATCATAAACATTTTACCAAATTCTAGTAAAGATATTGATTACTAATAGCTTTATTATCTTAGAAAAGTTGTGATTAAATTAAAAAGATCCATTGTTTGATCTATTTATACAAAAGTTAAAAGAAATATCCCTAGTATAAAAATTAAAAAGTATACTTTGAATATAGCAGGGTAAAAAAATATCTATTTCTTTTTGGATATGTGATTATTCCATGGTATTTTAAAATATAATTAAATCTCAAACTGAAAAATTTGTTTACACGTTAGAATTATAAATTATTTTTTTCTTATTTTTATATTTACTATTTTTAATTTAAAAACATAAAAATAAATTGTATATACATATTAATACAAAAGTTATAAAATACTATACAATATTTTTATAAAATAATACATGATGAATACATATATGTCTAAGACACATTCATTGCAATAAATTACAATTAAAAAAAAAAAAAATCACAGCAAATGTTTTTACTAAGAATTTTTTTTTCACAATCCATCATTATAACGGGACAATAATGACGCTCGTGTTTAAAAAGTAATCTCTGACATCAAAAACACTCATCAAAATTATAAATTTTTCGTATTTATTTTTCTGTTCTTTTGTAATTAAATGTTTTAGTCAGATAACTAAATATATTTTAATCAACAGTTTAAAAAATGTATGTGAAAATTATTGCTCATCACTTTAAACAAAATATTATCATCAAGATAATATATTCTAATCAGTTTTTGTAATAGAATACATAAAATTATGTCATAGATAGTATAAGGTGAATCTATAAATAAATACAAAATAATGTCATATCTCTTAAAAACTGTTACATTTTAGTTTGACAAGACCACAATCTTCCACAATCAAGTCATATGATTTTTTGTAATAAACCAACCTTATAGGCTATACTAAAAAGTTTTAAATTTTAAAAGTAATAATATTTATAAATTTCATTAAATTTCAACATTTTCAAAAAAAAAAAAATTTAAATGTTAAAACTTCTCCGACAATAATTGTCTTACGTTAAATAGATCACTCCGTATATATTATATCATAAGTTATCACTTTAAAGTGAAACAATCAAATAAATAAGATTCGAAAACTTTCTGTCTATAAATATACTAGTATGTTCAATGTCTATCGGTAGTTACTTTTACACATAATATCTATTAAGTTTATCAATATTAACTAGTTTCAAAACTATTTATAAATTAAAAATAAAATTATAATAAACTATTATTTGTATTTTACTTTGAAGATGTTTTTATTACTATTACTTTAATATGTACTACATTAAAACAAAGTTTTCATAATTTCGTTGTACTTAAAATCTCTCCATAAATTATCTCTAGTTCAACCCAATAAGACATTACAATTTTTCATTTATTTATGATAAAAAAATACCTATATTTAATCTTTAATATTTTATACATGTATATAAATAAAAAAAACAAGTTAATTTCAACTATCTATGCTTCAGTTTATAACATGTTTGAGCTTCTATCAAGGTTATTCATAGATATTATGTTTGCCTTTAGTTAGAGCGATAAAATACTATTGCATTTACAGCAATATATTGTTACCAACTATAAATTATTTCTAATTTTTTTTTATTTTTTTTTTTTTACGGAAAACACATTTTGATATAAAAAAAAAAACATTACTTAAAACAAGTTATAAATTAAACGCTAAATGCTAAAATGTGAAAATTGTACCATTTTGAATTTGTGTCATATTTACTTTAAAATAATATATATACGATTACAATAAGAAAAACATGTTACTATATCTATTTTTAATAAAACCTTTAAAGCTTTAGGCCGAATCGTACTTAGCTAATCAAAATCACATTCAGAGGTAATTTTAACTTTAGTTCAAACATTATCACCCACGATCACCAACTTCGCAACCGTGTCTCGCATTTTATATCGTGAATAATTATGACTATTCAACAGGTTTAAAATATCAAATATTTTAGCATAAAATATATCTGTACCTTTGTACATTTATTCTAGTACAAACCTAGTGTTATGTTATTTAATATTAGTTTATGTATAGCGTCACATAACTTACTTATGTCTCGACTTCAAAAATAAAAACATTTACATTTTCAAACAGACTATGATTATAAATTTCCCGTACAGACCATTATTATGGTTTAAAGAACCAACTTTTTTTGAAACAGTCATTTTTCTGAGTCGCTTCAATATATGATTCAATTTGTCGAGAAAGTAATATTTTCACCCACATACCTAATATTCCATATTTTTTTTACAACACTACACTGAAAAATGTAAATTTCATCTGACATTTATTATGTAAGTTCGTATAATGTTCAACTTGTTTTTATTAACAATTTTGTTACGTTATAAAGAATAAAAATATATTATACATCATTATATGTTTTCAAATTCACCTTGATAAAATAAATAGTCTGAATACCAAAAATGTTATAATAAGTGCTTGATAATGTTTTATTATATTATAATGTTAGCTTTTCAATTAAATAAGTTAGTAATACAAATATACAATGATAATATGTTGTATAATAATATCTAAATGATTATCATCGTTTATCATTTAATTTATCTTAATTTAGAGCGTATCAAAGGTCCACTATTAGATATCCATAATATATATATTTATATATATGTAATAATAAGTATAACTCTAATATTTATAAAAAAAATCCAATTTACTTTTAAAATAACATAAGAGAATAAAAATTAAAATAGATTTGTTTTTAACAGTTTTCGTGGTCATTATTATAATATCACGCATTTAATATTTTATGACTTCATTTATTCAAAAGTAAATTCTTTTTTTTTTTCTAAAAATGATTAAACAAATTATTTTTTCAAAGATGTTAATACATCTTAATTGAAATTTATGCACATTAACATTCACAAAAACAATTATCTGCTTAAGGGATTTCATTAAGAAATATAATTTCTATTTGAAAACAAGAAACTTGCATTACAACAGGTACTGACATAAAAAAAAACAAAATATAACTATTTGAAAATTTGGTCAAAACTTAATTATACTTAAAAATTTCAAAAATTATAATTTTAATGCTTTCATAGTTTGAGACTATCTGTCTAATCCCCTTGTACTTTTTCCATATGTCATTCAATTATCATATTTCTATTAAAAAATAATCAAATTCAATTTCAAAAGCTTTTTTAAAGTGCTTATATAACAAAAAATGTAGTCATTAATCATTATGGTGCTGATTAAAAATGTATAATAGTATACCTGCCTGATTCCTAATATAAATGCAACACTAAAAAGTGAATATATATTTAATAATTCAGAAATTTAATTCTTATAATTTAACTTTTAAAATTAATATTATCTGTTATAGAAAATAAGATTCATATCAAATAATATAACTATTCATATAACCACCATGACAAATAGAAATAAAAATCTGTTGAACTTATTATAAAATACAGGACGGTTTCTATAAAGAAATTTGGCCATGTGACGTTTAAAAATCGTGGCAAATTTTTCTAATCTCTATATAATATAGTATATTATACAACTCTAGCATTGATTGTACCCTGCAAAGTTATTAATAATTACCCGCCAAATGTGTAGGTCAGAGGATTTTCTCACTGTTTGCTTGTTCAAGTATTAAGCCATATTAAAAGTTTCCAGATCTTTAATGATTCAACAATATCCGACCTAGCAACAACTTCCCACCCGGGATTAGTAGTGATATCAGCTACTGTGGTGAAACGTGCATGTTTAGCAAAGAAGATACGATAAAATATACTCTTATACTATTAAAATTAGTATTATTATTTAGTAACTAGTAAGTTAAAACTATTTAAATATTCTACGCTCTAAACGAAGTTGTACGTGTATATATTATATAACCATATAGGTACTCTAGTTATAAATCAAGTACTATTACTTTCATGGGATTCGATAAGTAATAATTGGACTGTGTTTGCATAAAAAACAAGAATGGTTTAATCTGAGTTCTTATGACAAAACTGTAAATTCACTGCAATGATTAACGAACAAGTATGCAGGTACCACTTTATTTTTATCATATAAATTATTCTTAAGAGGACATTACGCCCGTATATTTTGTTATCTCTGTCTTACAGATGTATAAAGAGTATATTGCGAGGCCCAATTTGAATTTTATAAGAATTTCGAAATAATTGTTTGTGTTGACAAATACCGCAGAATTATATTCAACCCTCCAAAATTAAAATGTTTTTAACTTTTTATAACTTATGATAAGCAATGATTTAGTAAACAATTAGGAACAAATGAAGCATAAAAAAAAAAACTAAATGATCGCTTTCAGTTTTGTTACGAAAACTTAACGAGGGTATTGGGATTTAGATTTAAATGTGCGTTAATTTAATAAAATTCTTCTAAGTTACTTTATATATTAAAGCAAATTGATGAAAAATCAAATTTTAAAGCTAGAATATTTTCTTCTATCAAATAATTTCAGCCAGTTTTCCACAAGGAAACGACATCGCTCTTTTCCTCTATACACATCCCAACTTCTGAAACCTCCTTTATCGGGACCTAAGCTGAATCGAGCCACGTCCTCCACAAAGCTAGCTTTTAACTACAAAACCACTTGAACAACCTATCCCTTTAATTCAATGCATAGAAAATTAAAAGCAATAACTTCAAATTAAATTATGTCACATTTGCCCATTACCAGAAGACTTGTCCCATTTATAACGTTTATTAACATAATCGTTTCTCAGACAAGAGAAACAAAATATCTTAGTCTGCTACTTGTTAAAAGATTCACCTGGAGTCCACACTTAAAAACAAATGCAAATAACTAAACTGCCACTCACATATCCTAAGACCCCCTCTAAAATCAAAAATAAACGCTTCTAACCGTCTACTATTATACAACAACCTACTTCAACCTATCTGGTCCTATAGAATCGCTCTCTAAAGTTCGACTAAACTAACAAACACCAGAACCATCCAAGCTTTCCAAGCTTTTTTCATAATAATGACTAAAAATCAACACTTATCAATCAAACAGCTGCTACATTCTACAATCGCCCCCACTCCGAAACGGAACATCACAATAATAGCTTCATATGTCTCAAATCCACTTCAACTATCTTCCAGGAATTCGAGTAAGACTTCTCAAACGCAATTGGTCAGCTAGAAACCTACTCAGTCCTTGATGCATACCTCCATTAAGTTAATCATTCATGTTCAAGTGTTTCTAATATGAAGCACCTTCAAATCTCCACCGTCCTTTTGTATTATACGTATAGCCAAAAATATAACTAATTATACACCCCAATACAGATTATAAATAATTTATCATGATAAACGATTAAAAAGAAAGAGAAAGATAAAAAAAAAAATAATTATTCAATGCTCAGAATATAGTAAAAATTTAATAACTTATAGTTTAGATTTTTTCTAGTAGCCAATAAAACTCCTTCTCCTCTAGCATATCAATTAATTAAATTCTATTTACCTTAAATATATTAAAGCTTACAAGATCAAACTCAACATAATTTGTATCATTATTCAACCAAATTTCAAACAAAAACAATAAGATACAATGTCAATTAATAGCGCAATCATGAAAAAATTCAAGCTTAATTCTAAGCCCTCTAAAACTTTTATACATTACATGGAAGTTAAAAATATTGATTATTATTATGAGTATAAGAGCCGGGTTGATAATTTTTGGTACACCTAAATATATTGTATTTAATATATTAACACAAATGTATATTAAATATTCTTTGAATATTAAAAATGTTTCGCTGTTGAAATTACAATATGCACATGATTAGATTCGTAATTATATATAGAATTGCCATTATATATTATGTGAATCGAAAAAATGGAAAAAACACACTAATTATAATAAAACTCTTTTAAATGATTTCTTTTTAATATTTAGTTTGATTTTTCTAGTACGCTAATGAATATCAACATAAATATAATTTTTATCAATAAAATCGACGTTACAAATTAAAAAAAATTGAATAATATATTACATTATTTTTTTTTTTTAACTATGTATAGATAATAGATATATAAGTACACAAATGTCAAAATACGATTAAGATCTTCAACTAACCGTTAATATGTCTTACAAATAAATTATGTTTTTGAAATTGCAACACAAAAGTATTTATTTTTTCAATTACAACGTTTTTTCTTACTGCTTAAATATTTTTATTTAAAAATACGATACATAATCATAAATTATAATGTTTTACATTAGATTTCTATGTGAAAAATAATTCATTCACTGATGACACTCTGCCAAAAATGATGTTTAATTACTTTAAGCGCTAACTAATTACTGAAGATAACTACCTAATTTTTGTTTAATTATTACTTTAACTGATTTTTTTTTTTTATCATATAGCGCTTATGTCCAGGAGTAGTCCCGAAGGCCTATAGTTCGGACGCCTATTTGGCAAAATTTTTAGTAGGCACCCGTAGGTTTCTGCCATGCCCGGGTGGGGGGCGGCGGCTTCTCTCTCTCAGACACCGTGAATGCCTAAAGAGTGACGCCGCCCGTGACCGAGATTCGAACCGGCGACGGTGCGCGACGCAACCGCCGCCTTAGTCCACTCGGCCACTTCACCACCACTTTAACTGATAAAGTTTTGGTTCTGGGGGATTTTCAGAAATATTATCCGCGTTGAGTTCTTTTGTAGTTAAGCGAAGTCTAAAATTTTCGTAAAAGGTGAATACTGTTTTAGATATTGTGTTTATATATAGATTTGAGTATCAAGTGTTTTGATTGGAAATGTTGAGAAGTGCACATTTTATTAATTAAGAAAATTGAGTTTTCTATAATTGAAGGCTTTGTGATTATCTATGTGTGTTCACGCTAAAAGGTAACACTAAATATTTTATGGGGTTTTCACTGAATGAAAGATAATATTTAACTATACATTTTCAGATAAATTTCAAATTTTTAACACTTTCAGTACGTGCATGCGCGATACAACTTACTTTTTTTTAAATGGTAACACCAATTTTTTTTTTTACATATTCGGTTTGAGTATTTTTTCTAAACAATTTATGTATAAAATTTATTTTTCTGATTACAAAACCAGTATAAGAAATTCAATGATGAAATTTAATATTTACGAGTAATTTGTTTTTGACAAAATTTAAACTAAATTCAACTTATTGTTATTTATTTATCCAATATTGTAAAATACCTATTTACACACAGATAAGATAATCAAAATAACTTTGACAACATTTGTCAATAATTAAGATAGTAAATTATGTTCGTTATACATTTATTTTTATAAATAAATATTGATAAATTATTTTTGCTGACTAGTAATAATTATTTTCATAATTTCAAACTACTCTTGTGACAATTACTATTCATGTAACATAGTGTTTTATTCTGGTTGGGTATCAAATCTTTTTCTGAAAAATTTTTATTGTTTTAATGTACTGTTTTACATAAAAAAAATTTATTAAAATGAATAGCAGTGAAAAATTCGAACTTATTCTAATTTTTAGCGAATGTAATCGTAGTTCTCGACAAACAGTTCGGGTGTACGCAGATCGGTATCCAGATACGTTTCATCCACATCATAATTATGTCCATAGACTTTTACATGGATTAAATGAAAACAGTCAATTTCCTAACAATCAAAATAGACAACAGCAACTTAGACCAAATAATTTTGATGAAGACATTAAATTGCTGGTAACGGCCTACATACGTGCTTATTCACGTTTATCAATTAAACATGTATCTCGACAAATTGGTTTCTCAGTTGATGCAGTACATAAAATTTTGAAAAAAAACAAAATTCATCCATATAGGTAAACCTGAGTTTATCCAACATTTACGAATCGGAGATTATGAACGTAGTTACAATTTTTGTCACGGTTTAGTGTTCAATTTGAAATCGATAATTTATTTTATAATAGTATTTTGTGGACTGATGAATCTAAATTCAAAAACAATGATATAATGAACAAACAACACAATAAGTTTTGGGATAATACAAAACCACACTTTTCCCGAGAAATTAACTCTCAGAATGTTTGGGGTATAAATGTGTGTTGTTGATTAATTGATGGACTACTTGTAGGTCCTTATTTTTACGATAGAACACTTACAGGTAGAAGATATATAGATTTTCTTGTTAATCAATTGCCGTTACTGTTAAAAAATGTTCCATTAGCCACACGAGAAAATATGTATTTTCAACAAAACGGTGCACCAACCACAACGCTATCATTGTTAAACAATATATTTTAAATAATATTTTTCCTAACCGATGGATTGGTACCCACGGAGTAATTCCATGGCCAGCAAAATCTCCACACTTGACTCCAATGGATTTTTTTTTTATAGGGGCACTTAAAAAATATTGTATATATGGACCCGCCTATTAATCTCCAAGATTTAAAAAACAAAATACGACTGGCTTGTAATAATTTAAAAGAAGAACAAATAAACGCTGCCACATCAAGGAAATTTTTAACACGTTTGGAATCATGTTTGGAACATTAAGATAGAAACT
The DNA here is from genome assembly GCF_002803265.2 of Melanaphis sacchari. Taxonomy (NCBI): domain Eukaryota; kingdom Metazoa; phylum Arthropoda; class Insecta; order Hemiptera; family Aphididae; genus Melanaphis; species Melanaphis sacchari. Next base: position 326,925 of record NW_020271547.1, on the reverse strand, counting down.
TCGAACAATCCTTTAGATAAAACTGTAGAACTTAATTGCAAACTAATACATTTTGATTTCAAATTCAAAGTGTGTACCTACAATTTTATAATTTTCATTATCTTCAATTAGCTATCTTATTTTAGAAGGATGAATGAAAAAAATGGAAGTAAATTACGATAAAAAGTGTTTATTTATATCTTATTTTTGTGCAAATAGCTATTTAACAATATTGGATATTAATAAATGACAATAAGTTGAATTTAGTTTAAATTTTGTCAAAAACAAATTACTCGTAAATATTAAATTTCATCATTGAATTTCATATGCTAATTTTGAAATCAGAAAAAAAATTTTTATACATATAGTGTTTAAAAAAAAATACTCAAACCGAATATGTAAAAAATAATTGGTGTTACCATTTAAATAAAAGTAAGTTGTATCGCGCATGCACGTATTGAAAGTGTAAAAAATTTGAAATTTATCTGAAAATGTATTGTTAAGTAGGTACTATCTATCATTTAGTGAAAACCCCATTTCATTACAAAGTCATTGAACTGAAATATTTAGTGGTACCTCTTAGCTTGAACACACTGTATTTGAATTTCATTGTGTTACTACATACCTAAATAGGCTTCACCAATAATATATATATATATATATACTCGTATATATAGGATTAATTTGATCTTTGAAAATGTGCATTCAAAGAAAATAAGAAGCCATTGGATCTTTGGTTAAGCAGTACTCACTTTAATACTAACAGCCAAATGAGTATTTTTTTTTAAAACATACCTAAATAGTAAAAAATTATAAACTTATTTAGGATGACTAGATGAAAAATTTATTATACTAAAATTTACAGCGGATGACTATTTGAGATGTTAATTTTTAATATTCGCTTTAAATATTAGGTGAACAATATTATAATATTTTAAAACAAATTAAGATGTTAACCTTATTATTGTGTATACTTAAAGAATTCAAATTGTGGATCATTACGTATTATAATATTTTATTTTGATTTTTAAGGAAAACAAAACAATTTAATAAAAGTATCTGTTTATTATGATAAAAAAATATTTTCCAATCGTCGTTGTAGGTCATCATAACTAATGATATTTAACTTCGAATTTCTCCTTACAAATTATAAGTTTTTAATGTCATCACAACTTTTTCTTTGATTGTACAGACTTTTCGTATATATTTTTGAATTAAATTAGTATTCAGATTTTATTTTAAGTTAGACGCTTCCTATATTATACATTTACATTGTTTTATGAATTTTTAGCTATCTAGAAAAATAATATTTAATAACATTCAATCTGAGTTGAATCGTATAGGTATATACTATATATATTATATATAATATAAAAATGTCAATAAACTTTTATCGGAAAATCCTTGTTACATTTTTTCCCATATACAGATGCGAAAAAGCTCTTCTTATCCGACAGTTGAAACACAATTCGAATTTTAAAAAATCAACCATATTGTTTCAATCATTCTGGCTGATTTACACGTTTTTTTTTTAAATTCTCTTTCTGTATTTTACTATAAACATTTACAACGCCAGATGATACACATGATGGAGTTTTTGACTTCATCACCAGTATTAATAGTAAAATTAATTTATTATTCAGCATAAATATTTAATATTTTATACTTTCATATTATATACGAGAACCATAATACGAGTAATCACATCTGATGTTATACAAATATAATATAAATTATACTCATATATACGATCTTAACTAAACGCGTATAAATGTTATATAACTTTATCTAGGTATGCATATTTTTTAATTTTAGGTACCATAAAATCATAAAATATTTTATAGGATGCCATATAACACGTATAAAATAGCCTATGTATGAATCGAAGGCAAGTTTTTTTTATATATATATCCAAGGGCTTGTAAGTTAAAGGTGGCAATAACTTTCTATTTAACATCGCCATAAAAAGTATTGTAAAGTCTATATAATAAGATGTATAGATGAACGCTTTTATAAAAATAAAACATAAAAATATGGGTAAGTAGATACTGCTCTGCTGTAGGTGAAAAGTGGGTCACTGTAGTAGATGTATACAATTTTAATTCAATGATACATCAACTTATACCACTAAATATGTTTCATGTTATATTTTTTTGTTACTACTATTAAGTAAAATAATTAATTTTAATATAAGTAATACACTTGGTTGAACTATTTTTTTCCTAAAATATCATTGCGCGTATAAAATATATTTGTATACAAAAAAGTTTTGTTTCTCCACGAATACATTTCTTGAACTATATCAAAATAATAATTATCGTTATTCGCTATTCATAAAATAATTTCAAATATCTCAATTTTTTATTTCTTAATTTCAAAAAAATATCAAAAACCATTTGCGAAGAAGTAGTTGTTTTACGCAAAAATGTGCAATTTTAAAAAAATTGAACTTTAGCACTCATAAAAATTAATCTGACGTCCCAAAAGAAATTTTTCTTTTAAAATAAGTTTAAGATAAGAAGCTTTTATTTAATATTTAAATCTGAGATATAAAAAAAAATTGTTTAAGTATTTCTATCAATCAAACATTTTGAAAATTTTTGAAACTTTATAAATTTTATTGGAATTTTAAATACTTTAAAACGCTTATAAAAACATCATGATTAATTTTCTAAAGCTTAAAAATATTAACGTTTTTCTTTCAAAATTCTATAATGTATGGAAAATTATCACATAAATATTTCATGAAAATTTCAAGCTAACGGTTTTCGTATTAAATAAAAAAAAACAATAATTTGTCCAAAACTAGTTTTGCGTGAAGATTTCCGTTTTTCCTTAATTATGTGTTTATTTTCTTAGTTAATCCAAAAAAAATAATAATAATTTGTAATACTTATCTTTTTTAAATAGAAACTATGTCCAATTTTTGATGTTATACAACTCTTAAAGTTGAAAATCCAAACATTTTATTGGCTAATTAACTATCATAATATATACGTACACAAAAAAAAAAAAAAAAAACAGGCATTTTTAAAATGTTTACATTTTTATCACTCCACTCAAAATCTAAAAAAAATTTTAATTACTAAACAAAAAGTTAAAAGCAATCTCAAAGTTTTTTAAAATATTAAAAAGACACATTCAAAAATATAATATTTTAAATCGATAACGAAATTTATTTACAAGAATTGGGAATTTTAAAATTATGTGTTTAGATTAAGAAATACCAAGTATTTAAAATCGTTAAGATCAATATTTTAAATAGTATAAAAATATCACGTTTGAGGTCACTATACATAATCATTCAATAGTGATTAAAATGTTCTAAAAGTAAATAGATATTTCTTTAAACCTTTAATTACTTGCTAAGAACAAACTAATTTTAAACTTAGGTACTCTATTATTCGATATCACCAATATACCTATACTAAAATAATGTTAAAAGTGGAAGAGCACTAAAAAGTTTTCCTTTCTTCTATATTATTATTTATTGTAATAAATTTCCATATTTGGAACAAGCAATGTCAAAAATTATAATATTTTCTATAAGTACATAGTTTGTACACATGTTTATACACTATTTTTATGATTATGATGTGGCTGTAGTGAAATATTTTTCATTAAATGTACAGCTTTATTTATTTTACAATAAACATATCTAAGTAATCTGTTGAAACTACAATTATTATTATCATGATGTACTTATTATATATAATGCGAATAAAACTGTATGAAGTGCCTTAGTTAAATCCAAAATACCAACTGAATATTGTATTTCAAGATAGTCTTATACACGCTAAAATTATAATATTATGATAATACTAAGTATACGAGCTGTGTAAATTGCTAAAATCATAAAACAATATGTACCTCGTCAATCTTGTTAAATTTCGAAGATACATTTTACACTACATCGCGTGTGGTCGCCAAACCCGGATTAATGGAGGGGCCAGAGAGCACGGTGCCGGGCCCCACTGATTTTGGGGGCTCATCTTTATCTCTAATATAAATATATATTTTTAATGCGTTTAAAAAAGTTTTGAAAAAAAAGTATTTTAGTGGGTACAGTAGATAATTAATAATTATAAAATAAAATGTTTTTAATTTAATATTATGAAAAATTATTAAATGATAATAAATATTAAATTGTTATTCTTTTTAACAAATATTACAGTGTTTATATATATATTTATACACAATAGAATATGTGAATAATAAAATATTACATAACTATGCTGATAAAAATATACAATAATATACAGCTTTTAAAATGTAGTGATATAATTTTTTTGAAGTTAAAGTTAAAAGGGAGTCAAATTGATCCTTAATCAGGGCTTGGTGGTCGCCCAACAATATAAGAAAAACTATAAAATTAGTAAACAAATAAAAGTGTTTCATTACGTAAAAAAAGAATCTCACAGTAGTCTTAAACGGAAAACCCGTTAATGTAGCGAAGATATTCGCAGTGTCAAACAAAAAATTTAAAATTGCATTTGAAAGAAACAATAACTTATATTAAATATGTTATACGCATCAGAACTGAGCATCAATATAAAAATGAGAAAATCAAAAGAAATACAAACTCTGTAAATGGACAACAAATTATTAAACAGTGACATCCGATTATAAGATCACCTTATAGAGTACCTAACCTTTTACGCGAAAAGTGCAACTTAGCGTGTAGGTAACCAAAAAGCCAAAGAGCTTTAGCCCCTCCCTTTTACACATTTTTTTTTCAAATCAGTCATGATTTTAATCTTATATATCTAATATGAACTAAAATCGTTGCCCCTCCCCCTACAATTTCAGAGTTAATATTATGAATGTCTATAACTAATTAAAATAAAATCATATACCTATAAATAATAAATATAATATTATTAAATAAGTTTAACATATTGGGCGTAACCATTTTTCGCCAAAGGTTATGTTCCGATTTCTGCCAATAGTGCCAATAAAACTTAATAAATTATTGAAAATATTTTTTAAGAACCCCTTATCATTTCGATTATATCCTGTGCTATTATTATTATTTTTTTTTATTAAAAAAATAAAACATAAATTACAAAATTATAGATATTATAAGATAACAGATTTAATTAACTTACTTTCTGTTGACTTATGCAGCTTGTGATGGAAATACGAAGTTACAAATATTATACTAAGTTATTATTATCATTTAATTACGGAGTTATACGTGGATAATTTACGGGTCATTGTTCACTGTCAGTCTGAACACAACAGTTAAAACTGCGGTCTGCGACAACATACACGAAAAATTAAAAAAAATTCAACTTCTGTACACGACTCATTACGAAAATTAAATATAATTTTGACAATGCAAGGTGAACCGTTTTTATTATAAAACAATGATTTAAAAAATGCTTTGATTTTTTTTATGTGTAAACAATTTAAATTTCTTATGTGATGTCTAAACTACGAGTTTATACATGGATGGCACTTTCCAATACAGTGCTAGATTTGTTACTCAAATGTATATAATTTATAGATAAAAAAATAAACACTATATACCATTTATATTTTGTTTGCTGCTTACCAAAAAAATAGAGACTTGTTACATAAAATATTTGAATTTTACGATAACATAGGTCGTATTTTTTACCATTTAATATAAATAGTGATTTCGAAAAAGGTATTCTAAATATAATTGATAAAGTTTGGCTTGGGAAGAATGTAGTTGGTTGTCGATTTTATTTGCCTCAAGCTTAGCATCGACAAATTCAATCTCTGAATCTAATTATCGAATATAAAAATAAGTTTAATATCGGTATGCCGTTACGTCAAACCTTTGACATATAATTATCCTAGTAAAGTAATAATACGTAATAATGAGTAGTTTTATGGAAGATTTTATGCCACAGTATTTACCTGACAATCGCGTTCTAGTATATTCACAATATTTATTAAGCAATTATATTTTAAGCACAAGTACGTCCTCTCTAAAGTTATGGACGGAAGCAACTTCTTTGTTAAAGAGAACCATAAATGTATGTGAATCATTTCAATCAGACTTTAATCAATCGTTTCATAAAAACTCACCTACAATACAAAACTCTAAAAAATATAATTAATTTCAAACAAATAAGAAATGAATAATATATTCATAATCATTTAACTAGGTTCAAGTTTATCAAAAAAAATATTTTTTTCGTATAATAAAAATTTAATGTGTTAAAATATGTTTGAATTATTGTGCTTTTTATGTAATTTTAATTTTAATAATTAAATGTATAATTTGGACGACAAGCTTATAATGTTTCTAATCATTAATATTTATACTTATATGTTGGGAATTAGACTGACTATATGAATAATATTAGTAATATACTGAGATAAGAAAAATATAGTAGTTTATAATCTGTGATATAAGATGAGGCGTGTATATCGTAATCATTGCTGTTTGTACTATTTGATGGATTTAGGATCATAGGTTTTCAAAAAATATCTTAAATAATGTATTCATTTTTTTGAAGGAAATTGGAGGATAATCTTTGACGGAAAACGGTCTTGGCGATAATGGGCATAAATCATTTTAGCAAAAAACGGAAACCCCCAATATATTAGTTAGTCACAAAATAATTTTCTAGTAGCCATTATATTGTATTATTGAGATGACTCTATTACGATGTAGGTATAGAAATGAACAAAATATCTTTTGGCTTTCCCAAAAATTGGTTTAACATAATTGTTATTTTCGGACTAATGCATTTGAACAACTTTGCTACTATCACCTATCTATATATTAATGACTATTAGGTATTTTATGTTTATATCTTAATCATTTCTACAAATATATCATTTAATCGTCACTTATCACTTCCTAATAAGAAGTGACTGCGAAACACAATACTAACCACAACTATTAGAACTGCAGTTTGCTTAATATGATTCTATTTTTTATACGGCTATGACGACTATATATATTCATAGTCAATAAACCTATGATAGGTACCACCTGGAATCATAGAGGTTGCAAATTCATTACCTATACTTCCTGTGGACCCACCTAAGACCTCAACTGAATCATAATGTGTTTATAACGTTGAATTTATCATTTTATTCGAATCACTATAATAGTAAATAACTTATTACACTTCTATGGCTTTAATAGGAATAAAAATCAAAACTAATTATTATAATCAAAATGTAACGTAATAATTATTAGTTATTACCTAATGTTTCCAAAAAAACTTAAAGCATTCGGTATATACGATAATCGGATATCTTGATGTAAAAATAAAGTGATAAAATATTTTACATAAAACGAAAATATTTTTTAGGTCAACAATTGAAAAATGAAAATGTTTAATATTATTTCTTAAACCACGTGGATACGTTTATTTTATATTTATTTTACTTTATATTACCAAAACTCGTCATAAAATACAAATATGACGTAACTAAATACACATAATTCTTGTTTTGATTTTAGGCCAATAGGGAAAATAAATTTTATGCCTTTTATAAGTATACTATTAATTTAAAAAAAAAATGTATGTTATCACTATTGGTTTTAATAAAATCAAAACAATACGCTATATGACATTAAGTGAAACTAGTTGCATTTAATAATAATTAATTATTTAGAATTGTGTATGTGACTAAAAAAAAAACTGCAGGTATACAATACTATTCGTATAAAGCCAGGCTCACATCTTTGCCGTCTGCTACGTTATATCTAAAAGTTAACTTCGGTCCAAACCAACTTAAAAAAAAATTCTGTGATATATATAGTAATGGATGCGACTTATAATACCATAGTTATAACAGCCAATAAAAAATAAAAGCCATAGGACACAACAAACGACATAATTGTAGTCGCAGCTTAAGTAAAAGTATAAAACTAAATAAAATATATGGCAAAAGTATGATATCGATATTAATTATACAAGTATTGACGGACTTGAATTTTGAAATGTCTATATTATGTTACCGACAGTGATGTATTTAATTTAAGTGATAATGTTATAAATTCTTAGTGGACGATGTTGATAAATTTTATTTATATTTCACTTACGAAGAACTCGGTCCGATGGCGAACAGGTACGCCGAACAGATGACGGCCAGAACCGCAAACGGAACCATTGCGGCGCACGTAAGAGCGAGAAATTTGACCACCGACAATCCCTCGCGCCCGCAACCGTCTGACGAAAAGCTGGCGCACAGACTAAACAACTACACACTCGGTCACTCAGAGCGTGCGACCGAAGTGCCGTCCCGTGTACGTTTTCAGTCGCTAAGTAAAACACGCGGCACGCGGTTTTACTATTGATAGGGTGTAGTTGAGAGTGCAAGGGTGGGTTTACTTCTATGTACGCGTTCATAGAGTGTATACGCATATACCTATATATATTATAATGAAATCCAAAAAAGGTTTTTTACGCTTTTTTCGCAAAAATAAATAAATAATATTATACACTCGACTGCTACTGTCACATACATATATAATACATAGAAACATGAGCTGAAAACGTATTACACATTGATATATATATATTATATAGATTGATGGTGATAAATATGTATATTTATGTGCATAGAGCGCGCGTGTTTGTGTGAATAGTATTAACTGTTTGTGGTATACATAGGTATACACTCATTTACAACAACGATGTAACTCCTCAATGACAGTAATCAGTATAGTCTATATCTATATGGATAGCTGAGTGACAACACAGCTAATTAATAAAGTTTTAATATTATTGTCACAACGGTGAGTCGAACTTTTCGAACTTTTCGAATAATCGAAAAAATTTTTAACATCTACATCATAATAATTAAAATCATTAATAACTAAACAAAAGTAAAAAATATGTTATATATATATCGACATGTTTACTATTTTTTTTATCAAAGTACATACTGTATATTTAGTAACGTGTTTACAAAGAACTCAATGTTTTTTGTTTTTCTTTGGAATAATATATTATCTCTTATTTTTGTAAAACAAAATTGTAAGGACTATAATCCTTTATATATAAATCTCGAAAAAGTTTCATAAAAACAGCAAAAGAACTGTACGAACCCCCATAAAACTCTAGGCTGCAAAGGTGGCAAAGATGAGTTACAACCGGAAGAACTAATTTAGACTACACAACAACTTCCGTTGGGTGGACATCTCCCATGACCACTATGGAAAACTTTAAACAGATTGAAAGCCGGGGTTCAAGGACTAAAACTAACATGGTAAAGTGGGTCTTTAATAAAGAAGATGAAAACTGCGACTGTAGAGAACGACAGACCGATGAACACCTCTTGTCATACACCATGATTTCAACACAATTCACAAAAGAAAATTTGATTTTGACAAACACAAATGCGCTAGAGATGGCTGTTTACTAGTCGCAACACATCATATAGAACGTTACAAAAAAAAAAAAATGTGATTTTATTAAATGTATCAAATTTATTTATTTATTTTATTATTTATTAATCTGTATTTTATTTTACTTTAAATTATTAATATAATTATTATAATCAGACACGACAAGAAGAAGAAGAATATACTCGTATTATACACGATATAAATTTTATGTAGTATATACACATAATGTAGGCTAGGAAATTAAAATTTTAAATTTTAAATTTGTAGACACATTATACGACGAAATAGCTTGACTTATCAAATTGTACCTAATCAAATTACTTTTTTTTTATTGTTATTTAAAAAGTTTACCGGCTTCTATACTAAGGTTATCGATCAACATTTTTTTTTTTTTTTTTTAAAGATACACATTTGATCAAGTTTACCTACAATGTAATTTAACTAAAACGTCAAATTATTATTTTACCAACAAAGCTTTATATTGTCAAAGACTTGGTAGACGATTTAATTTAAGCACCGACTTTCTTTTATGTAATATGAATTAATGCTATATGCATGTAGTAATTAAGCATTGAATATCAAAATAACCAACGAATCAGTGCCGCGTAGCTAGGAGGTGCTTTAGGGCTCAATCCCCCTCCCTCTAAAATGTCAGACAACAATAATTTTATTTATTTTATTTATTAAAAATGTATTATATTTTTAATTTATTATTAATTAATAAAATTCTTTGAATAACACACTCTATCTCCAGATTTCTTCAAACGGAAAATTTAAATTTAATAACAGGCAACAGCTATGGAATCAATCGAATTAACCGTCAAAAAACAAAAGATTTGAAAATTCACAACACTAATGTTGATTTATATAAAGTATTACTGGAAAATGAACTTGAATTATGGCAACAAAAATGGTTTCAAAAATCCTTTTAAACTTTCTATTAAAATGTCCTGAACAATTATTTCCAAATATTCATGTTTTTCTAAAAAATACTAGCCATTTTACCAGTCTCAACAGCATTAGTTGAAAGAAGTTTCTCTACAGTAAAAGAATAAAAACTTATTTAAGAAACTCAACAAGTGAGTTGAAGCTAAATGGTCAAGCACTTATGAATATTCACTGGGAAATAATTATTAACCCCGAAACAATAATTAATATGTTCGTCTTAAAAAAGGAAGACGCTTGTACTTAATATTTTAATAATTTAATCTATTTTTATATATATATATATACATTATTGTATTAATTATATGATCTTGATTTGATAATATGTATAATTATATGAATTACATTATCAGCAATACAGTACAAACTCAATTTTTTGTCCTTATTGGCCATCAAAAATTATTATTTTTTTATTATTATTATTATTAATTAACAGTGAATTAAACATATTTCCAACGAATGGTAGCAATATACATATTTTATAAAATTTATAAGAAAATACCTTTTTTATAGCACAATTGCAACGAATGTCACTTGACGCTTTTTCTGACGAAAATTTATTTTTTGGTCGAAAAACGAACAATTCCAAACTTTTATAGGCTACGTTTATAATTTCTGAATATATTTTATTTTATTCGAAAATTCAATTAAAATTTTTTTTTTAATAAAAATTATTCAATATTAATAATACAACGTTACATTATAACTACGTTTCAAACTAATATTAAATTGTATAAAATAATATGAAGTGTTTTAAATGTTGATTAATTAAAATAATTTCGGATTATAAATATTAATAATACAATACTGTTACTTAATGTATAATAAATTAGAAACTGAAAAAAATAAAAAATAATAGTTTTTAAAATGTTTTTCTATATTTTTTCTTTTTTTTTTTTATATATATATTTTCCTAGTTAGGAATTTCTAGTTATTTTGTAAATATAAAATTAGATGCTTGTGGATTTTATAAATTATAATCATCATAATTTTTTAATGTTGATTCAATTTTATATTTTTTTTAGCCATAAGGTTATGTAAATTGTTTTAATAGCATAATAGTAGAAATCCTTTATACCTTTTATTTAATTATTTTAAAAATTATTATTTTAACATTTTTAATTTTTAACATCAATTCTGACAACACCGCACAATTAAAGGCAAGTAATAACATTTACAACCGTGTTACGGGAAAAGGTCCGATCGCAATCGTTCAATTCGTGATCGTATATCACCCAAAAATACATTCTCTGTCAAAATTGTTTTAGAGGACACCGCACCCGCATGTGTTGTCTTCGTCTTACATACATACAACATAGGAAATTTTCTATTAGGCTTTATAAGGCTACATAGGCCTTTGTAATAGCCTAGATTTCTTACTTTTAAGTTTAATAATAGATAAATCTACTCAAATATTAAAGGCATAAATGCCAACTACATAAAATGGGTTCTGCTGAACGAAAATTTGCTATGTTATATGTATGTAAGACAAAGATAACACATGCGGGTGCGGCGTCCTCTTAAACCTTTAAGAGTTTTAAAATAACATAATATGTTTGTATTGTATTTAGTATTTTTATATTTTATTTTTTTCATATAACCTACCTATTAAATACGTTCTAAGTAACTTAATAGCATGTACAACGTACATACATTTGAACAGATAGTTCAAGTATTGTGATAAAACGAATTATTCACATACCAAGAATTCAAATAACTTGAAACAATACTTCCCAGTTTTAATTTGCATTATGTTTATCACAATATTAAATAACAATTTAAGTCACCTAACCTGATTCTTCAAAAATACAATCTAAAAACATAATCACATAATCAATAGAAAATATTCGTTTTATGATTAGTTATATATACAAATATTATTTAATATTAAAATAATTAAAAACTAATTTATTTTAGAAACGTTAAATAAATTGTTCAAAAACAAATCACGGGAATACGGGATTATACAAAATAAGATTAAACTGTAATATTGTACTTAACAAACTTTTATAATTTAATTATTTTATACCTACTTACAGATAGTACAGATAAGTACGTAAAATGTATATTCACGTAATACATAATGTATTATGTTTAAAATGTTTACATACGGGTAGTTTTTAAAAATTATTTTTTTTTTAAATCATTCTCATACATAAATGGTTGAAAATCGATTTATTAACTTTCAATATATCTATAATATATTAATATATGATAATTTGGACAAATAAAAATCTCAAGTCTAGTCAAATAACTTTCAGTATTGTAGAAACGTGTATCGTCAACACTTATAGATCAAAAATAATATCTATCATAAGCTGTTCAGTGTAAGCGCTATGCAATATGCATTTATGTCCTAAAACACTATACTGTGACGCAACTATAATAAATATATACTTCAATACTTCAATATCCGAGTGAAGATTAACAGAGAACTGATTTAAAAACATCAATAAACCAAATCATAGAATTAGATATAATACAAGTGCTATATAATATTATTATTTTAACTATAAAGACCAATATAGTAGGTACACATTATTTATGAAGACATTTACCGGTGTATACCTACTGCATATTATTCTATAATTATACATAAACAGATTACCCATATCGTGTAGTAGATAAACATAAAATTTATTTTTCATTAGACTTGAACAAAATATTACATTAAACCATAAACCGTATACCCAATAAAGAGAGAGAAAGAGAAAGAAAATACCTAGTTTAAGGTATATGCATTAAACAGCCAACAGGTACTTTATAATATTATGTTGATTGGTACATGCCTATTATAAGTCAGCTATATAATATAACACTGACATTTTTTTTGTAGCCCTTTTACACATTTTAATATTCACACTTTATTAAATTTTATTATAATTAAGGTTTTAAAATTAAAATATTTCAATTTAACTGTGAAAAATAAAATGTTTGTACATAATATTACATATATAATATGTAATATGTACTTAATGGTACTTACCTAACCTAACCTAACCATACATAATATATGATAAATAATGGTTATTTATTAAACATAGTAAACATTATTAATAATAAATGATTTATCAACATTGAAAACCGTAGCTTAAAATTACCCTGTTAATGGTTATTTAAGTAATAGGTTTATTAGTTATCAATTATAAATTGAGTTTTAATTTGTTAAGAACTATACCATATTAATAATAGTAAATAATAGAACTAATAACATTACATCACAACTATATTGCTATAATTGTATGAATATTATATTCTAATTTAAAATAATAATCAAATAATATTAAATAACCAATATAAAGTATTTAAGTATCCTAAATTTTTTTAAATTTAAATTTAAAATATGGTATGATGTTATAATTTATGATTTATAACTATGAGGCTATATATTTATGTTCAAATATTGGATTATATACACGTATAAATCAACTACTTATTGTATTCTTGAGTGTTGTCAATTTATTTTTATTTTATACGATAGTTAAATTTAAAAATTATAATTAATTCTATTTTATAAACCAATAGCATCCTAGTTTCTAAGTTTATTTATCAGTGGTCTCCGGTGTGAATCTAACTTCATTTGGATATGGCACACATTATAGTTCGGTTCAAGTATCAACAATACAATATCCCAAAAATTTGAAAACAAAATATTAATACTTTTTATAGTTATTTAATATTTGATATATGAATAAAATCAGAATAACAGAACATCGATGTCGTACGTTAAAATTATCATTGTATATTACATACACATAACATGTATAAAGTAACGTCTCTTAACCTGTTTAACATCGCGTCCCCAAAATATGTGAAAAATAAAATCAGGCACCTCGCAACCCTATTTCCTCTTTTGTAATAAAAACTAATTTAAACTTTTATCTGTTTTACCAGTTACAAAATATGTTAGATATATTATTAATCATTAACGAAAAAAACACAGTAGAGCGTCGATTATCTGCACGTCAATTATCCGACCTGTGAATTATGCGCACTATAAAAATTTTGTACAAATATATTTTTATTTTATTTAGTTTTATTATTAGTTATTTTCATTTTATTGTGTACACTGTACATATTATGAAATGTAAGATTATTATATTATCTACTGCGGCTTACTCTAATTTAGATAATATGTTTGTATATAATCTTAAATTTAGTTGATTCATAAACTTAATCGAATACGTAATTTACACATTTGAATTTAAATGGGTTTCAAAAGAAAACATTACGTGTTAAATATTAAAACAAAAATCGAAATACAGTAGAAACTTGTTCAACCGACAGTGTCAGGATCGGGATAACAACGGTTAATCAAATAGACGGTTAACAGAAATTTTTCAATAAACGTATATATTTTACATTGTGATTCGCAAACAAAAATAATATGTAATAAGTAATAAATACTAATAATATAAAATATGTAATTTTTTGAGATACGAGCTTTTTGAGCGGATATTTATCGTATTTTACGAAGTATGACCTGCGTTGTATTTGCCTCCTCTTGCACTTCAAACCATTCAATGCATTTTGATAACATTGCTTCTGCTTCTGAGTGGCTAGTTGGCGGTTTTAAAACCATTTTTCAACAATGGCCAATGACGGATAACAAAGAGTGACGGTTAAACGAGCTTCCACTGTAAATAGCAAAACATAAAAAAGGAAAAAGCGGATCTTCTTTAGCTCAATTTTATAATGTAAGTATTAATTAGTCTATTATTGTCTATTGGTAATATAAAACGAAAATATTTTTTTATGTGCATCAAAAATGAACTCAACCAATGGCAAAAAAACTAAAAGAGTAATGAAAAGTGCGACAAATGTTAATTTGAACAAAGCTGAAAAAAAAAGAAATTTAGTTAACCCTATAATATCAGAGCATAACATAAATTATGTGAACAAGTATAAGTATTTGATAATAAAATGAGTGGTATATCTGATTTTAAAGCTAGTTTAGGCTTGTTAAAAAATTGATTATTATTTTAAATTAATAGATTATATATGAATATAATTTTTTTAATTGTATAATTCAATTAACACTACGTACATATTCACTTTAAATAATATATTAATATTAAAAAAAATAATAAATAATATTTAAAAAAAAATTTAAAATTAGTTTTTAACCCTATTTTTAATTTTTATTTGATTATTCGCACAAATTGATTATCTACACTCCCTTCGATCCTAAACTCCCAATTAGTATGGATAATTGACACCTTACTATAACTATAATAAGAGGGAATTTCAAGTATAAATTTATTAATCGATAAGAAACCTAACCTAACCATTGGTGATAGGTTCCCGTATCAATCGACGAAATCCGAAAATAACGTAAATTATTAATTATCTAAAAACACGTAAATGTTTTATTGCTCATGTATTATCGCATTGCGATAATTATTATCATTTGCACACTATTTTTACTATCAGAAACAAGTAGAACAGTATAATTTGGTTTTAAATAATATGCTTTGCTAGTTTAATGTAGTTGAAATTATGGACAAATATATAATAAAATTAAGTGCACCATCTACATCTGACGAATCAGTAAAGAAAAAACCAAATTAATAGTTATACAACAACGAATATTTCTAGTATGGATTTATTTCATTGAATGAAAAATCGAAAAATCCTATCCTTGATCGACTTTTGACACCATGAAAACACATTTGAAAGAGTTGAGAATTAAGTAACTGAAATATTTCCAAGTAAAAACAATAACTTCTCGCATAAATAGGTTTTTAGTCCATTTTATAAAAACATAATTGCAGTTGCCAAATTACCAGTTGAGATTCACAACCAACTTATAGAATTATTAATTGATAAGACACTATAACTAAAATTCTCATCTCAAGATTTAAATACGTTTTGGTGTTAAATACGAAATTAATATAGAAGTCTCACAACAGAGACATTGAAAACATTGGTTACATTCACTACTTCTTATCTATGCGAAAAAAGGCTTCTCTTCCATGGTGACATTAAAAACTGAATACAGAAATAGTTTATTATCATTATAAAATAATTTACTTATATGTATGTATTTTCAATGTCGAGCCACAACTAAACATACTTTCGAGTATAAAAAAATATCAAATATCACATTAATTTATACTTTTTACTTTATTTTTCATAGTTTATAGTGTATTTATACTATATAAACTAACTTTTTTCATTTTTATCATTATGGTTATATATTATTTTTTTAATTTTTAATAAAAATAAAAATTTGTTTTTCTAAATTAGCATTAAATTTAATTATTTCTAATCAATGCAACTCCTAGGTTAAAAAACGCTGGTATAGAGATTTAAAAAAAATACTGTTTCATATATATCACATCCTGCACCGCTGCTACATCGGTGTTATAATAAGCATCCAAAAATTTTCACTAGACAATATTTTTAAGTATGCAACGGAAGATTTAATAATTTATACACTATAAGGAATAATTAATCAAATAAAAAGATAAAGTATTATCTTAATTCGTAACGGAATCAAAAATATCAGTTGCTAATAATATTATTAATAATCTTAAATTCAACTACATGAAAAAATGCATACGCGAACAGTGTTATTATAATATTAGATATAATACAACTGGACCTTTGTTGATACGGTTTATGTACAGCGAACGATTTATCGTACTCGTCAACCGGCTATACTATCTGAAACCATTGGCGTAACCTTGATTGAGAGTAGCTTAAAGAACTATAGTCCTTTCAGAAATAACAAGAACATTTTAAAATATTTCAATGTTTTGTGAATATATGCGTTGATATAATATATATAACTATGACAATAAAAATCTTATTATAATTATTTGCATGAAATTTATTAAAAAATTCTAAAATGTAGTTATATTATACTCACATTAGTAGTAAAACTTATGGGAGATCCTAGTTAAACGACCCAAATGCAAAAAGTTAGGTTATCCTCTTCACCACCCCCTAAGCAAAATCCTGGGCTTATGCTACTACAGTCTCATACATACGCATGTCCGCCAGCTTCAGGTAAAATCATTCAGTGATGTTGATCCTACCACAAACGTTACATCGGTATTTTCTTGGTTAAGTATAATAAAATAATACAACCAAACTACTGTATTTGTTATTCGAATGATGGTACTAGACTAATTCTATTTACAGTCGATTAAAGTTTATCGATATTATTTCCAGATTTTAAGTAAGTATTTTTAAAGTACCATTTAGGTTTATATTAACTATAAAATTCAAATACTGATATAAAGAATTGAAAGAATTATGATTATGACTTGGGTAATCGGATAAAACTATAACTACTAAATAATACAAGTAAAACTTGTTTAATAACATAATTCATCATAATTAATTATTTTAAATAAGATGCGAAATCCATAAGACCATAACTAAGCGTATAGCATACAGAACCATATGTGAATACTGTAACTTACAATTTAGAATGCTTTGTATACCTCATTTCTATAATAATTGGATTATTATCGTTAAAATTATGTTCTCGTTGACCACTAAAGATATCGTTCAAGAAGTATAAATATTTTATTTATTGACAGAGTATAATATGAATCATCGTAAAATTCTAAAATCACGTTTTTATTGAGTCAATTTAATATTATTATACGATACTTACACATATGTATATAGGTACACATACATTTATGTGCAAAACGGGGCAACCTTGCATAAAGCATAATATTCAAGTCCAACATTGCGATCTTGTTATTTTTGTCATAGTTATTATTTTCATTATTATCGTTGCTTAAATTAATAAAACATTAACAAAAACAAATAATACTATATAACTATAATCATGTTCAAATCAAGTTCTTTGGAGACGAAAGACACCAACCCAAGAAATTTAAGTTTGAAAAGTCCATAAAGTTTTGATCTACCTTACACAGTTATACAATATATGTATATCTTAGTACAATTTATGAATCCGAAACCTCCTTGGAATTGAAGTTAAACTTAAAACGTATTATTTAAGTATAAACACCATGTATTTGGCCGTAATATGAATTTCATACAAAAATTTGGTCACGACTTTCTGGAATTTATACTGCAAATTTTAACACCATAAAACAATATCTTATATTATATTTTCAATCACTAAAAATACAACTTTTTATAACCGAATGCAGGCATATTTTAAATTAAATTAAATATTTGAAAAAGTATTTAAAACTATATTTTATAATAGAATAAAATTAACTACAGCCAGAATTTGTTCGGATACGTTATTAATTGAAAGGTCCGAAAGTCATCGACAAAAAAGAAATGTAAAAAAACTACTCAAATGGTACTTATACTAATTATGTTTAAAATTAAAAATTGATGAATCTCATTGAGTTCCAAAAATAATTCTGATTATCGTTCGGTGTAGATTTATTATACCGCAGTTTTTCGCCGACATACAAATTCATCCATTTTCGTTTCTTTTGTAATATTATTATGTGAAATAATGAGGGTTTTCAGATTATTCCAACTAAAATTCTACTTCAATTATACAAGCGCTATATATGGGAAACTTTTGAGCACGTTGATAATTATTATGCCGAAGGGAAATATTTTAGCCGTGAACGAAAGAAAATGCAAAATTCCGTTAACCCATTAAACTCTAAATAGCTCCGCTGATGCACCAAAATAGTACACCATAGTCAAGAACACTATTGTATTTAAGAAACTACATCACCGACGCAATAATATTATTATCGGAATAAATTAAGCTTTGTTAAATTAAACATTACAGGTATATTATTATACTTCATATTCATAAAGCAATCGCTGTGGATGACGAGAAAAGCGTTTTAGAAATGCCCACATTTTTCCAAGATTGAATTTAGATGGTAAAGATATGGAAGTTATAGTTTAAAATATAATGATTTATAATAATGCCTCAAAGTTTACTACGTTAATGAAGAATCTATGTATTCTAACCATTTCATTGGCTCGAAGTCAAAATAAGTAGTGGTTCTCTAATATTATTACTGACCAGTTTCACAAAAATATGACACGTGTTTTTACTAAGAGTAAGGTTCGTTACTCGTATATTATTATAATTTAAGTTCATAATTAGTATTATAAATATTTTCATGTAAAATTTCAAACAATCACGCAATTAAAAACCATAAGAAGTGAATTAAAAATAATAATATTCTATAATTACATTAATAAGTAATAACTAATGATGTGATTGTTTTTTTTCTTATAGATCAATACACATTAAATACAAAAAAGATAAGTATCCTACCAAACCACGATAGTGGACATTTTCTCATTTTTATTAAATATTAATATGTAAGATTTGTCTGAAATTAACAATTTTATTTTAAAATGATAATTGCTATAATTTGGTAATATAAAGGAACCTATTGTTTCTAAATTCAGCTGTGGAGTCTCTTAACTAGAAACGTCAATTTTTATATTAAATGTTAATAACAATAACTTAAGCGCGTTCTTCGTATTATTTCAGAAAAATCAATAAATGTTAAATATACACATTTTAAAGTTCATATAAATGCGCACAATTTAATAAAATATGTAGATATGAATAGCATAAACATACAACAAACCTACCTACTGGAAAACATTACATCAAAAAACAGTTAATTAAATGTAACACTTGTATATTGCCAACTGCCATCAATTAACGTACTAAAATGTATTTTTCATTTCTTATACATAGTTCATTATTATTATTTTTTATTGCTATAAAAAGTACAAATATCTAATTAGTACATTTTAATTGGCAACAGATATAATATGATAAACATTGAATTTCAAATAGCGATACTACGTTTTATTTTCTACCGTACTTTATCATAAAACATTAATACTGACATATTATTAAAATATATTATTGCAATTTAATGTTTATACTCTATATTACATTATATGCACTTTAAGTGTAATTGTTTATGTTTAGAAATATATCATAACACAACACATATTTTTACGAACTAAAAATAATTCTGTGAAACTGCCTAAATAATATTTATATACCCCAATGTCTTAACTCATAAAAAATACATTTGCTATTATGTTGAACATGGTAATTAATTCGTGGATCACTTAATTCATATTTGGTAGGTATACTGTATGTGTGTAGCGTAAATATTTTACAAAACATAAGTAATTGAACTTTCATAAACCTTTTTTATTAACATTTACAATATAAACTTGATGGCAAATATCAAAGTATTATGTTTTAGTTTAATTTAAATTAACAATTTAATAGTAGCGAATTGCCTATACGTTTGACCGTGAATGAATATTTATAAAACTCAGAACACATCATGTTCAATATAATAGTTAATAAGTATTTGTAAAAACACCAAAATATATAGATATATTTAAATATCACATTTAAGTTGTTCTAAAACAGCTCCAACTATATATATTATAATCCTCCGATCTCCGAATTCAGACCTAACTCCTCGCACTCAATAATTATCCTAAAATAAAAAAAAATTAGGAATTGAGACTTAAATTTAAGTATAAAATTTATCTACTGTAAGATGAATTCGTATTACCATATCATTATAGTCGTGTAAGGTGTAAGTCTAAGATATTTTATATATATTAATTCATAAATTTTCTAAAATACTCAAAATTCGTTCTGATATCATTACTACCATAATATAACAGATTATGAAAATTTAAAACAAGCTAAGCACTTATATGTAGATCAAATATCAAATGTAATCTGACTAAAATCATAATAAATAAAATTATTTAGGTAATGAAATTCAAAATTAAAATACAATCAAAGTTCAAGCGTATACAACGTCTCAAATTATTGCTCTTGCGTTATCGTTAGGTAAAACCTAATCTAACAAGATGATAGTTTGTCTAAGTCCTAAGATATAGGATAAAATATTTAAATAATATAAAAAATCAAAGTACCTTTGTGAAATTTGAGTATAATTAAAAATTCTACAAATCAGAATGACAAATCAAATGTATTTTTATTTGATTTTTTTGCTGGTATTAGATACTTATATTTCTTCTACAATATTAATAATTACCTTATTTTTCTAATTACGAACTAAGTATATTATCTACCAGTATATATCATTCGATTTGAGATCTGCAACATTTTATTTTTATTTTAAAGTCATAAAATATATGATAATACTATTTTACTGAATTTATGTATAGATAATGGATATGTAAATTCAATAGAAAAAAGGATAATTTCAAATATTTCATTCTATTAGAACTGATAAGTACAACTTGTTTCCTTTTATTATTTTACAATTTTTATATGATTTATTAAATAGATAAATAGTATAGTAATTTTCAAAAAGCGGGATAATCTTAATCAAAATCGTATATTAAATAAGCTAACCTACGCAATTTAATAATATCATAATGATATTCCATATGAATATAAAGTATTATGCCAATCAACTGGTCATATTATATCATGGAAAAAAACCAAAATACGTCAAATAAACGATTTTCCGTTAGTTTAATTTTATATTATTAACATGTTTTACAAGATCTTCGATATTGTTTGACGAAATAGGCATGATGAAAGGAGAAACAACATCATCCAATTTAATGAGTACGGATATATTATAGTAATAGTATAAATGTATACCTATATGTATAATACTACAATATATAATATATTATATTATTCTATGAGAATAATGAGTATGTAGGTATCACCATGACTGATTTTTAAAGAAGGACACAAAACCGATAGCGATAATGCAAAGTGCTAACATGCATATACCGTGTTATATAGAACGTTTTATATTTTGAACGGAGTAATGAATGTATTTATTTTACAATGATATATTATATTTTTAATTTTTTTACATAGATTAATTTTTGGACTGGATAAAACTTTTTTTTCTGGCTGTATTCGCGTAACACAATTTGTCACTGCTGTAATAACCTTAATTATTGTTCTTAGTATTATTCTGACACTTTAAAATTTTTTCAATTGTTTTTCAATTTTAACAGTACCCAAAAATATATCTATGATTCCTCAATTATTTTCCTAACAAAGGAAAAATATCGAGTAGCATCCTACAATCCAATACAACCTCATAAAATATAGTCTTTGAAAATATGTTTTGTATTAGATTCTGACCAGAATAATCAATATATTGATTTTACAATGATGTGTTTGTCTTTGGTGGTGGTTTTGTATAAGTATAACTAATGGAACTATATTTTGTTCAAGTTAAAAAACGTAGTTGGCAGTTATCAGTTTTCGTCGGGCGGTGATCAGTCAACACTCGTTTGTCTATTCCTACCAAGTCAACCAACCATCTGTAAACCTACCGTAGTGATTCTCAACTGATGTACCGTAGAATAAGAACCACTTATGTTCCGCGAACTGGCCTTAGATTTACCGCAAAATTATTAAAAATATAAATCATTCATATACATTATAATATGTAGGGTGCTCCAGGATTTTTATAAAACACCCAAGAATGCCGTGAACAATAAAAAAGTTAAAACCTTTGGCCTACCGTGTATAATAAAACCATGCTACTACGCAATGGTCGGCTGTTGACTAGTGACTACGTTTTTTAATTTTAACAGAGTATAATTATTTATTCTTTAAATAATTAAAAATTAAAAATTCCTAGTACTTTTTTTTTAGAATCGGTAAAAAACAAACAAAAAATTAAGGAAATACGAAGAACCTACAATAAACAAATTTTTGACTAAATTAATTTCTTTGTTTTATGATAATTTAAAAATGAATATACAGTAAAACCTCGGTTATCCGGGGTAATGATGGGGAGAGAGTCACACGGATAAATGAAAATCATGGTTAATCGAGACTTTTCATAATAATGAAATTTTTTATTTAATTATAATTAGAAATACATAGGTAAAATTTTATAATAATGAAATTTTAAAAACTTTGATTCAATTGTAATTAGAAATATATATAAGAATACGTATACATACAATAATGTTATACATACATCCATAATATTGTAAACAACAAATTATTAGGGCTTAAAATATGAAGTTATCGTCAAAAATGTCATTAATACGATTGTCGATATCGAGTATTATGTTTAAAAATTTTCGGAAGAGTGGGCACAGTTAATCGCAAACACGGATAACCGAGTCACGGATAATCGAGGTTCTACTGTATAAGTAGATAAGTACTTGAAATTTTCTCAAAATGTTTATACTGTTAATTTTTTATATATGATATAAGACCTTTGTTATACTAATTTTACTTTAAACCTTTATACCAAATTGCATGATTATAAATTATTGATATTTGAAAAAAAATCATACAGAGAATATTTGGGTGAAAGAAAAATGAAAAAGACAGTTACGATGTACAGTTAAAAAAAAAATGTATATATTTATTCAACGAGACCAATATAGTGGCTAGACTCAATAATCAAAAGACAAAAATTAAATTAGGGTGGACATTTAAAGAGAGCAGAGGGCCAACTTATACGGACTATCATAAAATAGAAATCTAATAAAAGCCAACTGAGAGAAGGGCAAGAGAACGATGGGAAGACCTTAGATTATAGGAAGTGCTGAATAGAGAGATCTAGCATCACATAGTGAAATGTGGAAAGAGATTGCAGTATACCTAAATAGCTTAGAATAAACATAAAAATATTTTTCTTTTTAAATTAAATATTTAGTAACAGCTGACATTTTCGACTTTTTTACATTATTTTTTTAAATTTCTATAAAAAATGTATGAATGAGTAAAATGCTTAAAAAATTAATAAATGATTTATTTCCTGATTAAAAAATCTAGAAAATATATAGTCAAAATATTTTTTTTGTAGAAGAAGTTCAAATTTGAACAAAATTATGTATTTTAACAATGAATTACGATATTAAGTATTTTTTTATTAATCAAAAACATTATACGTGGGAACTTAAAATTTTTATTTCATCTATTAAAGTATTATGAATTTTACTATGCAGTATACGCAATGACATTTTTGGTTTATTTTAAAATATTATCTATTTATAATATGAACCTACTTTTAATGTTTTACGAAATTTACAGAAAGATGTTACTAAATGTTCAGTAATATAAATTGATAGAATGTGGTTAAATACATTTTATTATAATAATAAAATACTAATAAAATATAATATAAGCAATATTTTCGGAATGATTTGTATCAACCTACTGTAATACTTAAAGTAAAATAAATTACTTTAATAGCTAGGAAAAAATAATTAAGTATACTTAATGATATAAGTAAAGTTAACACTTTGGCAGACCGTTTTTGCTAAGATCGTTTTTCGTATACAATGATATCGATAGAGTACAGTACGATTACGCACATTTTATTTTTTTGATTATGGTAATTACGACTGCGCATGGTTTTAAAATAATTAAGAGTATGATTTTGACCCTTTAAATGCGTACGACTGCATGTGAAATTGAAAACATTGTTGTGAAATTTATTATTATGAATATATTTTAAATGCTAAATAGTAAATTTTTAAAGTTTTTCATAGAATTTTTACATTATTTTACCTATGTTTACTTATTAGTTATTATATTATATTAAATCTACTACAGTCTCTGTCATTAAAAATGTATTACCGTAATCCTTAACTATATAAAATAAATAAATAATTCAAAAAAGTTTAATTTAATTTTAAAACCCCGATACCTATTTCCAATTATATTAATACTTAAGTTAATATTCTCGTGTTTTATTGTTTATATAATCTTCATGTTATTTACGAATACGTAATTCAATTATTTTTACATCTTCTTTTAATTTTGGCTTATTTATTCCCTTAAAAATAATTTGATAATGGTTTTTGACTGAGTTTTTATAAGTATGGACTACTAAATAACGCGCGGTCGCCACAAATTCGCATTTAGTTTTACATGTAATGATAATACTATTGTTTTATATCGAAAACATATACATCAGAATTCAGAATATCGGATAACAAAAACAAAGTATTATCGGCCCAGTTTTAATATTTACTGCAGTAATGCAGTAACGTACATAGATATTTACATTATGTCGAAGGTAATTTACAATAAAAAAAAAAAAATACATACTGATATGTTATAAAATAGATATCAATTTAAATTTTTTCATATATGTATAATGTAAGATAAAAAGACCAAGTGGGATTTTAACATCCAATCTCCCCTATGTATATTTCACTAATTCATCGTGTATACATTTGGCAATGTCGCATAGAAGTAAAAATGTTGTAGCATTCGTAATCGTGCGCCTAAAAAGGTGCTACAAGTCGATAAGAACTGCGTATGATGTTCAATGATATTATACCATTGGGCTGGGGCGCTGGGCTACATACCCATAACAGTGACACATATTCAACGCCTAATGTAAAACAAAACTATGCTCACTTTTTATATCTGTGTACACGATAACTGATAAGCAGTCAATAAAATGTTTGGATTTTCAACTTAAAAGGTGATTTCTGATAGCAGATTTAAACTAGTTTGATGCGACTACGGTGGTCAATAAAATAAATAGACCGCGGATAGCTGGCCACGAGGTCTTGATACACACACCAAGAAACTCACTACCACAAAAAAAGGGGGCGAGGAAGAAAGCGAAACAAAATATATAAAAAAAACAAACGGAGTTGTGGCAAAACAAAAGGTGACACAAAATCACGTGTTTATTCCTGCTTTAAAACCAAAAGGGTACATGGTAGTGTGAATAGAAATAATAAATATGAAAAAAAAACAATCACAGCGTTAAGCGCTGACGTTCGTCCGATGGTCATAATGGAAAAAGTGTTGATTATCGGCGACCGATACTCATCTAGCGCAACTTGTCTTCCCGTTCCGCCTAGGCCTTTTATGATGTTGGTGGGAGAGTTGACGATATCGCGTCTTTACCCGTGGTGGTGACAGTGTAGACCGATCGCTGCGGTGCCTGTACTTTGTACCGGCGATCGTTGCGTACCGTGTCAAGTTCATACAAGATCAAAAATTTTCTATTTTTTTTTTTAAATAACGTTAAAAAATTATTTGTTTATTAAAATGGCTTAATATTTAATACACGATATCTCATTGATTTTTCATTTACTAATAAAAAAGTATTGACAATATATAAACACAATATTTTTTTATAAGCGTTTAAATTAAGAACTTCGACAACATTTGTAAAATTACAGAAATGTTTAAATTATTTTATAATTAAAAATTTACAAAAATGTCTTCTTACATCTAAAATTTGAAAATTGAATACAAGATTCTTCATAAGTTTAACCTATATTAAAAATAAAAATTTTACCTTGAAAAACAAAATTAATTTTTATTTGATCTTGAGGTTTATTATTTTTATTTAATTTGTCAAATATCACAAACATTTATAGTCTACAAGTATATTGTAGTAAAACATTTATAAAATTTTCAATTTTTATAGTAAATTGCTTTTTGTACACAATACTACAATGATTTATTATTGAATTTAAATTTAAAGCATTTATTACAAAAGCCCATTCGACATCTTATATAGAGTAGAATGGTTAATTTAATTATAAGTAACTTAATTTTTATTGAACCAATAAATTTCGAATTTAATGTGATTTAGAATTGTTGAAAATGTAATTGTTGAGCTATCATAGTTTATACTAGTAGCTAAGCTAAATTAAAAAAAAAAAAATTTCGTATTTAATATTTTAATAAACACTGAACAATACACATTTAAATCAAATATCGAGGCTAACGTACAGTCCAATTATTCACTATTTATTTACCGAATAGCTAGAATAAGTTTAATAATTAATTTTATACTATCAAAATATTATATGACATGAAATATTTTTAGTATATAGACAATATACTAAAAATAGTCTATAGATTATATAGCATTTTATTTCAAGATTTTATTTTTAGAAAAAAAAAATGTATTATTATCATTTAATTTGAACACCGAATATGGTTGACAACAGTATTAGGTAGATTATTATATTGAAATATAGCTAAAAATGCCATTCGACTCTTATTTAAAATGTTTCATACTCAAAATTTAAAAGTATTTTCACGTCAAGTAACGTATTTATAACCTGCGACGGGTTATTTTTATTTTTTTATTCGTTAACCTAATTGGACCTTTAAATACAAGATACGATACCATATGATTTGTTCATGATATAATATCATATTGTGTACAATATTACCTAATGTAATATCTAATATGTATGTAATAACGGGTTTCAATGATTAAAATGTATTAACATTGTATGCTGTTTCCATCATTCGTATAAAATATAATAATATATACGATTTGCAAAATATGTTTATCAAATTCAAACCATATTATACATAACATAATGTAACGCTGTAGACTACTCGTACATATGGATTGTTTTTTTTTTTATTAAAGAAAAACACATATATTGTTACGAAAACGATTGATATTTTGAAGAAAAAATAATCTAATTTCTATCGTTATCGTTTTATAAGTTTTTACTGTTTTTTAACGATAACATAGTATATTCTTAATTTCATATTCCTAAGTAAAAAATTTCAAAGTATTTTAATAAATAAAAATCGAATTTTGAATATATAGTTTATGTAGTTATAATAGAAAGCATTTAAATTTAGACGGATGGAACGGAATGGTACAAAAGGTATCCCAAAGATTGTAGGTACACTATTCTGCTCGTGTAAACTTTAAATACTTCTAATTCGAAATTTGATTCTTATACACCAAAATACTATGAAAAATATTCAATTTTGGAATAGTAATTTAAAAATGCACTTTTAGTCAATTAACAATGTTAAAAAGTTAAAATAGAATGTACCTACCATTATAAAAAATAGTAAAGAAATGATAAAAAGAAATATATTTTTTGAAACAATGAGTGCTTTGTATTAAAAAATAACTCCGTATTGACCCTCTAAACCAATTAAAGTTTATATTTCAATACAATGAACCTTGTGAGTTGTGACAGAATTCGCTATATTTTGCACGTTCTACTTAAGCTTGAATAAAATATGAAAAAAATAAATAGTGTATTATCTTAATATATATAAATCTCATGTCACAATGTTTGTCCTCAATGGACTCCTAAACCACTTAACCGATTCTGATGAAATTTTTACACCGCGTGTAATTTGGTCCAACTTAAAAGACAGGATATAGGGTATGGACCTAACTCCTGTGAGTTAGAGATTTAGAGACAAAAACCGAGTTACACCGGTGGCACCCTCTAGCAGATAAAAATAAAATATAAATAATAATACAAAAATCGATAATAGCAGGGCTTGAAATCGATTAATATCGATAAAAATCGAAAAAAAAAATATTATAAAAGTTACGTTACCATGGCCACAATAATTTCAATTTATTTTATTTTATTTTATTTATTTATTTATTTATGTGCTATGATAACATGCCACCGAAAAAATCTAACTTCAACAACGCGAGCAGCAAAGGGTCACGACGCAAACGTGTTGAAAGAGCTCAGCAATTACCAGAACAAATGGAAACAAGAAATGCAGCTCAAAGAATTAGGACTGCAGAAAGTCGTGCACGAGAATCTCAAGAACAGCGTGACGAACGTCTGCAACAGAATATTACGAGAACAAGAGCGGCACGAGAACGAAACATAGCTACAGTACGAGAAAGAGATCGACAAAGGCAACGGATCAGCCGCTCATTAACACGTGCATCATTCGTTCGGCTTGCCTTTGATTATGCACCAGACATTAACTACTCAGCGCATTCAATGATTGCTATCGGTGGAATGGATAAAGTATGTCAATATTGTCAGGCATTGAAATTTCGGAATGAAGCTGCCGGCATGTGCTGCGCATCAGGAAAAGTTGTGCTGTCACCTCTACCCGCTCCGCCGGAGCCCTTATTATCCCTTCTTACTGGCAATTCTGATGATTCCAAATTATTTTTGCGTAAGATACACAAATTTAATTCTTGCTTCCAAATGACGTCATTTGGGGCAACTAAAATTTGCGATCGTGCATCCGATGGACGTAATTTTGAAACTACATTCAAAATTCAAGGCCAGGTGTACCATAAAATCGGATCACTGATGCCAATGCCTGATAACAATCCGAAATTAGACAGAAGACATCTTGCACCGAATTAGACACATAAATCAATGCCAAATTAGAGATTATACACCAGAGATGTAAAATGAAGCATTGGTCTTGATCGAGGATTTATGTGTTCTTATTTCAAATTTATCACTTAATCATTATGGTATGCCATCACCTAATCGTCCAGCCACCGACTTAGTCAATACCGATTTACAACGAGAAAATCAATATGACCATGGAAGTTTAGCAACAATTATCATGAACAGTGAACCATTACTGACAGCAGAACAAAAAATTATTTATAAACGGATTATGCTGGCTGTTGCTGCTGAACAAGGCGGTTTTTTTTTCTTGGATGCACCCGGTGGAACCGGTAAGACATTTTTAATATCGTTGATTCTTGCCAAAATACGGTCGCAACAAAAAATCGCATTAGCTGTAGCAACGTCAGGCATTGCGGCTACTTTAGGATGGTGGGCGAACAGCACATTCAACATTCAAGCTGCCATTGGACGTTCATAATAAACCAGATGCAATGTGTAACATCAAAAAGAATAGTGGAATAGCTGCAGTGTTGCGGAAGAGTTCTATAATAATTTGGGATAAGTGCACAAAGGCACACAAATATTCACTTGAAGCACTAAACAGAACTATGCAAGATTAAAACAGCAATAATAAACTTTACGGTGGTGCTATCTTACTTTTGTCTGGTGACTTCCGGCAGACCTTACCGGTTATACCTCGCTCTACTTTCGCGGACAATTTTTGCACTGTTGTTCAGGATAAAAATGATTTGATTCAGAGTATTTTCCCGGATATACAGAATAATTATTTGAATCATGAATGGCTTAGTCAACGGGCGATTTTGGCAACCAAAAACGTTGATGTTGACGAAATTAACTTCCAGATACAACAGTTGTTACCAGGCGATCTGATGTCATTTAAATCAATCGATACTGTTGTTGACGAAAATGAAAGTGTAAATTTTCCGAATGAATTTTTAAATTCATTAGATATCCCTGGAATGCCACCACATAATCTTCGATTAAAGATTGGTTCCCCTATTATTCTCCTCCGTAATTTGAAGCCACCTCAATTATGTAACGGTACGCGTTTGGTCATCAAAAAGATTACCGGAAACATTCTTGAAGCAACCATTTTGTCTGGGAAGTTTAAAGGAAAAGTGGTCCTGCTGCCACGTATTCCGATGATACCATCAGATTCTACCATACCCTTCAAAAGGCTGCAGTTTCCAATTCGTTTAGCTTTCGCCATGTCTATAAATAAATCTCAAGGTCAAACAATGTCCATTTGTGGTTTAGATTTGGAAAATCCATGTTTTTCTCATGGGCAACTATATGTTGCGTGTTCACGTGTTGGGAAACTGTCGAATCTATTTGTGTTAGCTAAAGACAGGTTAACCAAAAGCATTGTGCACCGATTGGTGTTAAATTAAATAGAAAAATTAAAAGTATTTATAATTTAAAAAATTAGATATTAACGTTTAAAAGTTTAAGACTGTCAGCTTAATATCAAGTGTAAGAACATTTAGCCACAGCAACGCGTGGCCGGGTCAGCTAGTAATAATATAAATATTTGGCCCAATAATATTAAATAGAATACTGCGTGAAAATCATAAGTATGATAATCATATTAATAATAAACTAGCTTCTCTATTCATAAACTTTTTTTTTTTACTAAAATATATTTACAATCTGTTATTTAAAACAATAAGTAATAGTTTACAAAAAAAAATGTTATCACAATAAGCACATGAATAACTTGTGGAGGAAGTTGTTCATTTAACAACATCTCAGAATGTTTTTTTTTTAGTTTAAATTTTTTTTTTTTTTTTTGATAAAGCAAATTTCTGAACTAATTACGCTTTAGTCGACATTGAACATTACCAGGGAGAGATGAGGACATACTGCTGATGAGTGGATTTGGGTGGCTCAATAATTTAACGTGGAAACGTTTATATTGATTTTTAGCAAGTTCGTTGATGGTGGGTATTTTAAGGTCTTTATGAAATGATTCATTGGTAAAAAACCATAGAGCTCCGGTTATCATTCTAAGAGTAATATATTGGAATGCTTTAGATGCTTTAGATGCTTTGGATGGCTTTTCAGAACCCCAAATCTGTATGCCATATGACCAATTTGGTCTAATTATGGCTTTATATATAAGGGTTTTGAATTTGAGCTGAATTTTGGATTTTAGGAGTGATCTAAGTAAGTGAAGTCATGTATTTGCCTGTTTACATTTAGATTTTATATGTTGAACCCACGTGAGATGCTTGTCAAGTATGATTCCTAAGTATTTTGAAGAGGGCTGAATTGGGATCGGTTTGTTGTATATTTGAAGTTGAGTGCATTCTTTAGGACTTAAAGAGAAATTTACATGGACTGATTTATCTTCAATGAATTTTTATTTTCCATTTTTTAGCCCATGAATTTATTTTACTTAGGGGTGGCTGACGGTTATTGGCAGCAGAGATAGGATCTTTTTCAGATGCTAAAATCACAGTGTCATCTACAAAAGTAGCTAATAGAGTGTTGGTCGACGTAGGTATATCGGATATGAATATATTGTATAAGATAGGTGAGAAGTTATTATCTTGAAGGACTCTTGCTTTTATCGGTTTAATGTCAGAGAGTGAATTGGAGTGGCGTATTAAAAATGAGCAGTTTGCAAGGTAAGATTTTAGAATTAGATAATATAGAGCTGAAAGAAAAAGCTTCAGTTTGTATAAGAAACCTTCATGCCAAACCCTTTCGAAGGCTTAGGCAATATCTAAAAATACTCCAGGACAACACTACTTATTTTCTAATGAAGTGGCAATTTTGACCGTAATCTGGTGGATTTGGTGGATTGTATTATGTTGGGAACGAAACCCAAATTGAGATTTTGGAAGTATATTTTTTTCTTTGATTATCGGAATTAATCTGTTGAGGAGTAATTTTTCAAGTATTTTACCCAGCGTGGGTAGTAAACTGATAGACGGTATGAGGATATTAGACTTTTGGTTTGTTTAGTTTGGATACCATTATAATTACAGATTGTTTCCACACTGTTGGTAAATATGACAGTCGAAGCAGGGAATTGTATATATAATTTAGGTAAAGAATTGAAATCAAGTCAAATTTTTTATTATATTATTAGTTATTAGGTCATGACCCAGGCTTTTTAGGATGTATTTTTTCAATAATATTTACTATTTCAGATGGCGTGACTGGTTTGGATTCATAAACTTAAGTAAAATGTTTGTTATTGTCTGAAATAAAAAGCGAGGAGAGTGTTAGAAGCAGCACTGTCTTACATGGACTGTAAAAACTGAAACAATATATTTGTAGAAATTTATAATAATATAATATGAGTGCATGTAATTATGAAAATATTAAAGTTTTCATAAAACTATGGACTGTTAAAGTTTTTTAATTAAAATTCGTACATTATAAATTCCAATTTTTTTTTTAAATAAACATACAAGTTAAATTTAAATTATTAAAATTGACTGTTTTTAATTTGACTAAAATAACATATTATAAAGATTCTAAATAAATATATAAAATACTCAACCAATAAATGTTAAGTATCTAAATTCGTATGATTTATTTTTATATTTTATGAGAACAATTATAACCGATTTATAATTGTATACAAATAATATAATATATAATACTGCAGATTATGTGAGTTTAGTTGAATAGTATGTATTCGACTATCTTAAAATAATATATGTAGGTAGTAATATTATTACACGTATCCGTCACTCGTGTACTTTATTAGTACCGTAAATAATATTTTAAACAAATATAATTTTTACCTGTTATTATATTATAATGTTATGGAACTAAACCCGAGAGTGACGTATAAATGTTTTAACATACAATATAAATATACTTCATCACCCTGAAAATTATAAACATTAAACAGCGTGCAATGTGACTATGATCCCACACTCAGAAATATATATAAAGGTTATTTGTTACACAAAAATTTAAAAACCATTAGGTAAAAAAGAATAACGTCATGGTTTTGTTAAAATATAATACGTATAATAAGTAAGGCTCCGGTTTAAATGAGCAAAATAAATCATTTAAATTCAATTATACTTTCAAAGGTGAAATTATTCACAAAAATTAAAAACAAATATTTTGTAATATGTATTACTTTATATGTATAGATTGTATTTTGTAAAGCTATTTTCACTAAAATTTAGCCTTTTGGATAGCTTTTAATAAATCATATAAAACTTTGATTTCAGTATTTTGATAGTATTTTATTATCCATCTATTATATTTTAATGATTTCACTTATTTCTGGCATTAATATAGTGGAATAATAAAATAAAACTAAATAAATATGTGAAATCAATATGAAAATTATGAAAAAAATTAGGAAAAATAGCTTAATGAAAAAATAAAATTTATTTCATTGCAATCATAATAAATCAAAATGTATTTATTTTGTATATTAAAATTATCTTTCTACCATACTCCTTGCCATAAAAATTGACTATAAAATCCAAGTTCTTAGATTAACCTTTAATTGATGTATTAAAAACTATCATCATATTATATAGTTCAGCTAACGTACGATAAAAACAATAAACAACGCGTGTCTTTACTTACCTACCTGTACCTGAACTTTATAACATTATCACTGATAAAACGTCTATACAACACGCGCGCATTACTGTATCATTAGTCAATAAAAGCTTAAATCGGATAAATATTACGGCTCATAAAATAAATAGTAACTATATCGATGACCCGTACACGGGAACCATTTCAATGAGATAAAAATCGGTACATTGACGATAAAAAGAGCATCGGATCACTATATGTATGCATATATTTTACCTGCGGACGCAATTCCAAATCCCTCTTGAGTACCTACTTCGTATAATATTTACCTGCACATAATATTATTATATCGTTATATTTCTCCCCGCTCGTCACCGAAACACATGTTTAGAAAATATTATATTTATGCTATTATAAATACGAGTAAAAGGACTTGTAAAGCATACTTTTTAATTTTCAAGATGTTGTATGACACGAATTATACCTATTTATTTGATATTTGTTAATTTTTAACAGGTATAATTTATAATAATAAATAATGTATGTTTTCTTTGATAAATCTCATAAACTTTTCTTATTTATTTTTATTTTTGTGTTGAGATAACTACAAATAAAATTACGTCATTAACTCAAGTATTTTTTTCAAATTTTCCATGTATTTATTTACTTAGCTGATTAGTAGAATTACAAAATTACAAATAAAATAAGTTTAAATGTGTCCGAACTTAGTAGTATAAATCATTTTTGATCTTGCAGAGAAAATAAATTAGGCAACTAGATGTCTAGGTAACGCTCTGCTTTACATTAAATGTCGAGCGCACCTTTAATGAATGTATTAGATTTTAATTAAATTATATATCATTGTATACGAAAACATTTTGAGCGGGAAAGATTCAAGGGGTTGTCAGCTAATAATGCTAAAACTGCTAAGTATATTAAAATAATATTTAAAAATAAATTGATAAGGACCATTCCCCTAGCATAATACCTATTAACTTACACGGGTTACTATAATATTTTAAATTTAAATTAATTATTTATAAAATGTATAATCTATTATTGTTGTAATAAAGTTACTATTAATATATTTTTTTCATGATTTTTTTTTTTTTTTGATATACGCAGCTATTAAATTTATCTATTTGACTTTTAGTATGACAAAAAGTTGATACAACTTTCTTCCAAAAATATTGCATTTATTGTGTTATCAAATTATAATATATATATACTTTTAAAAAATCATAATATTAGTAAACAATTAAGTAAAATTCATAATATTCATAAAAGTTTTAAATCTCCATAAATAATGTTTTTGATTTATAACAAAACAATTTTAACATTGATATTTATCGTTAAAATGCGTAAATTTGTCTAAAAATGATTGTGTTTATAAACTTTTTGAACCATTTAAGTATGTAACTACTTACAAGACCTAACCAAAGTTTTTAAATTTGAAAATTTTATAAATTTTGACTATAAAATACTTAGGTTTAAAAAATTTTGCGATTTTTGACAAATTTTATAAAATGTTGAACTTCAAATGCATATAAAAATAAATTGTTTCAATGTATTTTTAATATTTTTAAACAACTATTAAAACAACGTCAAGAAGTTTGACACAGTAAATAGTTTTTATTAATGTTTAAAAAAAATCTAAAACAATTATGAATATTTCTTATTTCTATACATCAAAAAGAGTTAAAATACTTAGAAAACTGTACTATGTTTAGGAAAAGTAAATGTAATCTATGGTAAAAGTTTCAAGTGCCTATCTATAATAATTATTCGTTTTGAAATAAATACAACAAAAAACAAAAATTTATTGAAGAAAAATAATTATTAAAAGGATAAATTTTCAATATCTCAAAAATCTGAACTTTATTATCACAGTCGATATCAAATTATATAGTTTAGTGGCAAAATAATAAATAACTATAATATAGTTGATATCATCGGCCTTCATAGTTTTTTCCTCGACCGTTCAGTGTATCGAAAAAATCTAAAGATAAAAGGTAAACAGTCCCGCAATTATTGGTGGATAAATTCTAAAATATGGTTTGATATCTGTGTAGAGAAGATATTTTTAAAAATGAAAACAAGAATATATTCATTAATACCTTAAATATAATTTCGTTATTTAATCATAAGTTAACAGATTTTTAATTAAAATAAAATATAAAATAACTGATTCTTTATAACTTTAAATTATGTAGTTAGTTAATAAAAAAAGTTTCATTATAAAGATCAAAGAAAAAATATCTTAGTATAAAAATAAACAAGGTGATAAGAGTAATTTGATAAAAATATAAGTAGAAATGTGCTTGAAAGCGTAGTAAGCGGATTTTTAAGTTACCTATTTATATCGATCAAAACTTTTGCTCCCTCTATTGTAAATTGAAACTATATCACTTAATGGTCGTGGATTAAAAAAATTGGAGACAAGATTAGAAAAAATAATATTATTATCGTTTAAGCATTTGTCTTGATTAAATACAAGTAATTATAATAAAGTATCATTTGACAATTTATTTTGTTCTCTTGTTTATGAGTCATGATAATAATTCGTTTTTGTTTTGTTACACTATATTATAAAAAAAAAAAAAAACATAATTATATGCAAAAGATTTTCCCCCTAACATTGCAATTTTCTATTTGTGTGATGTTGTTAACCATATACCCCAATTACATCATAAATTTGGTGTATTTTAGATATGTAATATTACCATTAAATAATCTTCTAGCTATATAAAGAAGAGATACAATTTAATACCACTAATATTTTTATAGATAAAGTAAAATAAACTATACAATATATTGTGTTCCATAAAGAATGTTTGTTTTAAAACGATAATACTTGCAAAATTGAAGCACGTCTCAATTAAAACATATAGTAGCATATCAAATAGCTAAATATTTTTATTACAAATTAAGATGATACCCCCTATCATCATTGGTTATGAGATCGTAATGATCATCAAACACATACCCAACCTATTTAGCTTTAAGCCATCTCAAATTACATAATCGTCTGTGATTTCTCCGACGGCAAAGGTATTCTAATCAGCAACTAAAGGCTAAATATATAGCTTCACCTCATCTTCAATACCATCTCGACTACTCAGAAACATGGTATAAACTCTGAAGCGTAAAATTAAACGAATCTAAATCTATTCACTGTACTTTTTCTCTTCGTGAAAACATATGCCCGCCACTTTTTCTTAACAACCAACATTTCCCTTTTAACAAACAAGTGCTTAATTTTAGCATCTTAATTGACCGCCGGCTTACCTGACTGCCACATATAACCAACAAAACTCAGGTACTCAATACTTCACTCCGATTTCTTCGCCCAGCACTTACATCAAATCACATAAAACTTCCTATTAGACTCTTTCTTTATAAATAACTTTTAAAACTTATGCGAATCTACAGTATTCATCTCTAGGGTACTGCCAACATTTTCAACATTAATTTTATCCAAAGGTTCCAATTTAAAATTTTCAAAACACTCATTTTATGTTAATAACCATATCCTTCACTCTCTGACCTCAAAATACCCTTAATAATCGAAACAACCAAACCCCACTTTAAATATTTCAAAAATCGTCTTGCTTCCCACCAAAATTCCCTAATCTCTGAACTGTCTTCTCGCACTATCCCTGGCAGCACTGCTTAAAGATTAAAACTACAGTAGTATCGTGACTTGCCCACTTAATTAATATTCATGTTGTAGTTCCTCTAATAGGTGGTCTCTACAATCCGTAATTTCTGTCGTTTTTTTTGTTAAATTTTAGTTATTATTCCTACTTGTAACAGATTGTATGAATACAATATTAAAAATTAAAAATAACCTACTTTGCTAACATGTCAAGTGTACTTAAGTAAACTTACGACCATTTTGATTCTTTCCCTGAATTTTTTTATAAATTATTATTAGAGATAAAAAAACTAAAAATTTACCTAGTCCATTGAAATTTGAACTAAAACTCATTAAATCATGAATTTTTGAAACCTGTTCATTATTTATGAAACACTGTATATTATACGTAAATTGTGCAATTTCGGAATTCGACATGCTTGAGTTTCTCGCTTCAATCAATGATTCCATTTTTCAGATTCAAGCCTCAGACTCATGATGTCACAACTTTATTATACTTATACTCAGTGATTTTTTCAGCAATAAATCTTTATTTTCTCAAAACATTTTAACGTATTTAATTTGTAATAAATTATCATTTTTGAAAAAATAATAATATTATTTATACTCGCATGATTTATATTTAAGTTAACACGGCATACAAATATTTAATATAATTATATTTTCAGCTGAACACGTAACTCCTTACTACTTACTAGAATAATTAATTATATATTATTGTAAATCATAGTAGAATTAAAGATTGGTTGTTTGTTTAGTCGAATCAGTTTTTGAGCTATCAAGCGTAGCTGTAATATACCAAAGGTGAATTATTAGATATAATAATTAAATAGTGTACATGATAAAGTCATATTTTAAGACAATATATTATACTACAATTGTAATATGACATTTTCTGTAGGATACATGTAAATCTTACCCGTGTTTTTGAATAATTAAAATTAAAAATAAGTATTGCGCTTTATAAATA
This sequence comes from Melanaphis sacchari, assembly GCF_002803265.2. Classification (NCBI taxonomy): domain Eukaryota; kingdom Metazoa; phylum Arthropoda; class Insecta; order Hemiptera; family Aphididae; genus Melanaphis; species Melanaphis sacchari. The sequence goes on along the minus strand of NW_020271547.1, from coordinate 288,408 downwards.
TAGTAAATACCTATAAAATCAAAATAATTTAATATATGTTGATTGAATTGTATTTTTTCTCTTATCATGTCCGCGGCGAAATACAGAAAGAATATGCTCAGAGCCGAGAAAACGAATAAACCAATGTTTAACCAATATTCGTCTGAAAAATAAAAACATGAAATATTCCTCAAAAATGTCTATAACACTGGAAAATCAAATCAAGTATAAAAAGTTTTGATGATATTTTCACGAATGATACCTTTGTATACAAACTTTTTAATACGGTGTGAATAAATAAAAGATAAAACTTAATTATATATACATCTTAATACCTAATTGTATTTATCCAGTGTACTGTTCAGCAGGCTGTTTAGTATAATCAAATAGTTATAATAAGTATTACCGAAATAGGGAAAAAAATACAACACTGCGTAAATGAAATCCACAAACAAATTGTTCATCACCGTCATGTAACCCGCTACAAAACTCTCAGGTAACGAACACATCAGTTCGACACCCATTTCGTATAAGAGTGACTGGCTACAAAAGCTATATGGGAAAGCTATCAGAACAGCACAAAACAATCTAGCTGAAAACGTGGATAAATTTTATTTATTGTAAATAATTATTATCGTTATTTTAAGCAGAAGGCTTGAGATTTTAATTGCGTACTGGTCGTAAGTTTGGCGTTAAAGTTCAGCATTAACATTAACCAAAAGAGAAATATTAACGACACGAAACGACTGACCATAATGAATGCCTTGGTGTAACGAGGGGCGCGATCCGCAAAACTGCTAATAGACAATCTCAGGCCAAAAGTATGAATAATCATAAAAAAACAACACTTTGTGGTGATTTCCTTAAAAAATAAAAACACACAAATACAAATATTATTATACATGAACCTTAAAAAGAGAAAAATTGCTTTCGACGTCGGAATTTACAGGTGACACTCGGAGCTTGGAAAAAGTCGACGGTATTAGCGCCGACCACGGAACCGTCATTGAATTGGACAGTGTGAGCACAAATACAAGACACCACAATTTGAAATTCCTAAATACAACATAGAAATAAATTAAAATTCTCAATTAAAAAGCGACAGGATAGCACTCAAACATAACAAGTGTTTTGAGTGAACAAATCAGTTTGCAGGCGTTCTTGTGCGACTTTGCCGAACACATAGATTCATTGCCGCTTAGCGGCGTAATGTGTCTCGGAAATAACATATAAACTATAAAAGTGACAAACGCGTTTAGACCCAGACCTGTAAGTATACACAAATGATATAAAAGATACCATTATAAGATATTTTTTTTCATTAAAGGACGCGCAAAGCGTTGAAGTCTTCATACATGTATACATCATATGCATAATCTGAATTCTTATGACGAACCGACTTAATGGTCCATCAGAGACCGTGGATACCACCATAGGACCAATAATGTATGTGGCCGCTGATCCCAACATACTCACAGCCGAACATAAACCTTTAAACAAAAATCAACTTAACTTTAACTGTACATGAATATATTCACAAGCTAAACTGACCAATAGCCATGTTACGCTCTTTCTTAGGAAACCACTGTCCCGACATAGTTACTATTAGTGGTGTCGTCACCACGCTGCCAACAGACAGACATACAGCTGACAAGTGCAAACACCTGCGTATAAAAAATATATATATAAATATAATTAAACTAATCATTAATCACCTATAGTAGTGGTCGGCAATAAATTGAACACTAGGGTTGCATTAGAAAATTTAAAAAATTCCTCGGGCTGTGTCGAACAAAAATTAAAAATATTACAATTTAACAGTTACAATTCAAGAATAATAAAATTACAACTATTTAAATATTTGATAAATACACATTTCTGTTGGTTATTGTTCAATATTTTACGAATTATACGTCAAAATTACTTGAGCATGCTCCAAGCACATGATGGATATAATCATCTATTATTAAGCTTAAGTATAATCATTTTAAATTTTTATTTTTTTCGTAAGAAAAGACCTGTTTATATATATATATATATATATATGTGTGTGTGTGTGTGTGTGTGTGTGTGTGTGTGTGTGTGTGTGTGTGTGTGTGTGTGTGTGTGTGTGTGTGTGTGTGTGTGTGTGTGTAAATTCAAACATACAATAAGCAACTTTATTTTTAAGTTTTGAAAATGATGGAGTTAGTTCAGCATAAAAAAACTAAAAGTGATTATTTGTTGCGTTTTTTTGAAACATCTTGAGACTGCGAATCTATTATTTATATTTGAAGCTCAACAGTAATATCGTCAACATCAATATTAAATGGATTGGTGAGTGATTAAAAATATTGAGAAGATCGTTTAAAATCTTGAAAACAATTGTTTAAATCACATTGTAATTTCGAAATAGATTCTGTTGAAGTTATAAGCAAAAGATCCTGTATCATATATAGCTAATAAGTAATAAGTAAGTTATTCACACTGCAGTACAGAAGACTGTTAATAAACAGGTAGTTTTATAATACTATAGCATATTTATTTTGTTTTATGTAGTAGTTAGTGGGACAGTTAGTCGTTGTTTTATATTACACTCATTAACACTATTGCACATCGTATGAGTGCAACTCATAATTATAGTACAACTATAATTATTATTATAATATAAATATTCAATCAGTTTTTATCTTTTAGTTTCATACAACGCAATTTCAGCAGTCCAAAATGTATTTTTAAGTATCTTTTTTTTCTACTAAAAAATTTTACATCTCTTGACGTAATATAAGACCCAAATGCATTAAATAAAATATAATTCAATCATTAAATTATCATTTATAGATTTAAAGAAATAGCTAAAAATATAAAGTATTTAATTAAATTATCATTTTATAATAGACCATATAAAATAGTTGCTGACCATTGATCCTTAATGTCAAGAAAGAGCGTAGCAATACCGATTAACACTATAAAACAGTGTACTTACACAATACTCGATTACATTTTTGAAAATATACACACTTACAGCGTACAAGAGTACATGATTGGCATACATCGAACAGCCGTGCCCAACGTAAAAAAACAACATGAATATAACATGATTTCTTTTAATCCTGTGGTTATAAAAATACTTCCATTATATAAATATATAATAATTCTAATAATAGATACTGGTAGGTAATACATAAGCATTTATACAGACAAAGTAATTTCATGAAATATTTTGAAATGTAATTATGTCTATACCGTATTTATCGACCATTTGACATACTGGTAACACTAACAATGCAGTCATCAAATTGCCCCATATAGGCAATAAGGACAGCGATCGGCTAGTCCAGTCTGGAAAAGCCAATAGTGCCGGTTCGTAAATGGCGCTCCAAATGGACTGAGAAAATGTCTAAAAAACAGTAAATAAACCAAATACTTTGAAATGTGATATAACATTATCTATACATACCTAAGTATAATTTATATACTAAACAGTATGTTTTTTCTTTTTTTGTTAAACGAAAATTTAACTAACGTGAAAAAAATAATAATAACACATAGAGTACAACAAATTCGTACTATATGAATTCACTAAAATGGTATTACTTAAGTATTAATAAACTATTATTGTTTGTGTTTAAGTTTGTTATGTTTGTATTATTGTCATTTAGTTTTTTATTATCATTTTCATGTGCGTGTAACGGTGCGGTCCACAGTTCCAGTCTTGATCGGCGGAACGTTATCATGTTTCCGTTTGCGACCGGCCAGCTGCGTGATCGTTATCAGTTTGTTTTCTAAAATTCGTTATTGTTTAAAGTTACCTACTTTATGTTAAGTCATGCTTTCAGTGTCATAAAGTTCTTAGCTTTTCCAGTTTTAATTGTTTTAGTGTGGTAACACTGAAAGCCCATTCATATAGTTTTCATCGTATTTTGTTCGTCCGTTAATGTCACTTTTCTCTCAGCCGTCAAAGCTTTAGCTTTTTGCACAATTCATGTGCAAGTTTTTATGTCAACTGCAGTCGTCCCAAATCACGTTTTTATGATTTTGTGTTTTTTGTCAAGAAAGTCGTCTGATAAATATCGTTCATTACAATACCAATTACTTAAATTCATATCCCATTTCACAGTTTAGGGTGCTCGAAGTTTACCAGCGATTTGTCTTTGTGATTAAGCGTGATGTGGTGTACCTATTGAGGATAGTAGTGTCAGCACTTACTTCGTGTTCCTGTATTGGTTGCATTCATTGTTATATTATTATGAAGTCTTCGTAAACAGTTGTAAACACACATTCGCACGTACACAGAGTCAGCTTGTTTTATTTGTATTACTGTTGATATACATACAAGCCTTGGTGCGGTAGCGTGGGTGTAAAACCAGATGTATGTACCAACTGTTATCTGAGTATTGGTCGACCAAATATTTGTGTTAGCATGGCCGACGGGCCTTGATTAAGTCATACCCATTTTTTATATTATATGCCATCAGGCAATTTTATTATAATTATTTGTAATTTGTAAACCTACCTGGCAATTTATTATTTATTTATAAAATCATTATACGTATAAAATGGTCATTATTATTATTATTGCAGAATAAAATGCACAAAAATTGATAATTATTCTTATATTGCTTTTTTTCTAATTTTTTTTAATGTTTAATATAATTATATTCCTATAGGTAGTGCTTCATTTCATGTTGCCTATCTTTCAGTCGTGAAGGCACTACTTATTTATATAAAAATAAGAGCTGACCGCGGCTACAATTATGATGTTGGGCAAATAATAATTTGGCTTACAATTACCATTTGTATTACCTATAAGCTCGACTCAATTGCAGAAAATAAATATGTTTATTGTAAAGTGGGCTCCCAATTATTTTTCCAATATTATATTCCTTCAAAAATAAATTAAAGTATATGTAAACAGAACTTAAAAAAACAAAGTAATCTCCATAAACCATTTCAACATCCAACTACGCAATGATATTTCATATGTTTTCAGAAAAATTTAGTTCAACCCACTGTATTACTAATAATAAAATAAATTACTTTTCTTAATAGTAATATCAAAAATATGACATGAAATAAACTCAAGATAATATAGGTTAATAAACAGGCCGTCTTCATTCAGAATCGTATTTTAAATACAATTATTTATCATGTAATTCAAATTCAACACATTCATCACATGGACCCACTTGACACCTAATGTACATCAGACTGGTAAGTACCACTTGCCCATTTTTTTTTCATTACTTAGTTATGAATTTCCTTGTACAATAATTAAAATATATTTCACAATTTTAGTATAGATAATTAACGAGAAGGTTTACGTCAATATTTTACACATGAATTACGTAAAATATAAAACATACCAAAACTTAAAGGCTAAGACGTTACATTTCTAAATATGAATAAGTACTTGAATTAAAAATGTTATGGACATAATGCTAATGACTACAAATCTCATTCTCGTTGGGCTGATCGGCGTCTTGTCGAAACATAACAATCCCAATGACTCTTCGTCTGTTGTGTACTGCTTTGGTAATTTGATTTTCTTAAAAAAAACAATAATGATCATGTGAATTATTAATCATTAATATAGTTCACGCGCGATTTCTATTTGTGATGATTATCGCGTGATGCATACCTTCAAATTTGGTAGGTAATAATGAATAGGTCAAAATGATAAAATATTATATATTTGCAATATGACGAACAAAAAAAGTTAGATTTTTTCCTTTGTTTCAATTTTTGAAATGAGTCATTATGGACCGTAACATAGTTGCATGACTTACAGTCGTCGTCAGATTTCTTAGTACCGTAAAACAATGAATCACAACATTTTACGCAATTTACTAAGACTGATATACCATTGCGTCTTATAACCACAATTATTTTCTGGTCTATTTTTAGCTTATCATTGAATAATTTTTATTAATACTACGTGACCATATAACGCAATACCATATAGCAGCATGTTATTTCTGCATGGCATTGACAGTGGCGTATCCAGGGTGGGGGGGGCACGGAAGCCATGGCCCCCCTCGGCCGTATTTACTAGATTTTGTTTTAAAGATTTAAATTTATTCGTATGCATGAACGCAATGAACGCATACTACAATAATAGTCTTATACCAGCATTACATATACTTATAATTTTGTTAAGATTAACCCGTTTTTATTATTAAATTACTATTATTATTTATTATTATGTATATATATATATTAACTTAATGGCTGACTGAAAATATAAACAAATTATTTGCATTATAAACATTAAATATTTGGTTTATTTTATTTTTTTTGTTTTTGGTAGTAGGTAGTATATATGGTAAAATTTTAGACAGTGTGTGCCCCCCTAAAAAAAATCCTGGATACGCCACTGTTTACAAGTCACATGGTGATAATTTAAGGGATTAACAATTTGGGAACATTTATAAAATATTAGATGATGATGCTAAGATAAAATCTGACAACGACTATGTTATACCTATACTAAAAATTTATAAAACACAACATAGATAAGCGAGTTTCAATAATATTTCGATACTTAATTTTTAAGCACAACCTTCTCTGACTTTTAAATAAAATATAGAACAATACGAGATGGCGTTATGAGCTTATTATCAAACACAATAACTTAAAATTTATTTTAAAAAAAACTTTATATATTTCAAATACTCATTGTCTGATATATTTTAAATTTGCCCTGTATAGTACTACAGTTAAATTTCGGTAAAACAAATTTCAAGGGACCGGGAAAAACGTTTGTTATATCAAGTGTTCGTTGCATCAGGAATCCTCTAACATTAAATTATTTTCGTAGTGTCGAGTTGAACAATACATTTTTTTATAAAAACATTGAAAAGAAGAGCAATGAAAACGAAAATTCAAATTTTTAGTTTTGGTTGACTGCTATTCTATAACTCCAGTATGATCTAGTGACTAGGATACCCGATTTTCATCCAAGAGGCTCGTTCAATTCCAGGTAACGAAATATTATATTTTTGTATATTTTTACTCTATTATACTCACCAACTGTGATTATAGTGTAGGGTGTGAGGTAATAATAATTTTCGGTCGTTACTATTGCAGTTGAAAAAAAATAAAAGTTAATTTATAAGTAAATATAAGTATATTAATAATCTGAGAATTAAAAGTTTTAATAACAGATGGGTGTATTTAAAAAAATTTTCGATCATTAGTTTTTAAATATAGCCTTCACTAATTTTTAAATAATGTATTTCACAATGACATGACTTTAAACCTCAAATTGTTTTAAAAATATCATAAAAAATGTTTTATCGGGTTCAATTTCCGGTACCGGAATGTATTTTTAAATATTTTTACTCCGTACTTACAAACTATAATTTCGAAATGAGTTAACATAGTTAACGATCGTTGCTACTACGGTTAAAAAAGAAATGTAGTTTTTATTATTAAATCAATTAATACAACATGTTAAAAGTATAAGGGTATATTTTAATAACTGTTCAAAGTTCCTTAATTTTAAACGTAGCCAATATTAACTTTTTCATAATATATAAGTGAATCTTAATACATAAATCTATATAATCTATGTATATAAATATGAAAATGAAAATCTTTGTCACGTATGTTCTCTAAACCTATTCATCCAATTATCTTGAATTTTCTTTTTAAAGGATAGAATACATCGTGATACAAGTTTTAAGCCTTTTTTGAATCTATAAGTTAATGAAAAATCAAGTTATTAATTTATTAAATAATTGGCAAATACACACATGAATATTTTTTCACATACATGTTACCAATTATTAATAATTATGAGAAATAAGTATTTGAATGTACAGCTGATGCTGTATAACAGTATAAAACGTTTTCATTGATTTTGGTTTACACTTGGGTTCTTGGTTTTTGGTACATATGAAAAGAAAAAAATTAAATATTTTAACAAAAAAAAAAAAAGAAAGGAAATTTTTTTTAAAAAGTCTGCTGTTAAATTATCAAAAAAATCAACGCTTGACAGGACAGTTATATAAAGTTGATATGTTGGAAATATCATCTATAAATCAGAAAACTAAAAATATTATTTATCATGCGTTATGCTAAGTATTAGCATTAAACAACAAAATTGAATATAGATATATTTTGCACGGATAACGAAGTACCTACACGGAGATAGCTAGTATCTTAAAATAATGTACCGTAAAATGACTAATAATTCCTACCCCACAAAGCCACAGAATAGTAATCTGTTAATAAAAATACATAATAATTATAATATTTTGTTTTACTTTACTAATAACATATTATAAAATAATAAAAATTAAAAAGATTTAAAAAAACTACCAGCATTCCCGTTCCAATAATAATTTGTAAGATATTACAATAAAAATTGATGATTAGGCCACTAAGTTACACTCACAAATCGCAATATTATAAAGTTCATAATTTTTGAAACATTAAATATAAATGCACGGCTAATCTTTCAGTTGTAACAACTTCTAATAGTAATTTTATTTTATTGACAAGAAATTTACTAGGGTTTAAGTAAAGTAGTTTCTCCCTTGGTATTTTTCCCAAACATACAGTTTTAGCTATTTAGTGTTTCAGTTCAATTAATTAATAAATATTATATCTAAATAAATATTCAATTCATGAATATTGCGTTTTCTTTATAACAGTATATTAAAATAAATCACACAAGTGTGAGAATTATTGATAGATAGTGTTCTTTGAACATTGTTTTATCATATAATAATACTTTAGTCAAGCAGTAAAAAGCGAACCAAGTAAATTTTAAATTTATTATTTAACTATCTTTTATTAGATTCATAATATGACTTAACATATTAAAATTTATATTACTTAAAAGTATGTATATTTATGATTTTCAATAATTTAAAAATAAAAATCTTTTAAACACCTTTTTTTTTTTTTGGTCATTGAATATTGATTTCAATCCCGAAAAATATGACTGTAATTCAATATCATCGGTGCATCTCAGCATTGTCAAAATTAACACTCAATCGTACATACAAGTACAATCACTCATATCAAAAAGCTTGAAACTTCAGATGTTGTCTTCAGGTGCAGCAATGTAATACAGACAATTGACATGCGAGATTAAGGATAGAACTGCAAAATATCGTACTGAGATTTATCGGTATTTATGTTTGTTTATATTCTATGTATTATGTATATATGACAACAATACATATAGTAGGTACTATATATTATACGTATATATATCCACTATATTATAGCATTCATAATTAATCAATATAACAACGAAATACTATAGTAGTTGATTGGATTTTTGTCTTTCACAAACTAATAAATTATACATTAGTTGTATAAAATTCATCACTATTGTCAAAATGGTTATTTTAATAAATAAAAGAATTTTTATTTTTTTTCATAGTCCAATCCAAAACAAATAAAAAAAAAACAGAATGAGTATATCATCAATGTTTCATCAACTACACAATGATTTCCAGTATTCATAGATGTTATAGTCACTTCTAAATCTTCTTCAGTTTTTAATTTTTTAATTATTAATATTGGATGTATAATCATGATGTAAAATCATCGTTTAATCCAATTTTTCACTAAATCCAAACATTGCTTCTATAATCTCATACCAATTACTTTATAAAAAATAAAAATGCGTGTAATAACTCCAAAAATATAATACGTACTAAATTGACTATCTATTAATTCTATTGTACCTATACTCCTCACTATATCAACTATTTATTAACTGTTTAACAGATTTAAAAAAAAAATGTATTCAAATGGAAAGTTTTGTTTATAGCTTAATTTATAATGCCCAATTTAGTACGAGCAAAGTAACTTGGATTGATAAAAATACAACCCGACATGACAAAAATAGTATTTTTAATATATTGCCCAAAAACACTGGGCAAAGTATACATTGTAGTTAGCAGTTATTTATCTGCCTACTGATAATTTAAAATGGTCACACAGCATCACTTGTTTCCAATATAATCGGTATTATTGCAATATATATTTTTTTAATATATATTAAGTTTTAATTTATACTTATTAAATCACAACAAAATAGTAAAAAACATGTGTGTAGAAATCGTTATTTACGTTTGAAAGTACCAAATTCGTTTACATTTTATATATTCTGGTAAAAAAAAATAACATAAGATTAGAGAGAACTTATTTTTAATTTTCAAATCTTATAGCTATTATAATAGTAAATGTCTAATAATTGTTTAACTATAAAATAATTAGAAAATTTCGTGACTTTGAATGTTTATAAACAAAATTTTAGCTAGAATAAGTAAATACCTACACATTGTTGTATGACCAAAATATATATTGTTTCTCTTGAAATTTTAAATTTGTCATTCATATACTATGATGACTAATTCTATAGCTCTAACATTGTAAAGTAAAAATTAAGTTGAGTTAACTCTACTTTAGCATATTTCACAGAAGTTTGTAAATTAGGTTTTGCTGAGGCAATGATTGCTAGATAATATAAAAGAACTTATTTTTTTTTATAATAATTACTTATTTTTTAAGAATTAATTCGACATTTAAAATTCGACATTCAATTAAAGAACTAATAATACTTACGTTTAACTAAACCGACTTTCTCTACTGCGCCGCTCGGTTTTCTGATTATTTTAATTTACAAAATAGATTTAAATTCTTGTAAAATAAAAAATCAAACCGTAAATTATTAACGAGATATTAAATCTAAAGGAATACCTACAAATAATAAATAATAAGTAACTACAGTAGACGCCGCTTATAACACTCACGGATATAAGGTTCAGTCGCTTATTAGACTCAAAATCGTCTGGAACGGTCCGGACGTATCCAAATACATTAAAAAAAATCGGTTTTAAGACTCAACACTTCGGTTATAAGACTCAAATTTCGTAAAATAAATAGTAGAAAATAAACTTTTTTGGTTATAATTTAGAAATAAATTGGTTTTGAAAAATTAAATAATATTCGTGTTGATTATTTCTAGTTTCTGTTGGTACCTTATAACGTATAATTTATATCGCAGATAAAAGTTCATATTTATCGCAACGATAATTATAACGATTATAATTTTAGTTTTTTTTATCGGGATTATTAAATTTATTCAATAATAAAGTATGTAATATGTAATATGTGTTAATGTATTAAAATCAAAGTAAAATATGTAATAAAATAAAATTTATAAATACGTAATTAATTTTTTTTTTCCGCTTCGCCTATAAGATTCATTCGATTATAAGACTCACTTTGTGCTGGTCCCAAAGTGAGTCTTATAAGCGGCGTCTACTGTATAAAGTATAAACTATGAATGTCAAGTCGTTATAAAGTAACAGCTGTACAACAAACAAATTCGATAAAGACATTCTAAATAAAAATTAAGGATAGTTTAAACCAATCTAATCTATTTTGATACTTAGCATTAAAATTAAACCAGTATAAAAATAATTAACATTTTGCTCAAGCATATTCTATAAGTTCTATTACAATTAAACATTTGACATTTCTAAATAGATTTAATTTTAAATTATTAATTATTTTTTTGCAGTAATTTAGTAAAAAATTATATTCAGTTTTTTCAAATTTTAATTATTATTTTTTAAACATTTAAAGAAATCTATTATAATTTACAATATTTTTTTTCAATTGCATTTAGTACTTACATCTAACACGAAAGCCCAGTTAAGAAACCATGGTCTTAGCCCCTAGACAATAAGACATAAATATGAGAATGGCCTTTTATTTATAGTGTCATAAAATTATAATATTTTAATTATTACTTATTAAATGTTGTCTGTAAAATAAAATAACTAAAATATTATTAATTATATACTTTAAAATAGAAAATATAATTTTGACGAAATTATCTTTATAATAAAATTGCGAAAAATTACTAATTATTTTGTAATTAGAAATTTATAAACAATTTTATTTTTACATTAAGATTTAAAAATATCGTACAAGATTCCTTGTAAGTTTTTGCTACTGATAATAAACAATAAGGATCACTAGAAAATCACAGTAATCTTTTATGAGCACTTGAAACTCAAATTTTTACCATATTGAATATTATTTACCCGTAAAATAACCATTTCTTCTCAAACGATTTATATTTTGTTGTAATTTTAAAACAAATATTAACTATACATTTATTATGTTGTATTATATTTTTATATTCCATATCAGAATTGTAATCTGAGTATTTAGATCTATAAAAATCAAATTTCGGGCAAGAAGTTGATTAGTTATAATTTATAAGTATCGACAATTTTAGATAAATGTCGTAAATAAAACTAGGTACGTATTAAGTATAAAACAAAACTAGCAGTAAGCTGAATTATATACGAGTATACGACCTATATAATATTATGTTGGCGCTATGACGGAACACTCCCACGAATGATGTAAAAATAAATTTCGAATATAATTTTTGATTTAGTAAATAATAATATTTTATTTTTATAAATAATGTACGCACTATTATAGTGGGCACAATACAGTAGATATATATACAAATATGATTATTAGCTAATATTATCATATAGTTACCATAAATAATTGTCTATTCGTGGTTTAAAGACTAGTCTGGTTGAGTCATCATTGAAAAACATCAAAACGTTCTTTTGAAATGCTCGTAGTTAACATTCTATAAATTAGAGAAAAATAACTATAATTTTGGCGATAGGTATATTGTGATGCACGAACATGTTAACGCGATAGAAGCTCAAGGGTATTTAACTCAATAACTCAAGATAGTCGTTTAGAAAATTGAGTAACTTTGTTCGGGACTTACACACATGATTTTATGATAACTATCTATATCATTGGCGGTGACTGCCGATGGTATCCGTCCGGCCGTTATCGTACACGTAGATGTCGTCGATCATCGAGTCCTATGTGTCTGTTTATTATATTTGCTTTATATGCAAGTACTTATAAGTTATATAGGCCGCTATTGAATACATTCAATCTAAATAGCAATACTTTTTTTAAGAATTCAAAGGTTAGGTTAGGCTAAGCTCTAAGCAATTACAATGTATGAAACTAAATACAGTGGCGTAACTACGGAATGGCAAGGCATGGCAATGCCCCGGAGCCTTGGACTTGGTGGGCCCCGGAGGGGCCTTCGACCCTCGTACATACAATTTGTATTATAAAAAATGATGTACAAACATTTGAATTTTATTTTAAAATTCACGAGACATGTACTGTTATTACTTATTATGATAGGAAAAAAGTGAAAAACAGCTTATTATTGGAAAACAGAAGATATTTATTTATTATATTAATATCACGATGTGTATAATGTATATAGAATCCTGTATCTGGATTATTATGCGATAAAAATAATAATCGTCGTTAGGTTAACTCGTACACATAACACATACTATCCAGTATCCACTAACATAGATTAAATATACTAGTATATTTAATCTATGCCACTCATCACTAATGGCAATCGTACAACGATTATTATTATTATCGTAATATTAATATTAACATCGTCTATTTTTCATTTTGTTCATCTACACGTCATTTTATATTTAATTGTCGAATCGTCTGGACAACTTGCATAGAACAAGTAAGTTTAACTTTTAAGTTATAATGTGTGTTATACCGTGTGTTTAAAAAGTTTGGAAACACTTAAATTATTGTTTAAAAATTGTAATACCTACCTACTATACAGGAATAAAGTGGCTATTTTTTTTTAAACTTTGGTATTATAAATATACGGAGGCCAACACTTTATAGTTTATACTGCCCTGGGGACCCAAATGTATAGTTACGCCACTGTGCATAGGTGTTCATTGCACTAGGCCCTCATATTTACGCATATTTACGTTTACATTTTATTTTTACATTAAAATATACTTATCCAGTTATCCTAAATACCCAATAACTTGTTGATGAACAACCCCATTAATATGCAAGTATTTCAATGTATTAACTACTGCGTTTTTACATAATTTTCAGTTAAAATAAAAAACAATTTTTTTCTAAAAAAAAAAATATATTTTTGAATGTTTCTTATCTTTATAATTAAACAACTATAAAGCTTTTTACTTTTTTGAACAACAAAATAAATTTTTAATTTCAAATAAAAATGTTCTTTTGAAATGCCCATTGTTAACATTCTTCTTATAGGAGAAAAGTAACTATAGCTTTGGTGATCGATAGATCGTAGATGTTTGAAATGATTGGCATGCACAAACATATCTATTAAACACAAAAGATGTTCTACTCTTTAAACTTAAACAACAAAAATATAATAGTTTTCAAAGTCTAAACACGTCTTTTTCACCGTTGATACTAGAAAATTAAAAAATATATATTGACTATAATACTCATATATGTTTATATTTAATACTTAAATATTATTTAAATACTAAACACATTCTTGGTATTCAACTAAAAATGCTAAAGACTTGTCTATATCATTATTAGAGTTTGTATTTTAAATGCTGTTAAAATTATTCTTAATATGACTATAGGAACTAGAGGCAAGTAAGAAAAATAACACAATAATTTAATTCATATATCTAATAAAAATTTAATTAAACTTACTTAATATTTATACTTGAATTATTATATTACATATTTTTATTTATACATTATTCATAGAATGCAATACCGAAGTACTTTTTTTTTTAAATACAATGAATAATGCATTTTGAAAAATAAACTAATAATCTAAGTAGTACTCTTTGGTTTCAGATCCTCAAAGCATGGTTTTAAGAATATCTGAGGCTTCTTGGCTGGGTTATTATATTCATGACCCTGAAAATAATACAAAAAAAAAAAAAAAAAAAATTTATCAATAAAAATAAATTTAATAGTAAGTAAAGTATTTTTGTTTATTGCCATTATTCAACAAAAAATACCTAACCTTGGGATTTCTGGGAACTCAATTTAAGAAATTTTGATCTATAATGTTTTTTTTGTGTTTAATGGTTTAATTCATTAAATTAAAAGGTATTTAAAATAAAGCACTTTTATTTTGTTTATTTTAAAAACTTGTATCTATTAACTAGCGGATATTCCATGTTATACTGTCAGAATACTAAGTACTCACACTCAAATCAAATCTATCTGATTACATCCTGTTTATCATTAAAATTACAATTTTAGTTTAATGTAAAAAAAATTCACAATTATGAAAATATTTGTTAGATAAAGTAAATACATTTATGAACTATAAAAAATAAATTACCAAAATTAAATTTCAAAAGTGTGCTAGTTATAAGTTCTTTTATACGTAGATAAGTATATAATGTTTGTATTAAAAAATAAAACTTATTATGTACTATTATAAGCAATAAGATATTTCAAGCAAAGTGAGAAAATTTTTTAAATTATACCTTATTTAACTACTTTTAAGTATATATACTCATAAATTTATTTACCAATACACCACTGCTTAGACATAACTAATATACAAACCTTTGACCAGTCATATCCAGTACTGTAAGCAAATATTTGACCATTGCTATTAAAACAACATTTTGTGATTGGTTGGTCAAGTGTCTCAGAAGACTTCAATTTTGTACGTGCGTCCTTATCCCAATAAGCAAATGTAGCATCAGAACCCACAGTTGCTAATGTACCATGTACTGGATGAAATTTGATATCATTAACCTGTTAAAATATCAAATAGTATAGAAATATAAAATTTTAATTTTACAAGAGCATACAGCATAAATGTCTTGGACATTCATTGTTCCAGAGTTATTTTGACGATGACATTTAAATGTAAAGTTGTCTTTTGAGCTCTGTGGTTGTATATAATGAATAGCTACACGTCCCTCAACACTTCCCAAACCAAAACCTAAAATAAAAAACCAATTCATTTATTGTACATGCTAACATAGATCATTATTTTTACATAATTACTAACCAGTAGGAGATTGTTTTTTCTTATCTCTGAATATTGAAACACAGCGATGTTGATACTTAAGAGGAGAGTCTACAGTTTTTACCATTTCAGGTTTTCCTTCTAATTTATATACAACTATACCCCTTGATGCTGTACCAACAACTGCCATAGGATAATCCTAAATAATAAAACAATTTACTATAAAAAATAGCATTTGTAAAATTATAATTAAAAAAAAAAAAAATAGTATATATAAGACTAAATTAATTAATGGTAGTTAATTAATAATTTTATTTTACTAAAATATTAAAGTGTAATATTATCAACTTACCACATCAGCACAATAAGCTCTTTCTGGTAGATTAATGGTCATCATGGGAACTGAACTTCTAACATCCCAAAACTATCAAATGAAAAATTAAAAAAAATATAATATTTAAAGTACCTATTTAATTTTTACTTAATAAGCCTACTAAGATAAATTATTTATTAAATAATTAAATACTGAAAACACCACTATTTAGTATTTATGTAGATAATACAAAAGATTTTTATTTATTATAAATATTTATCATGTAAATTAGTAATTACAAATATCTTATAATAGAAAATAGTATAATCGTGAAATATAACCTCAAAAACACCTGTATGGTGTAAAAAAAACACTTAGCATACCTTTAACGTTTTATCCCATGAACCAGTCATAATACAAGTATAAGAAGGCGCTTTAATCCAATGGCAAGTCTTAATGGGTGCATCATGAGCTGCTACTTGCACTGTTTGATTGCTTCCTAAATCCCAGCATTTCACTTGTTTATCACAAGATGCCATGAAAACTTTAGTGCCATCATCACTCCAACAGACATCTAAAATTGGCATAGACATAGACTGCATGGATTTTGGCACAGTTTTGCCACTCTGTTCAACTTCCCAACAACGTACCTAAAATAAAAATAAAAATCTCAGATTGCAACATCACTTTATGTTTGTTTGCATATCTTACACTATTATCCCAACTACCAGCAATGAGAAAGTTTTGCTGTAATGTGGCCGGACTGAATGCCATTGCTGAAATAGTGTCATCAGGAGGCTGCGTAACTTCAAAATCTTTATTAGGGTTTGTGGGCGCTGCCACTGGCTTATTAGAAAATAGACCACCACCCAACATAATCTAGAAACACAGGTTAATTAAGCAAGTTTGATGAATAAATAGCAAAATTTCCAACGATAAAATATTATATCAATCAAAACTTACCTTAGTTGTTAACTGTCACGACTATTTTTTCTTATTATAATAATACTTTCTGATCACTAACTCTCTAAAATTTACAAGTTTTAACTAGTAAATCAATATTCTCAGTGTTCAATAATTTATGAATTTCTTCGCTTTTTCAGAATGCGAACAGATCGTCAAAATATCGCTTTACTATAGTATTAGTCAATTGCTTATCGTATAAATTTACGTTATACCGCGAGTCCGCGACGCTCAACTCTTAGTTCACCGACTATAGAGAGTTACCAATATATTAAACTGATGTTATTAAATAAATAAGGGAATAGGAATAAATATTTTATCAATCTTTGTAACCGTTGGCAATATTTTCTGATAACGTAATGATAATTTATCTATATTTGTTATATTTCAGTAAAGCGCAAAGGTAATGGCCACATAATATTTTAGACATTTTAGACATTTTAGTGCTCCGAATTTCTAATTCTAACCTTCTTAGTAATTCAATCTTCAGTTTTAATTAATCACTAATTACATTTATTTTTATATTTTGAAGTTTAAACACTATTTAAAAAGTTCAAAAATCTTAACTATGTAAAATGTATAAACAAAATTATTTTTAAATCCTGTAATTTGTTGATTATTTAATCTCTTTTATTACTTTATTTCAGCTTTTAAATTAAAAAATGAGTTGCCTCCTTAGTAAATTGTGCAGGTAAAATTACTGTAAAACTAGATTATCAGTTAATCAATATGTTTACTGATTGCATTTGCAATTTTTATTTTTATTGATTTACTTCGAGTTAACTTTTATTTTTTATCTATTTATTGTTTTATAAAGTATTAAAATATCAGCTGTTCAGCTGCGAAAATTATCTGTGCCTACTAATACTCTCCTTGCGAGAAGAGCTTTCAATCGTCCAAATTATAATTTAAAGAGATTTCAAAATCAATCAAATTCTCTTTTAGGACCATCTTTATTTTGTATATCTGTAAGAATTAAGTATAACCATTTATGAAAACTATTTCTAAGTAAACATTTTTTTTTTTTTAGGTTTGCACTGGTACAGTTGTGTTAGCATCTATTATTCAATATGAGCGACTTCATGCTAATGTTAAACAAATCAATGCCTTTGAATTTTACAGAAATGCTATCAAAAGAAAAAATGAGGTGAGTTACTTTCACTTAAATTTTTTTAATTAATTTTCTATTAACAATAATCTTAAAACAAAATGAAGATTAATTAATGACATTTTATGTTTTACATTTTCTATTACTTAAGAAGACGCTACTCCCGCATGTGTTGTCTCTATCTTACACACTAAGTGTTTTTTTTTGACTTGGTAAATTTTCGTTTACCAATTTCAATATTGTGCTTTTAGTTTTGATATCAGTTTTGATTATCAAATTTTATGTAAGGATTTTATCTTTGTTGTCTGATTGGTTTTTTACAATATTTTAATTTTTAAGTGAATTATGGGCATTTTCATATATTTATAATTTTATACTCATAACTCACTTAAAAATTAAATTATTATAAAAATCTAATGAGAGAACTCAATAATGTTCTTACCTAAAAGTTTGATAATAAGTCAATTTACTCTAAATCAAAACTAAAAGTACACTATTGAAACTGGTGAATGAAAATTTACTAAGTCGTACGTTTATAAGATAGAGTCCTCTTAAATAAAATATAGCAATTTTTTTAAACAAATAAATTTGATGATTTATGATTAAAAATTGCTTTATATTCAATAAAATCTCAGTTATCATAATCTCTAAACAGATTCAAACTAGTTTTTAATATATTTTATTCAATTTATCTATGTATAATATTATTTTGTTTTAGAGTCTTATTTCCAAGTTAAAAAATAATTTCAATAAACTAGAACCATCAGAAAAAGTATTTGGTACCATACTTTTATTAAATTCCCTTGTTTTTCTTGCATGGCAAGTACCTCAATGGCAACATATCATGATCAAATATTTTATGACTGATGCACTTGCTAGTAAGTTTATTAAATAATATTTATATATATATATATGTTGTAGACTATATAGAAAATTAGTTTTTTTAGGATGGAATAGTCCAGAAGTTCTCAAACTTTTCAGGCCATGCCCACCCCCTTTTGGTCAACCCCACACCTGAGCCCCCCTCATAAAAATAATTTTAATAGTCATGTTTAGAATAATAAAAAGTTAAAAACAAACAACAAATATAGGCTAATATTGATATTAATATTACAAATTTATTTTAAAATAAAATATATTTTTTATTAAAGGTTTTAATTAATTAGCCTATTGTATTATTATTATGGACATTTCACAATTTTTTTTTTTGTCCTACCAATGCAATGTTGATTTTTAAAATTTTCTTACACCCCCTATAAGCTTTCGCGACCCCCCAGAGAGTCACACCTTACACTTTGAAAACCTCTGAGATAGTCTACTTACAAATTACTTGTTATTTTTCCAAATGATGGGCTGTTTTTCTGACCTATTGTATATAGATACTACGTTTACATGCACAACTAAAACCAATTTAACCCAATTCAAATTAGTTAACTCATAAAAAGCCTAGTTAAGGACTAATTCTCAATATGGTCTACATTGTGTATATATATATAATATAAATTTAATTATGATAAAATCTCATTGATGGATCTCCTTACTAGATAATAACTAATATACTACAACTAATTTAAGAAATAAAATAAAATTGATTTTAGGAAAAATTCCAGTGTCGTCACTTCTTCTAAGTGCATTTAGTCACAGTTCTCCAGTACATTTTTGTTTTAATATGTATGCTCTTCACACATTTTGTCGAGGTACGTGTTTAATATTTAATTAAATTTTTATTTATTCTTAACTAACAATTTATGACTAAGGTGTGATCCAACCATGGGGTGATATGGGACCTGAAGAATTCACTGCAATGTATATAAGTGGTTGTGTTGTTTCATCATTAGCTAGTATTATGTTTAGACGGAGCTTTAAATTTCCAGGAAATAGTTTAGGTGCTGTAAGTATAACCTTATTTAAATAATTTTTTTAATGAGCAAGTACTTGTGAGAATTGATTAATTTTATTGTATTTCTAGTCTGGTGCTATTTTATCAGTTGTTGGATACTTTTCATTATCGCATCCTGATCAAAAATTGGGTATAATATTTTTACCAAATATACAATTTGATGCAATTCATGTAAGTCATATACCTAGTATTTTATTTTAAAAGCATTTTTTTTTTTTTACATATAAAATTACTGTCATTGAAAAATACTTCACCCTACTAGGTTTCCAGAATTATCCTAATTTAAATATATTTATTTACTGTATCATAAAATACTTAAAAATTAATTGAATTATTTAAAAAAATAAAAAATTAATTTGATTTTAAATATCAGTGTTAAATATAACTAGCTTAATTGAGACTTTACCTATAAAACCTTTTATCTTGCCAATGTTATATTTTAATTGACATTTTTATTTAAATATATTTTCAGGCATTAACTGGTATAATATCGTTAGACATAATGGGATTAATTTTGAAATGGCAAATGTTTGACCATGCTGCTCATTTAGGAGGAACATTATTTGGAATGTAAGTAAAAAAACCAATAATGTTATTTCTTCTACATTAATGAGTCACTGTACATCAAATCAAAAAAAAAAATTGAAATGCTCATGTATAAGATCTGTTCAAAAAGTTTCTGAACTATCGTTCTTTAAAACACACATATTATATTGAAATAAAAATATAAATTTCTATATATTCAAATTAACCAGAAATTATTATCACTACCAAACCATTTATTGTGTGTATTTAATGTAAATGAGTCATGTGTGTTATGCGATTTTTAAAATGAATAATATTCATGAACAACAAATCAATATTAACATGTTCACTGTGGGATGATGCCTTGAGCTGTTATTTTGTTCTTTCCCATGTGCAGATGACGCCTTAAGGCTTCATTTTTACATTCATTTTCAACTATTTTCAATTTGACCAACATTGTGTTTTAATCTTTTTTTATTCGTCAGCATTGTTTAGTGTATGTTACTGTACCTATATGTGTATGCAATCCATATCCCAAATTTCTCATTTTCTCAATGGGCGTCATAAAAAAAACCATAAATTTGACCAGCACCAGAGTATGTGTATACAAAATTGAGTTGCAACGAACGTGTTAAAGTGATCAGTATTTAGGACATACTAAGTGTTATAACTGGTGTAAATGTTTTAAAGACAGTCGAAAGTCAGTTGATGACAACCCACATTCAAGATGTTTGTCAACGTCAACAGACAATACTCATGTAACAAAAATCAATGAAATTATGTGCTCTAATAGACATCATGGAACATTGTACCATTTTAATTGGTTCGTGTTATGGAATCTTGGTAGAAAAACTTGAAATGCTTCACATTAAAGTAAAATTTGTCTCTAGATATATTTCACAAGATTATAAGCACAATTTTGTCACTATCTGTCAAGAATTATTAAACCATACAAATGGTTATGAATGAAATATTCATAAAACAAATTATGAGTGATAAGATGTGGGTCTATGATTATGATATTTAGATCAAAGTCCAATCATCACAATGGATCAGAAAATTTTCATCAAGACCTAGAACAACTTGTCAGGGTAGATTAAATGTCAAAGTCATGCTAACAATATTTTTTGATTATCTGACAGTTATTCATGACAAATTTCTACTTGTAAGACAAACTGTTAATCAATGATACTATCTAAAAGTACTAAAATGTCTCCTACAAAAAATGTTTTTCCAAGAATAAAAAAGCCTGAAGTAAAGAAATAAAACTGGAATTTCTCCATCATGACAATTCTTAGGCGCCATCACTATTGATTTATGATTTTTGTGTAAAAAATAAAATGACTACTTCCTCATCTGTCACATTTACCCTACTTAGCTCTAGCAGTCTAGCTGACTTTTTTTATTTCCTATACTAAAAACTGTGTTTGTAGAACAAAGATTTACGATAATAGATGAAGTAAAAGAAAATTCATTTACAAAAGTGTATAAATCAAGCTAAAGAATACTTCATGAGTGATAAGTTTTAATAACCTATTGATAAACACCTCATAAAAAAATTCTGGGTTTTTTTGAACAGATCTTGTATATATTTAATATTGTATTTCAAAATTAAATACAGATTTGTAAGTTATTAATCTATTTATTTAACCGTAGAATGCTAATCATTTGTCAATTTGACAAATATTGAAAATTTAAAAAATAATATTTATTATCTTAATTATATGTAACTATTATTAAGTATCTAAATTAAAACATTTCATTGCTATTAGTTAATTAATAATTATTGTCCGTTAATTTAACAAGACCCATGTCGATATAGTGACTGCTGATAAGTAAAACATGAAAAATTGACCGAGTATATCTAATCTATATACAATATGGGCCTATTTGTCAATTTGACGAGTGATAAGCAATAAACTTTTATTAATTAAGTTAGTATTCTACAGTTTAAAAACATGAATATGAAAAATTAAAAAATCATAGATAATATTAAAAAGTATTATCTTACTTTATTTTTAAGTAATATGTAAACATTACAACTGTTCTGCTGTTAAATAAGTAATGAGTATACCTCGTCAAAGGAGGTTACTGCAATGGATGTGTTAAACTTGAATTCAATTATAAATCACTATAAATGATTCTGAGTAAAAACATTTTAACTTTTTATTAACCAAAGTTACCAAATAATTATTTTAATAATAATTGTAATCAGATGTTTGTACTAGACCCGACTGTAGTTATGAATGAGTTAATTTTACAATAATATTTTTTTTTTATTATTGTTGGTATGAAGACACTTTTTCTAATAGAATATAATAAGTTTTCTAATTGCCAGCTTTGATGGTGGTTTCTTTCAGAAAATTGAATCTAGTTAATACTTTTGGGAGGTCAACATTGAAAGTTCTCAGTAATTTTAAAATTATAGTAAAAACCTAAAAAAAAATAAAATACGAAAATTTATTAAATAATTTTTTGCTAACATTGATAACCAAAAAGTTGACCATCTTTACACAGAATTATTTTTGTTGTATACAGTAATTTATTATTAAATTTAAATTTAACATGTTATCTTCTATAATACAACTTAATAACAAAATACATTAACTCCTATATTGTACAACAGAGTGTTTACATATTTTTTGAAATTTACTCGATATTATTATTTGACATGGATATTCAACAAAATAATTATTTTGAAGAAATTGTATGTATTATGTATAGTTTTATCTATTCTTACTTAATAACTATGTTTTTATGCAGATTTTGGTATAAATATATGTCAACATATGTATGGGATAATCGAAGATATATTGTAAAAAACTGGATAACATTAAAAAAAATTATTCAACAAGTCAAAGATAAATGAAATAGTAATATTGTATATTTAATATTTATATATTTATAAAAATATCTAATGGTTTTTCAATAAAATGTTGTGAGTAATATTCTTTAACTATTAATATATTGAATGTCATAAATGTTGTAATTAATAATTTTGTTAAATAAATTGATAAGATTTTAATTTTGAGCGAAACAGAGCAATATTTATGGACAACAAATTTGAAAAAAAAGTATTTAAATTCTAGTTACTGTGACTGTTATACAATATAACATTTTTTTTGGTAATTATTATACAAAGTGATTCACCAGGGTTAGGTTAGGTCTTTTCAACCATTCTCACTCCCATTTTAGATTCTGAGTATAAATACATTATGTCAATAATTTGTTTAACAATAATGTGGATTCTTTCTTGTCTATTGTTGCCTTTCAATCAGTAAAATTGCTCTAATTTTTCAACTTTGGGATAATTATGGTAGCAAATTAGGTCTAATTGATACTTTGGGAAGTCAAAAGTAAGAAAAATATTAAAAATTAAAGAAAAATTGGGATTTTTACTCAAAACTAGAATTCAAAAAAATCTTAGTGTTACAAAAAAAAAGACATTTAAACTTTTAATATTTAAGTTTAGTTTTATTTTATAAATATCGATAAAAATATTTTTCTGGGTCAAAATACTTAAAAATGTAATATCAAGTTTTAAAATACAGACAACAGGTTGTATAATCGACTGACCGTCTATATATTTATACTTGTATATGTACTATGTATATATCGTATACTACCACTTCCATAGTAAAAAAAATGTGCATAATAAGTATTTATAACTATACATATGACAGATATTATATATATGTGACTATACTTAATTATATAATGTATGTTATCTTACATGTAACATTGATTTTAAAATATATTTTAAAATCAATGTATATACTAATTTATACAGAGTATTACAGAGGTAGACTGGGTAGGCGACAGGCCAGTCAGAGCAGCTTTAAAACTTTGGATCATTTTCAACCAAAAATTAATGAATTAAATAAAATTAATTTCTTTTTTTATTAAAATGTTTATAGTGTTATGTCATACCACAATAATTGTTGGCTTGTTGGCTATTTATTCCTTTACATACCCAAAAGATCATATACAGATTTTAATGATCTTACTATACCATGGCCTCGAATACGGTCAAGTTAACCTGCCAATAGCCAATGACAGACTACAAATCAGGCAATTTGGCTAATCTGGTACCTGTGTAGTAAAAAAAAAAAGATTTATGATAAAAATTAAAACTACATTATGCTAAAAAAAATTTTTATGGCTCACAGGCCATGATGGTCTTTTGCCGCTTTTACCACGTTCCTCCATAGGTAATTCCCGATCATCCACATTCTCAATTTTAGTCGTTCCCAGGCTTTCTAGATCTTTGTTCACTTTATCGAGCCACTGTTGACAGGGCTTCACTGCTTTTACAAATACCAAGTCATTGTTATTATCAGACTTTATTAGTTGTATAACTTAAAATCATAAAATACATAGTCAATTTATTATTCTTAAATATATACAACATTACATTACACTATTATTAATGATTATAATAATAAAAGTAATAGTAATAGTACGACAAGAATAACTAATTTATTTTTTAAACAAGTAGTCTTCTATCATTTGGTACCATTAATTTAAACTGGTCCATTACTTAATCAATATTGACCTTGGCAGTCATTTTTTGTTCAATAAACAAAAATAAAAATTAATTTAACCTATTCCAAGACAATGTGCTTTTTAATTTTTTTTTTTTATGATGTTTAATTTTGAAAAAGTTCTTTCACATGAACAGCTAGTCATGGGTATTACAGCAAATATTCTTAATACTTATAGAAACTGTTTAAATATATCTAGTCTTCCTCTTATTGATAACCAAATAAGCTATTTATATATAGTACTCATTGAGTTTCCTTTTAAGAACGTAGGTAGTCACCTAGGATTTTCCAGCAGTAGCGATCGACACTCCCGCGTGCTAGTAGAGCTAAGCTAACCTGCTAACCACTATCACCTCTCGACCGACGATCATAACCAAAACACTGGAACACAGAAACAGATTATTATATTACACATTTTATTTTTATATTCTGTTTAATAACATATTAACCGATAGCTTTGTCTATACTCAACTGTGTTTAAGCGATTATAACTTGTACCGGCCCGAGTGGTCTACAGACTAATCAATTCGCTTAAAAAATGTGGTAGATGCAGCACATGAAAAATTTTCTACTCTCGTGCGGACGCCTATAATCGTACCTAACTATCAACTGACGATTATTTTAAAGTATGTTATGATTCCGCTGACTTAAATTTAGTTCCTATAAAAGCTTATGTCCCTCAAGACGATATACTTTCCCCGATTCTATACCACATATTGACATATACGGCTTAGTTCTCAGATCAACCTACCACATACCTATAATACATTTATCGTAGAATAAACAGATGGCAAAGTTATATAATTCTAATTAATGTACGCCCTCCAATAACTTCAAGAAATTTACAAAACGACCTGTACCTTATATGGAAAAATAGTAGGTACACTAACTAGAGATTCTTATCACACTACATTCATTCTAAAAATGGCACCATGTCCCATCGTTACTCTTCGTGGAATCCAATATTAGCTGCACGCGAAAATTTAACCGTTATTTATTTATTGTTATTAAGCTGTTATACAATGATATTTGAGCCTCCAAGACTGTGATAAATGATGCAGACACAAAAGGAAAGATGACATACAAAAGCAAAATACCTACCTACCTATTCTTAATGTCGTGATTTCTATATAAAATAAAAATTATGTTATAAATGTATAATATTAAAAATATTTTCATTCGTTACCTACTAACCTCACACGTTTATACTTCATTTCGTTGCCAATGAATAAATAATAACATAGATTAGGTAATAACATTATTCTAACTGACATTTTACATATTTTCGAGTACAAAATATAACAACAATATGAACATTAATACAAAATTATATTAGAGATATACTTTGATAAATAAATGTAAGTAACTTATATTTTAGTAATTACTTATACTATACAACTTTATAAGAAGTAACATGTGTAATATATTTACTTTTAATTTATCATAGATACTAATAAAATGAAATCCGAGTTGGGGACAAATGTCCAACAACTGCGTAGAATATATGAACCAGTTATCGTTGGACGAAATCCGTCGGTGAATATTTTGAATCACACTACAATAGGTGTAATTTACCACGTGATATTTACAATAACCGTAAGAAAAATTCAAAAACGCAAAATAATATTAAAATAGATAAATAAGTGCTGTAAAATTACTATAAAATATCTAAGCACACGGAAAGATAACTGTGGATCGCTCGGTAGGTATGTGATTTGCACCCACTGGACACCGGTATTCGATAGATAGTGTTTATAATATTTGTATCTATGGGTAACTACAGAATTTTAACCGAGGTAAATGGTAGGTAATAATTATCAATTTTCTTAATAAACCGCTAACTTTAAAATTTAAATATGCACTATATATAATAAACAACTACTGTAAACATTGTAAACGGTTGTATAATATTATCACCTTTCTTTATCCCACAGCTTGCAGTCTTTGCACCATACCCATCAGTATTGATAATCATAATGAGGAATCTTATATTAATGCCAATAAGAACTTCATTTTATATTTCCTTAAAGTATTGTTATTTTCCTTTATTGTATTTTTTCATGTTGAAAATAATCAAATTGTGAGTTTATAAATTGTAACAAAAATGTAATAAGGGTAACGCTTGTTTAAATATGTATAAATGTCATACATTCAATATGAAATGTCTCAGTTAAATCGATTCAATCATTGAAACCATATTATTTCATCTCTGAAGATAACCATTTTTTTCTGTATATCAGATGTACCTATCAGTCCTATCAGCATATCAGCATTCAGCATAACTTTAATTTATTTCTATGTTTAGTTTCAATTTAGCCACTAATGGTATACATAAATCATTTTTAAGAAAAACCTGTATATATATTTAAAAAATTAATATTGTCATTAAGATAATATGTAAAAGAAAATATGACTACAAAAATAAATAATAAAAAATATTTTCGATAACTACAAAATATACTTGGTTTTTTAATTAACTTTAAAGGATATTCATAATTGAGTAAATACCATACGCAATATTTTATTGAACTTTTAAATATAATTAAAATCTAACTTTTTACAGAAATTTTGTAACTCCTTTTGCATAAAGGATTAATACTTTTCAAGCTAATGAAAGTTTATTATTAAAATAATCACTTTGTAATCTGTATATACTTTTGAATAGGTATCTTAGTTAACTTATTATACTTTGAATGTTAGAATCGTGAAATATTATAATATCAATAAAAATAAAAATTTGAGGAATAAAAGATAGGTACCTACTGGTTTTATTTTTAAAAAATAAAATTTTAATATTTAAATAATTTTTTTTTCAGGTGATTTTTATAGCAGTTATATTTGCGACTATTATTGAACATAGACGAATGTTGAATATTTATTGGAAAACTTTGTTGAATATTAAATTGGAAATTTTGGACAAAATAGTTAGTTTGATCATTCTGTAAAACATAATATTAAGTAAAAGTACCTAACATAGAAGCCAGTAGGTAGGTAGGTACTTACTTAGTTATATGAATTACGTATAGTTATATGCCTATAGTATTTAAAGTATTTAGACATTTAGTATTTACTATTTACCATTTTATAACTAATAATATTAAGTACTAACCAGATTTGATTTTTGAATTTCATAGTCTGTTAAAGTGAACAATAACTACTCAATACTCATGACTAAAATCACTAAAATCTACGAGTATATCAATTATAGTGTATAAATGTTGGCAAAAAAAAAATGTAGCTAGTACTTTTATTTAAAATAACTTTCCAAATACTTTAAATAAGTAATTGAAAATTTAATATTTTTTCTTAAAATATTTATTGAAATAAATTTTAAAGTTCTTATATTTTTAATGAAATGGGATTAGTAATAATTATTAAAAGTATTAATAAAAGTATTTTAAATAAAAATAGTAAATTTTATTTTGTTGTAAACACTGGTATAGATTTGAATTCTTCTAATCCTGATAATTCATTATTTAGGTACTTTAATTTGTCAAAAATGTATTAATATTAGATTGTAACATTACCTATGAAAAACAATTCAATCTGCCAAAGATTTTAAAAACCATTCTTCTTTAAGAAAAAAACTTCATTGTTTTTATTTTTATTGATGTATCTTTTTATTATTATTAAAATAATTTTTGTATATCATTTATATTCAGTTTTAATAAAAATAGTATCTATATTCTGTTGTTGGATTTTGGATTTTATTTTGATATCCATAAATAATCATACAGCAATTATTTTATATTAAATAATTATTTTTTGTTATTAAAATCAAAAAAAATATTACGATTATAATGAAAAATAAACTATCATTAAAACAGAACAATAAAACCCTTTGCAGTTTTCAATAAGCGTAAAACATTTTCATGCACTTACGGAATAGACGTAATGATAACTATTTCATACGGTTCGATTTTTTAGTTTTTGTTGCGATAATAAATAATTACTTCATAATATTGTTTATCTCGATGACCAGATGTGGTTTTTTTTAATCATTTAACGACAAATTTGGTTTTTGTGTATCTTGTGTTTACTTTAATAATTTTATTTTAACATATTTTGTAATTGGGATGTATGACATCAAATGCACCACCCCATTATCCTAGCTTATTAAACCATAAGAAATGATTAATTCTACCAATGCTAAATAAATTTGACGCAATTCAAATACTTCTAGAATTTCGTTTAAATTTTTAAGTATATAAATAATTTTTCTTAGTTTTCTTACTAATAATTTGATTTGGTTCTTCTTTGTTGTGTAATTACTTGTTTAAATTCCTAAAAATTTAAAATTATATTCAATGTTTATTGATTCACAGCAACAGTCTTTTGATTGCGTACAATTATTGTTATGAATTTTTATTTTTATTTCTATAGATAATGCATTCTCTGTTAAGGCTTGGAGAAAAACATGTTTTATCTATACTTGAAAATAAATTATTTTTAATTAGCCATTTTTTTTATTATTATTATTATTATTATTAATTTTAAATTTTATATAAAATTTCATCCTAAGAGTTACCTAAATATATCATAACAATAAATTATTATCTATATATATAATTAATGGATTGACTTTTTAAAGGAAGTATGCGATTTCCATTATCTAAGTTACTTATTGAAAAATATGAGAAACATGACCATTCATTGTAATATACATATATCACATTTTATTAAGTCCAAACAACTAATTACCTTATTTATTTTAACGAACTTTTATAATTGGTATTTACTATTAATATCTACTAATTTATTACAGTGTATATATAATATACAATAAATTAATCTAATAACATATATTAATAGATTATTATTGTCATTTACTTATTATTATTTAAAAACAAAATTAACTATTTTCATATAGATGGTAGATAGCAAAAAAAAATATGATGTAGTTTTTTAATACTATTTAGTATCTACTGTATACATAAAACCGTATAATATGATTCATTCACTAGTTACATAAATTATTGACGTCTGTGTTAACCATTTATTAATTTATTATATTTCTCACTCATCAATGGTCAAATATATTCATACGCAATTTTATTACAGGTATTGAAAGAAAACACTATATTATCATTCTGGAAATATTTAAGTAACGGGGAAAAAGCATTTGGTGTTATAACTTTCGTAAATATTGCCGTCTATTTAGCCTGGATTGTAGCAAGATGGAACTCTACAATGCTTAAATATTTCATGATTAATGAAGGTAAATTTTATGAATACCTATCTCTTATATATCATAATTTATAATACTTTATAGTCTATAGATATATTGATTTTTGGTTTAAATATAAAAATAAAAATACCAAATGGATCTATTTTGTCACTATTCATTGATACGATTTTATCGACGTTATATAAAATGTAATAATGTAAATAGTAATATTATTACTACTAAGTATTAGTATCTCATATTTAAAATATAAACAATAAAATTATTTAACTCAAAAACTTTTGAATATCGTAATTTAAATAATAAAGTCTCAAAGCATTAAAAAAAAAAAAAAATAGACAAGCAGATATCACTCTGTTATACACTATAGGTTTTAAATGAGTCACTATTATGGGTGTGTAAATTAAAATTCAATGATAGGTATATCATTGTTACGAAAAATGATTCTGAGCGCAGGCAGTCTTGTCATTCTACATTATTAAGTATATTTCATTGTTTTTTTTTTTTTTTTTAATATAGCTTTTAGAATCATTTATTTAACATTTTATTCATGTTTATATAAATAGCTCAAAAAAGTTAAAGATTTTAAAAATTTTATCATATAATTAAAATTATGATATAAAAGTTTTTTGAACATTTCTAGTATTAACGACTCCTTTTTTTTAATTACCAAAAATAAAAACTAAAATACCTAGTTTCAGAAAAAGTATATAGTTGAATATCCATTGTCATAAAAATTTTAACTTTATATGGAAATAAAGAAATAATTTGACTTCCTGGAAGAATTTTTTTTTATAAAGGTTGAAAAACTTATATTAAATCTTGTATTAAATTTTCAAACCTTAAGTATACAATTTTAAAAAAATATGAATTTATATAACTAAAATATATTGTAATGATATGCTCACACATCATTGTATATTATATATTCATAAAATTCAAACAAATAAATTAACGGTCAAGTTGTTGCACACAGATTAAAACCCCATAAACATCCTTTCACGCTTTCACCATTGATAAAAAAAAACGACTTATATTATATGGTCACAAAGGGATTGACACATGATTTGTGGCAATGTGCTTCAAAGCGTGTGACCCAGTTTCGTGTGCCGCCAAAGACAAGGGATGGTCCAATGAGGGTCTCTGTCGCCCAGGAGAAATTCTATTTCTTTAGAAAACGCGGAGACCTTTGATGATGCCGCCTGCGATTCTGGCTGGCTTGACCAAGTCATCTTCTCTTATCAATGCATGAGCACCGGCTAAGTTACCAGTGCAGGCGCACCAGACAAGCGAGCAAGAGCTCTACCCAAAAATCACCACACACCATACCCATAAGATTCTGCGAGTAACAGCTGAACTTCTTTTTTTATAAGTTAAATCTGAGTTGTTTTTCTTATTTAAACTTAAGTTTTTCTTAAGTCGTATCGTAATTTGTGTCACCTTACATCTTTCTCCGAGGAACGTACTATAAGTATTCACTGCGGAGAATCAGGTATGTTGCATGTCTAAAAAACTTAATTGTTAGTATAGACTATAGGTTCTTTTATTATCTAATTTGCGTAACGGTGTATTTGATCATATTTTCGAATCATGATCTCGAAAGCCCTCCGAAGAACAGAAGGAAGGTAATAACATGAAAACAAGTATATTCAATAATTATTAATACTGGACTTACATACAAGGCTTGTGTCCCTTGTGTCAGTCCGGTCGCATCTCCTCCTCTTTTTTGCCTTATTTTTAACTTAAATATTTTTATCCTATTTTGTCTTGCTTTTCTCGTTATTACAATATTATAATTATAAAAGTTCGATATTTTTTAATTAAGAAATTAATAGCACATGAAAAATATTGTTATACATTTTTAATCATTTCTACTTAGAGATTACTTTTTAGACCATCTCCGCAAAGAATTGTTTTTTGTATACAATGGTATATCGTTGATTTCAAATTTAATATTTTAATACTCCTATAATAGTGACTCATTTAACACCTAATGTGCAGTAGAAAAGTATTCACTTGTCTACCCTTCCTCCCTCCGGATCATTAAAAAAATTACTTTAGAGTTTTTTAATGTTTACCTCTTAAAATATACCTAAATAAGACCCAACATAGTTTTAATTAACAGGTAGGTGTGTTGCAGTACTAACTAGGTCTAATCTACTACAAAAAACCTCTCTCATTTTTGAAAATCAAAATATTTTTAGTGTCCCAAATGGTTATAACTTATAAGTTATAATAGATAAAAAGAAACACTCATATTTAATGTAAAATCAATACATTCATCGCTCCGTTCAGAATTAAAAAAATGCTTAAATACCTTTAAAAATATCACCTTTTGTGCTATATATAACTACAACTAATAGTTGGTTAAAGACTATCTACTTATTTCTCATACTATATAGTATATACTTATATCTAAAAAATTAATAGCATGTGTACTCCTATAATGTAACGAACCCGTTCACTCATTATAATTTATATAAACAAACCAAAAGTCAATTGCTTATTTAAAAATAAAATAATATTTTAATTTTATCTCGATTATAATATACCAAATAATGATATATTTTTAGGCAAACCAAAATATGTTTGGTCAAATTTACTTAGTGCGTTTAGTCACACTTCATTGTGGAGTTTAACAGTTAATGTTGTATATTTATATTATCCACTATGTAAATTTGGTAAGTTGGTAATCAATTAATAAATATAATAATTTTATTCATATGGCATAATATGATATAGGTTTCTACTTTCTATAGATATTATTCCCAAATTTGTATGGTTTATTATAAATTTTATATTTTAACACTAATGTTGTTGTTGGTATTTAATTTAAATTTTAAAAACGATAAAATAACACATCAAAAATGTAATTTTAATTTTAATTTAATTTCTTAAACATTAATAAAAAAAAAAAAACTTAGAAGTCTTTGTGAATACCTACATTAATTTTCGTATAATATTATGTACTTTTACCTATTCGTAACTAAGTATGTTACAAACAAAACATATTTTAACACATAAAGTAAGTAGTACTCATGCCATTTATTTAAAAATTAATGCCACCTTATGGTTAATAAATGTGCCTCGTACCCCATGTCGTAAGTCGGAAATATAAAAGGTACCCGAAGTAAGTATTTGGCCTAGTTCTTATGGTTTATAAATTATAGTGATAGTGTCACTTAGTAAAAAATTCTCAAAATAGGCTCTAGTTTCAAACATTATAATATGCTATTGTATTTTTATCAGTAAACGGTGGAAACTAAATGTAATACCTAATGACAATAATGTACTTACCAAATACCAATAAATATTCTATAATTATAGCTTTTCAGGATAAATGTACCAGATGTACCAATATAAAAATAACATAAATAATAATAATAATAAATAATTTGTAAAATAGTCATGTTAGAGATTATGTTTTAAATTTTAAGCATATTGTATATTATAGGATTTGTACGAGCGTGGCCGATCTCCATGTTTTCACCTTACATGGCAATAGAAGAATTTTTTGTTTTTTACATTAGTGCATGCATGTTTTCTTCTTTATCTAGAATTTACATTGAACCAAAACTAAACATGTCCAGAAAAAAAAGTAGACATGGAGCTGTGAGTGGTATTCGATTGATATGATTTATTCTGCATATACTGTTATAATATTGTATTTATGTGTGTAGTGTAAAAATTTAAAATATTAATTAAGTACCTAATATTTAGTCAGAACCTTTTAAATAAAATTTTTTTGTTTATAACATTTTACGCATGATTTTTATCCCGCAAGTCTGGAGCAATATCTGCAGTGTTTGGTTATATTGCATTAGGTTTTCCTAACCGAAAATTATTAACTATACCAATCATTTCCAAAGATCAACTAAGTGTTAGCGTCACAGCATTTGAAGTAAAAAAAATTGTTTTATTTAATGAAATTATTAATAAATAATGTAATACAATTAACACAGGCTTTGTTGTGTCTGTTTCTTCTGATTATCTTGTTTGTTTTCGTACTCAAATTCTCGTGGACCAACTCAACAAACATAATTTCGGGATGTATTTTTGGAATGTGAGTAAAACACTATCGTTTATTTTTCTGAAGACTACACAATAGTTTTACGATATCGTTATATATAATTTTTTTTATATATTGATAACATGTTTTTCATTATAACATAATAAATAGAACTCATTTTACATTAATTTATGTGAGTATTAAATGTAATTTAAAATATAACTTCAACAGTTATAACAATAATGCACACGTTAATAATAATGTATAATTTGAAATTTTTTATTAGGTAATGTCATAATTTTTACTCGAATTCCAACATCTTGTATTGCTATACTATGGTGCCTTAAGGCCCTATTAAGTACCTACCTAGTACTTATTAACTAGTAGTTAGTACCTACATAATTGTACTCACTGCTGTCTTATATACCTACTAGTATTATTATAGTTATTCTTATAACAACCATGTTATACATTACAACTTGTAATACCTATATTGGCTATTAACTATTACTAAAAGAATACAATTTAATTATTTTTTTTTTTTATATATATACAGTTTTTGGTACAAATTAGGATCGAAAATTATTTGGGACAACAGAAAATATCTAACAGAAACTCTTGAAAACAATTACATTTTTGAAAATATGTATAATAAATGTATGATACGTATCTAGTATTAATATTATTGTAATAGAAATAAAAAATCAAAGAAAGTAAACTTATAATAATCTATGTTTAAATAACCAATAATAAATATCGATAAGGTAATATAATAAGCCCAGATTTGATGCCTGGTAACTGAAAATATTTTGTCGTTCTGTCGTGGTATTTATATTTAAAAACTGTTAGGTAAATATAAAACAGTTTTAATGAGTAAATCTTGTGACCAATAATAAATGAGTTCTAATGTTTGACCCAAACTGAGTTTTGAATTTGTATGTATATAAATCTATTTGTTGATCGTATTGATTTATATATATGATATCAGATATCTGACATCCTTTGTAATATATCGTATAGTATTGATTTTTCGAGTTCCACCTGTTGCCAATCTTTTTTTCTAATACATATCTTTGTTCACTGACATTTATAATATAAGTTATTAGTTTCGTTACTTTGTAGTATCTAATAGTTTTTCAGAGGAAATTATCGCATACAACTCAAGTGCTAATATTATAAAGTTTTAAAAAACGCAATTTACAATTAACGACAGAATGTGTGCTGGCAATATTGTCGTTAATGAGTAATCTTATAATATTAGAATAAAGAAATATCTATTGGTAAAAATCAGTGAATATATAATAAAATTATAAAGAAAACAAGCCAAGCCAGTAGCCAGACCAAATTGTCAGGTGGAGCAAAGCACATTTTTTGAAGGGGCATTATATATAAAACAATATTAATGCAATTTTTAATTTATTTACACTGAAATCTCATTAAATTAACACAACTGTAATTTTCCATCTAATATCCATTTATAATAGAATATTTTGGGAATTTACAATGAAACATTTATTTTAAAAATACAAAACAAATAATACTAAATAATAAAAATAAAACTTAAATTAAATTTTACGTGGATAATTAAATATTACACTGATGTCACATGATTAAACTTTTATGGCAATATTTTTAGGAGGCAATGCCTCCCTCCGCGTGGCTTTGGACCTGGATCAAGCATAGCCATTAGCCGTATAGGTTGTCCATATCTACATAATATAATCGTCTTGGTATAGGTCACATACTATACAAATTTAGGTACTTACCTAGTATTTTTACTTATTATATAACGTTATTTAAAATATTTCAGTATTCTTTTTCCTGTTTTTATAATAATTCATGCCAATTACGACTAAATCGAAATCAACATAAAATTTATCTAAAGCAGTGGTTCTCAAAATGTGCTCCGCGAAGCCCTAATAAGCACCGCAAGAGTAATCTAAGGACTCCGTAGGTACTTCAGTGTTAATTAAATTCAAATTATTTTTATAATCCTTTTCTGTTTTTTGATTGGTTAATGGTAATATTGAAGAATTTTATGAAATACATGATGAAATTGAACAACATTTAAATGAAATAGAATAAGTACTATCATCATCAGAAAAATATTTTCCAGAGAGTAAAGATATAGAATTTATCCAATGATATAATTTGGTTAAAAATTAATTTTAATAAAGGATAAACTTGAAGACTTATCTATGATGGAGTATGAAGAATAACCATCGATTCGTTATTAAAAATTTTATTTGATAAATTATCATTAACAGTTTTGGTGCAGTAGCAGTATTAGTGCATTACTAACATATATCTCTGGCTAAAAAAGCTGATCTAACACTTTTTCCTTTTGCAGCAACATATCTGTATAAAATCCTACTTTTATCATGTAGGTACATCAATGAAAACAAAATATTGCAATAAATTAATGCTGAAGCAGACTTGTACATCCAACTCTCGTCTATCAAGCCAATTATTAAAATTTATTAAGGGTTCCACGAACAAAAAAGTTTGAAAATTGCTGACCAAAGGTATCTGTATTAAATGCTTTTTAAATAGATTCTTACACTATTTTTAATGTCAATGCTAGTATGATCGTTTAATGGTTAAACTGATATTGAAGTATGAAGACCTAGTAATGAACATACTAGAACGACTTATTACTATAAAATAATTATCTAACTATTCTAACCCTATAGAGCATGGGAAAATTATGAAAAAGTTTCAGAAGTTTCTATTAAATAATTAATATTACCTATATTTTGTGGATCTGAAAGTGACTAGGAAATATCAAATAACGCTTGTGTGTATGTGTGTAAATAAATAAATATTAAAATATACCTTATCTAATCCTAATAATAAATTTTAAATTATTTTTATTTCATAAATATTTATTATAGGTACTAAGGTACTCAATCACCTGAAACCATCGAACGTGTATAATAATAAATAATAATATACCTACCTACTCAATGAAAATTAGTAAGTAATTCTAATAACTATACAAATGATTTGAAATTTTCTTGAATTATGAAGTTGCCCAATTAACATATACTTATTCATATATTAATTGAAATGTATAAATTATTTGTGTTAAAAATATTTATTTTTAACTATTTTTTTTTATAAATCAAACTGTTATTGTGTATACTAATGTTTAGTTCTATAATTCTAAAATATCTTATGAAACAATAACTTAATAAAATTGTATATATGTATTGTGTGTAGTAAGTGATTCTTTTTACTTTTAATAATTTTTTTTAATTTTAAAACATTTATTATTTTATGTTTTTAAATCTAATTTTTGTAAGGAAAGTATCCAAATAACGTATATTAGACATTATAAATTATAATTATGTTTTATTTTATTATTTAAAGAAAGATTTTAATATTTCTGGACATTGAGATTTTTTTAAATTTTATGTTTTTTACCTGAAAAGTTTTTACATTGATTAGTTAAAAAATTAAAAAATTATTTCTTTTTTAAAATAATACACATGAAGTATTTGTCTTATAAATATATTACGTATCAAATTTGTATTCAGGTAAATCAACTTTTGAGTAGTTAGCTATATAATATTAGAGTAAATTTATCTAATTATTATTTTAAAATAAAAACAAAATTTTTCATGTTACCTGACTCTTGAATCTTAATTAATAAATATAAAATTAATGAAATATTTTATAATTTCATGGTTTTGATAACAATTTTACTTATTATATGATTTTTATCATTATTCATTAAGTATACTGTATTTAAAATATAATTTTCATTGGAAAAAATAACATTTTATCAATTGAATTAGGAATCAAACTACAAAAACTACAAAGACATTTGATACAACAATCTTTATCTTTTAGTATTCCATTAGTAATAAATAAAGTTTTATTTTGATTAAGGTAATCATTATTTATTTATTTTTTTTTTTAGAGTCAAAAAATATTCTATGTTAAAGTTACAATAGATAATAAGAATGTTTTCATCACAATCTTTTTCTAATTGAATTTATAACAATTACTAAAATATAACAAAATGTTTTTGTAACATGTCTTTCTTAAATAAATTATTGATTACACTCAATACTTTTTTACCACTAATGGATAATTGAATCTAATGAATTAGTTATCGATAATTTTTTTTTTTTTTTTTGTATATAGATATTAAAAATTATATTAACAATCAAAAAAAAAAAAATTAAAAATATAGTCTTTAATTTAAATATAAACCATATATATATTTTTTTAATTAAGAATTTATAGAACATCGGCTTTTAAGTATTGAATTTACTTTGAAAATTTAAATTCTATAATTGTTTATGGATAACAGGTCTTTCAGTTTTTTGATTGAATTTATTAAAAGAATTTCTACTTTCAAAAATAAAATGTAAATAAAATCAAAAACGATATTTTATTGAATAATTTTTATAACGACAGATAATAATAAATTTACACCATAATTATTATACATATGAATATTTATGCATCAAATAAACTAAATCTACACATAGTATGAACAGTATAAAATAAGTTTTACTGTTTTTGTTTGTCACATGACGATTTTATAATTTAAACGTACCATTGCAATTTATCTGAGCCACAATTTTAAACGTAATGCATCCACACCATTCAAATAATAGCAAAATAAACGTTTATCTCGTACAAAGCCTAAGTTTTCATATAACTTTAATGCTGGTTTATTGGTAATTTCTGTTTCAAGTACAACCTGTAATTAATACAAAAATATACTTCATTAATTTTTTTTTTAAATTAAATACTTAATAAAATTATTAAGTACACGTCTATTATTACCCTTTTAATATAATAAATACTTGACTATACCAATGTTAAATAAAATGAGATAGGGAAATATAAATAAGTACCAGAGTAATAAATAAGCTAGCGGTTGTATTATAGAATTCTAAGTTTTAACATGTCAAATTACAAAAAGAGAAACGCTTATAATATTACTCGTAATATTATTATTTAATTTTAATTGCTTAACGATTAAGTTATTTAGTTTAACTAGCTATTTAATCAATATCAATCAAATATATTGAGAGGATTTTATATTTGCAAGTTTTATCTCTGTCTTACTAAAGCAAAACAACAAATTTGACGTTCAGAAGAATCCAATTTAATGTAATTTTTAATATTTAAGTGAATTGGCTTATTAAAAAAATTAAAAGTAAGAATCCAAGGTCACATAGGCTTTTTTTAATATTATTACATTTTAAAACAAATTATGAGTATTTTAAAATTATGAAGTATAATATTCTTAACTTTGAATGTTATAAACTCATTCTAATATTAGAAATGTAACAGTAAAATGGATTCTTCTGAATGTAAGATTTGCTATATTATGCGTTAGTAAGACAAAGATAACATATGTAGGTACTATTTAAAAAAATAAATATTTTAATCAATAATTATAGTATGAAGTTAAAAACATTGATAAAATAATAATTATTTTAGGTACATTGAATGTACATGAACTTAGATACTTAAATTGTTACAAAATTACTTAATTATATTTTATGCATACTTATTATACCATAAAAACCTATGTTTTACACATAATTATAAAATATAAAAAATAATATGTTATTAACTAAAATTGTGCAATTTATATTTTTATTATATTAGGTTACATCAAATATTTATTT
The DNA here is from genome assembly GCF_002803265.2 of Melanaphis sacchari. Taxonomy (NCBI): domain Eukaryota; kingdom Metazoa; phylum Arthropoda; class Insecta; order Hemiptera; family Aphididae; genus Melanaphis; species Melanaphis sacchari. Next base: position 248,390 of record NW_020271547.1, on the reverse strand, counting down.
AATATAAATATAATACATAATCAGATTTTGGATTTAATAAACATGGAATCTTATATCTATATTTTATTTAAGTTAAGAAAATAATTTTGTGGCTAATTTCTATGCACAAAAGCATATACCTTAAGTACTATTTGATCACCATTAACTTAAGTATAGATTTTATTAATTTTTAATGTGTGTATTGCATTTTTTAATATGCTTTTTGGTGTTTGATTTTAATATTTGCCTCTCTAAAAACTTTTTCACAAGCACTTTGGATAGTCAGTTAATAAAATATGTATAAATAAGGTATATCACTAACACAAATAGTATTAAAAATTAAATTTCTAAGAAAATTTACATATTTTTAATTATAAATGATTAATTTACAAACTATGATTAATATATGAAAAAGAGATAAATTGTTCCATGGATAAAAATATAATTTACTAAGATGATGATGTAAAATAGAGGGTATTTAAGCAATGAACTTAAGAGATTAAATTATAAGATATGATAAAAAAAAACTTTATCTTTAATTTACAATATAATATAAAACATTAATTTTTTTTAATCTAATGTCAAAAAATGTTTAGGACAATATTTCTTTTGTTGAATCTGTTTTAAAAGTTTAAATTACCATTTAATTATTCTGATACAAAGTCATTTAATAGTAATGATCGATTATGACCACTAACAGTCGCATGGTGGTTAACTAGTAAAATAGTTATTTTTTTGGTTCAATAAACCAATTAGTATAATAATAAGATATCTGAAAAAATTTAAATGTGCAAGCAAGTCTCATTGAGAATAACTTAAATTAGTTTGTGGTTTTATACTACTAAATTCAACTATATATATATATGAAAAAGAAGAAATTAAAAATATGGAAAAGTCAATTTCAATTATACTTAACAACAAATTAAAACAAACTTCTAGAACCTTTAATACTTTACTATATCAATCGGTTGAAATGGAAACATATCTAACGTGGTATACAAAATAAGCAATTATCAATTTCAATCCCTTAAAGTTCATTATAAAGAAAGTTATTACAAAATAAATTTGTTTTATATTAAATTTTAAATCATAAGGAAAAGTGAGCCAAACATAAAAATACTTCAGCAGTTCCTTTCAATAATTATTTTTTATACACTTTTTAAACTAAAAAATAATAGGTATTTTAATATAGAATTACAACCCGATTAATTGCATAATCATATCAAACAATTATATGAATTTAAAATATGAATTAGGTAGTTTAAGCATCTAAGCTCAGCATAATTAAATTAATCGATATAGAACTATGAAACAAAAATATTACCTCATCAGCTCCATCATTTACCATAGCTTCGATTGCATTCAATACTAAATTAGAACCTAAAATGTAGAAACACTCTTTATTTAAAAATATTAATTTAACTTATTAGATAATGTAAAAAAATAAAATACCAATATGCTGTTTTCGGTAATTTTCATCTACTGCCAACATTGCAATATAACCTCTTCTAACTTTCCTGTGTGCATCCAACTTGCACACAATTGCTCCCACGCTTTTATCAACGTCTACAGCCTAGAACATAATACAATTACAAAAAAATCGTTTTATTAACGAAGAAATCAAATATTGAACAGTTATAGGAAATAACTACATTATTAAAACTCACAAGGAAACATAGTTTAGGCCAATTGTGTATGAAATAGCGGTATGTATAGATTGAATACGGTTCAGATAAGTCTTTTTGTATTAATCGCATAATGTCCTTCATTTGTTGCTCGTTTTTATAACAAACATATTTGACACCGTCGATTTGTTGTAAGCCTTCGGCAAAATCGCTATTATTTACAGCACTAGATGAACACGATGGCTTACATTGACTAGACGACGATGAGGAAGTCGACGATATAGAATTCAAACAAGGCAAACTATTTTGTGCTATATTGCCGCTATAGACGTTATTTTCGGATATCGATAGCAGATTTACATCCGCAATTAAGTCGGTGTTTGAATAAACGATGGATTCGTTTACACGGTTGACAACATCAGACAGCACTACAGCCTTGTCATCATCTCTTGTGTCTAGCTCGTGGGATTGAAGTTGTACGTCTGCCATTTAAGTTACCGTTTAATTCCGGCATTAATAGTTATTATGACATATCACTTTTTAGTTTTTGATTCGAGATGTTATACATGTTGAAATGTAGAATTTTGCTAAGAAACTCATACACCATTATTATTATTATCATCATCATTGGATTACAATTGATTATGGTTGGAGTGTTAACAATTTTTCATGGAAGAAACAAGTAAAATGGAGTCAAACTATATTAATTATATATTATTATATAGCCAGGGTATAAACTGTGGTATAAACACTGTCCAATATTGACCAAATCGGACGACATTGGCCTTGAACACGGTCTCCAGGGGGGTGTGGCATACATTATCATCTAAATAAATAATATCAATATTATCACAGAACAATATATTCTTGAAAATTAGTTGAAACCGTTGAAACTGTTGAAAGAACACTGAGTAATAATAAAAAATACAAATATTGCAATTTCAAATTTGCTCGTTTCTAGCAATGTTTTTTTACATAATACCCGTGAAAATCACTCTGGCAATGGATTGTTTCCGTTTTTATAATATCGTAACAAATAGAGATACATATTACCAACAATCAACATCTAGTCAGATTACGGATATGGTTTTAACTTTTAGAATCCAATACTCATACCGTAGGGATACAGTAGACCGCCCAGCTGATTGAGTGTCGTTTCTAATGTTTTTATATTTTTCTGTGTTATAACTGTAAGCTGACCCATAGAGTAATACTCTATGAGCTAACCTAAGTGAACATTTTGTGCATAATGGTGTGTAGCTTTGCCCGTAAAAATAATTTCGAGTTAAATATTCTCCAATTTCAAACTTTTTTTTCGAACTTAATACAAATTACTAAACGAAAAAAAATGTATTGTCGGTTTTAATTTTTATCTATTGTAATCGTATGTACTATAATTATTTTTCCTTGTTTACGATAAATATTAAATATACATTTTTATTGCTTCTCACGTACTCATAATGCACGGATCTCATGATTCAATATTTATTATTTGATAATGGCGCATGCGTGTTAATCTATGTAAACATTAAAATTTTTTTATTTTTTTTTTGAAGCACCTCTTTACAAACCATGTTATTCGATCTTCCATCCGATGCTAGGATGACTAAATTTTTAGTTGAACTCGTTTTAAAGTATTGCCATATAGAATTGTCCACGTAGACCAAATCACTAGACCTGAAGATTTGAAAAATTGGTGGCTATATCTCTAATAATGTAGGGATGAAATATGAGAGGATTTTATTTCAATCCTACCTTAAAAGGCGTAAACATGTTTAACATTGTATTTACATTTTCGGAATTTTGAGAGTTATGAAATTGATTTTTATTTCTAAAGTTGCCTATAAAAATACCTAAATATCAATATTTGAACTTTCCACTCCGATAATTATTATACCTTATGTTGTTAGGATAATCAATTGAAAACCATAAATTTATTTTTATACACAAAAATTAAAAAGGAATATTATATAGGTGTATATTTGAGAATTTGAGATATTATAGGAGTGACTTAAAGTAAAATCCTTTCTTATCTCATCCCTATACCATTAGAAATATATACCACCTTACCATCAATATTTCAAGTCTCTAAACCTAATAGTTTGGTCTAGTTGTTAATGAATGAGTGTATCGGACATACTTATTCTTTTTATATAATATATATTATGTAGATAATATATTTTTTTCTGGATATATTATTATTAACGCGAATATTATATTTACATTATACTATTAAGGTTTTAATTCGTAATTATTATTTGATACCTAATAGGTATATTAATGGCTGAACTCTGAATTTGATTAAAAATTAATTTTATGAAAACGTATAAATTAACTAGGTGTATGAAAACTTGAGGAACTTCCTCCTTACTACAACAGATTTTTAAAGTAATAGATAATAGCAGTTACCTAGTTATTATGTAACTGGAATAGCCAATAGGTAATAACATGAGGAAAACGATTTCGAGAATTATTAAATTAAAAAGTATACGTATATGTCTTAGAAAAAAATTGTCCATTTTTATGTTGATAAATAGTGGAAAAAAAACTAATTGTCTACTTTTTCCCACCGATGTACACTGCTACTCTATTTCTAAAAATATTCTGCAATTTCTTATTTATAATACCTACTCTATTACATAGACGCACATAGGGGGGGGGTGCTTGGGAGTGCTTAGCACCCCCAGGCTTCAAATCAGCACCCCCAGTTTCCTGTAAAATTTATTTCAGTATTTTATCAATCATTTGAAAATTATTGTGATTCATTGGGTTGGTATTTTTTTTCCATTACAAATAGACAATATGTAGCTTATGAGTTCACGATTAATAATGTATTGATTGTATTGTATGAATGCACGTTGTACTGTTCCAGTTTTCGTCTAAACGTTGAACATTAACAGCAATCATATAATAAAAATTTGCATTATCTAACAGACAATTAAATCTTGTTTAAAATTAATTAGTGAGTAGATATTATTATTATTATTATATATATAATATAAATACATTTTAATATTAATTATAATAATTAAAAATTATTAGAATGCAGTTTGCTATGGTATTAGGGGGGGGCAGCCCCCCACGAATCTGTTTACTGTAAATTATTCCAGCACCCCCTAAATTCACACCCAATGTGCGCCTATGCTCTATTAGTAGGTAAGCTATTAATAAGTGATTTATTTATTTGATTTTAATTTTATTAATTATGGCCTAATCTAACCTTACTAGGTAATACACTATAATACAATAGATAAAAATTATGACGTTCAGATTTTACATTAATAATTTTTTTATATCTATTGACACGTTAGTTATGTACCTACTTATGTACGTAGTATATAAGTAGGTACCTACCTACACCGTACGTCTATACAGTATACACAATGCCGAACACGTGTCCCTGACTTACATAAAGTATATTCCTTTCATTATTATTATTATTTATTAGCATCGCAGTATATACCTATATAGACTATAACAACTATTAAAATTCCCTGTCTACTCTACTTTCGTGTTTCAATTAACTGCTATAGCCGACGGCCGATTATAGGTACTCTGGTGGTACTCACACTTTACCACGCGCGTATAAGTACAGTACATCAGATAATATAGTAATTTTCAGTAAGCTTCAAAGAATCCTACCTCCACGGATTCATAATGACGTTATTATAACGGATTAGCAATATTAGCTTTGGAATTTAGAAATGTGAGATTTTCAAAGCCCATATTTAATCGAATTTAGATAAAATGCAAAGAAAATAAAACTAAATTATTTAACTATGAAAATTAAAAATTATTTATTTTAAGTTGTGTTAATTGTATTTATTATATTATTAGTTCTATAGAGCTTAACATGTATAATCTATTTATAATCTTTTATCGAAGTTTTTATTTCTGAATGTTTGAACTCTAAAAGTTATAAATTGTAATGTATTAAAAATACTATAGTTAAGTAGTGAATTATTAATAAAAAATGTTATATTTTATGGTAAATGATACAAGTAATTAGTAAATACTGGCACTATATATAAAACCTAACATATACAACTTCCTTCATGTAAGAGAGTAATAAGACATTGAAACTTTATAGTTTTTAATTTTTTTTTTCTAAAAAGATTTAAAGCAGATAATAGTTTTTGTTAAAAATTTAAGTTTTAATGTCTTCCACTCTTATGCATAGGAAATATCAACTGAAGTGTACCTATGTCTTAGGCTTTTTACTGAGTGTTTATTTTGTACATGTATATCAGTATATCGTATACATATATATACACTTTGATGTTTTAAAGATTAAAGTGCAATACTTAAATGTAATTGGTTTCATTATAGGTTTTGTATTTACTAAAAAATTCTATTTAAATTCATGATATTTATTGACATTTTGTTGAGGAAATTTCCTTGGAACCTTTTAGTTAAGATATAAATTGTTAAGTTTAGTTATAGCCTTATGGCTTATAACTAGGGCTAAATAGTGAATTCATGCTATAAATCTCTAGCCTTATTTATAACTTTAAAGGCTATAAAATATTTTTAGTAACACATATCTATCTCAAATTTGTATATAAAGTTATAGTTTTGAGTACTTAATTTTTTATTCACATATGAAACGTTAACTCCGAAAAAATAATTTGTTAATTATGTTATGAAGGATATATTATACATATAGATATCTATATATATGTAATAGGTGAACTGTTTTGCTGACTAATTGTCGAATGGGTCACTTCTGTAATGGACGTATTTAATTTTAATTTAATAATAAATCATGGTAGCCGGTAGGTATAGAAATAATAATTTGAGCAGAAACGGCCTATCATTGTATAAAATTAAGTATAAAATTTCACAATATGTTTTTTTTTATGATATTATTAAAGTTTTTTTCTTTTACTATTAGTATTAAATATGTACTGTTGATCAATTTGATTTTTGCCAAAAACATTGTAAGTATTTATTTTTAAATTTTTATTAAAATAATAACAATTTAAATATAATTTATATAATTTTATTAATACATTATTTTTAATTTTTGAGTAAATACCTAAACAAAGTCAATGCCTAGATTCAATTTGAAAAAAAAGTTAAAAATCAAACCATTTTTACTGCTCCATAAGGGGATGACAGTCGTCACACATTTAAAAAAAACATAATATTGTAAAATCAATCATATCCATTGTTCCACTTAAAATTTAAAATATTAAAAAAATGTTGTCTTCTTTATTTTCTTATTTTTATTACTGTTTACTTTTGTGAATTTGAGTGATTTTTCATTGTAACTGTTGATATACGCATTCATCAGTCACATATAGATTAATTCTCAAGACCCTTAAAGAAAAAATTATTGCTATTTTGTAGATTACAATATTAGAACGATTTTATTGCTATTATTAGATAAACTTGTTAGTTGTCGCCTGTCGGGGTCTGTCGTATAAAGTAATATTACTCTATGTACCTTGTTGACTGTGTATGATAAATGATAACAGGTTATCATTTTACCATTTTAGTTTTTCTTTTAAGGTTTCTTATCGATTTTTGTTGCTACAAGAGGCATCGTCGTCACCCTGACCATTACTACATGTCGAGCTGAATCAAGTTTTGAAGTGCACAACGTTTACTGTCTTGTCGGTCGTCGCGCCCGTATTCTCGTGATAATAGCGTTACACAGGTTACACTACACTGTTTTCGCATTTGTTACTCACTCTCTCACTCTTAATTCACTTCTGTTTTCCATATTTTTTCACGTCATTTTCGGTTTGTCCAAGGACTTCCGTGGCTGTCATCTTGTTTTACGTAGTACACAATACACATGATAGTACGTACGTTCACAAGTACTACTTCTTTGTGCCTAATTACTTATTATTTGTTATCCATATAGTCGCTGGTGAGTAATACGGTTCGTGGTATCTACTATCGACACCTATTCTCAGACTAGCCAGTGATTACTGCTGTTCAGTTATACAGTTTCAGTAGTCCACAACGCCGCTATTCGTTCGGTTCTAGTAATCGTTCGTTTGGTTTGAGAAATTTTACATCATATCACTTCTGAACCCCATGTAGCTCGCTCCTAATCAAATTGCTCGAAACGGTTTTCAATTTTTTTTCAATCGATTTATTTTTTTTTCGTGTGACGACACGCTTGTTACAGCAGTGTGTACTGTGTAATATACATGATCGATCCTGCAACACCGTCATCAGATAATCGTATCTACAGTATCATTAATCGCTCGATTTTCGTCCATACGCAGTAAGTAAGTCCAACCGAACATAACGTTCTACTTAATATTTATTTATAATTTTATTTTCTACGGTAGTAATGTTTCTGTCACACGGCGGACCACTTAACCTCCTCCACTACATCAAATGTCTACGCGTTTTTTTTTTTTTTGACATTTCACAATGTTATTAGATATCAGTGCAGTTATCTGTGTCGTCCTACTTATCCTAGGTCAAGGTGACATTTGCATAAATCGTGTTTGATGATTCAAATTATTGTGCCCCTAAATAACCCATTGACCCACTGCTACAATAACTAACTCACAAATCAATGCCATTTTTTCTTTGTATAAATCACTACCAACTGTAAATGTTAGCTTTTAATTTTAATACTGCATAGGTGTATACTAAAACTATTGCCATAATAAGATTATATTACATATTTAAATATTTAAATATGTAGTATATTAAGTATTTAATATTTAAATACATAAAACATTTACACTTTGTATCATATTATTATACTTTGATCTATATTAGAATAGACATTATACTATTATAATATATTTTATTTGTTTTTATTGTATTATTATTTATTTATTTATTTTTATTATATTAATAGACCTATGAAGAATAATTAATTTGTCTATACATTTATTGTGTTAAGTAAAGATAGGCTTCCTATCATATCATTTCATGAGGACCTATATAGTAAATGATAGTATATTAATGTTGTTATACATTGATACTAAATTATCAAGAAAGTTAAGAATGCATTTTACCAATTTATTTTGATTTTATTTGAGTAATTATCTGATTATTTCTACAGTTAATTATTTAATATTTTTAAATAATTGGATGATGAACATTTAATATAGAACACGTGTCAATTGTAAAATATTGCTCAATATTAATTCTTGTAATCTAACAATTTTGCTTATATTGATAAAAAAGGAAAACTAGTAGTTATTTAAATTACTCAATTATAAAGTAGGTAGTTAATTAAAAATTATATTGAAATGCTATGTGAAAAAATAAATACCAGCTTACAAAATAATCAATATTGTAACATATATGTGTTTAAATTAACATAAAATTTAATATTTAATAAAATTTATTGGATTATTTTACTCCTAAATAATATTTTTTCTTATAATTAAAAAAATTAAACGTCCTTGTACTGCTTTCAATTGATGTTTGGCTTTGTACCAAAAAGTAAGTTGTTAAATATTCTATTTATAAAATCACTATTTGACTATTTGTCTTATATAAAATTGTAACATAAAATGAACTAGCATGTATATTTCATATTTACTTACCTATAGATAATTTAAACTTAAAATTTATACTATTGAAGTAAAACATATAGGTTTCTTATTTACTTACTAAATTTTGTATGGCAAATTTAAAATAATATTTATTTTCATTTTAATACCTATGCCAGTGATCTATTTTACATAAGATACTTATTGCTTAAAAAACTATTAGTTTTTTGAATATATTATTATTATATTATTTTAAGCAGTTGAAAGACTATATTTTTTGAAAGAAATTTATTTTTTAAGGTTTATACTTTTTTAATCAAAATATGCATTTTTAAAAGTAAAATATTTTTGAAATACCTTGATGTATTTAAATAAATAGTTTTAAGTTTATAAAGTTTGGATTTATTTACAAATGTTGTTTTGTAATGGATTTAAAATATAAATTTTTAAAACTGTTAGCATTTTCTAAAATAATGAGTGTTTAAGTATTTTAAGTTATATTTATTAATAAATTTGTTTAGGAATAATGCATCGAGCACAGTCAGTTGTAAATCAATTAGTTCCTTATGTTCCAACAATTGTTGGTAGACAAAAATTTGCAACATGGTTAATTGGACCAAAATCTAGATCTCTGATAAGAGCTACTCAATCATTACCCATTGTAGAGAATAAGTATTCAACTAATGTTAACCAAGAGCAATTTCTTAATGGTACTTCTGCTTCTTACATCGAGGATATGTACAATGCATGGTTAGCAGATCCCAAAAGTGTTAATGTTGTAAGTAAAATTATTTAGATTTATTTAAAATATAATACTTTTTATTATTTATTGTTTTATATTTGTTTAAAGTCTTGGGATACTTTTTTTAAAAATTGTGATGCTGGAGCTCAGCCAGGTGCAGCATATCAGGCACCACCATCACTGGCTCCTCCAGGCAAAAATGAGGTGTTGTTATCTAGTATATTACCTGCAGTTCAAAATACAACAGCTATTGGTGGAGCATTTAGTGAAAAAATGATTGATGATCATTTGGCAGTACAAGCGATTATAAGATCTTATCAGGTATAATATCTTATGTTATAATGTAATAGAATCTTAAGATTTTAATTTATGGTATGAAATATTAGAATAAAATTTTTTTATAAATAAAATTATAAATTATAATATGTATTTATATTTATACAGTAATAGATGTGCAATGGTACTAGTATATCACATTTGGTCCTTGATAAAAAATTGACAATTTCTTATTCTTGGTCCTCCTCAATTTCTCATATAGCAATAACATTTTAATCTTCCCTTAGTTTATATATGTTGAATGTTGTTTATATAGATCTATTTTACTCTGATGTTTATTGTCACATACAAACTTAAATGTTTTTTAAAACCTTAGCATAAATTCGATATAAATGTAATGCCAGAAATATCAATAATAATTAATTAAAATGTAACATTTTAATTATTTTTTTTATTTAATATAAACACATTTATTAATTTGAATAATTAAAATTTAATTTGTATATTATATTTTAATTATTGAGCATAATTTAACTACTATTTAATTTAAACTTTTGGTATTTTATTTTATATCCATATATGATATTTTTTATTTGAACTGGTTTTTACATTTGAATTAGCAGTAAAATTAAAATATTCCATTATTTAATACAAATAATTGATATTATAGTTGTTATTTATGGTAATACCAATATCTAATATTTTTGTGATACTATTTGTATTATTTTTAATTTATTTAATTGAATTTTGAACTTTAAAAATGTAGGCTGATATTTTTTAAATGTATGTTTTATGTTTTTTTTGATTATAATAGTACTGATTTGGAAAGCTAGACATTTTAAATAAGGAATATATTACTTAAGTTTTATACACTATAGGTTCGAGGTCATTTTGTATCTCAAATTGATCCCCTTGGATTTACGAATGCAGATTTGGTAAATGCTCGCAAAAAAGGTAGACCTCATGATGTTGTTCTAAGACAACATTCAATTGGTAAGATTAGGTTAAGAATGTAAATAGACATTTAAGGTACTTCTAAACTGTTTTGTTTTTATGTTCTCAGTACTAGTGTGTGCATGTTTAAATTGAGTTTTTCTGTTAACCATAAGTAACTAAATTAATGGTTATTATTATTAAAAATATTATTAATTTTGATAAATTTCGTAATATGATATAATTATATACATACACATTATTTATGTATTTGATAAATCTTTTATTAAGTTAAATATTTCTAAAAAATATAGGATGATTTTTTTGCTGAGATAAGGCTCAAAATTAATACATAAAAAAAAATATAAATACATATTTTAGTGTTATTATAATTTAAGGACCATGTATGGGCATGTGCAAAGGGTTATCTTAAGTAAATGATTATTGTGTATACATTTTCTATCTAGTAACAATATTCCAAAAAAAAAAAAATAAATAAATAAATAATCCATAAAATTAATAAAGTTATGGTAAATTATGAATATTTAACTGAAAAAGGTATATGTTAAATAGATCACTGTAATGAATGTACTAAATTTGTACAATTAAAATTGTTATTTATAGATATTTTAAGTTCAAATTTAGATGAAGTTATATATTTTATTGATTAATAACAATGTTAATTATTTTGTTACAATTCTAAAACCGTTGAGGCGTAAAACTGTTATGAATATTATTATGAATTTTTTACTTAATATTTTTAAAATAGGCGTGTAAATTAATTTTAAGATTTATTTATCTGTTTATCTAACTTTTATCTATCTATTCTACACTATGATCTTATTCACACTATTCATAATTAACTGGTTAATATCAATAATATAATATGGTATAAATATATATTTTTATAAGAATTAATTACTATTAATTTAAAATATGCAATATTTTTGATAAAAGTTATACAGTTTACCTAATTACTATAATTAAAATAAATGAATTAATTAGCTATGTCAAAAAACATAGATTTATACTTTTGGTTTAACAAGACAGTGTCAGAATCGTTCTTTATAGACATTGGTCTATCATTGAATTCAAATTTAATACATCCATTACAGTGACCTACTAGACATATAGCGTATAGCAGAGCAATTTTTAGGCAGGTTAGGTTTATTGCTTAAAATCTACAATATTAGTTACAAATTAGTCTACAATACTAGTTTTGTTTTACAGTTATTTCATTTTCAGTAATATTTTTATTACTTTAAAAATTTGACCATCTCTTGACTTACAATCCACTAATAATTGTGTTGATTTCATTTATTTGTAATATATTGATAGGAAAATTATTTTTGTATAGATTCTTTCTACATTTTACTTATTGATCAATTTTAATTGTAATATTAATTAAATAAATGTTTTTAATACGTACAATATAGTAAATTTTTGTTTACCAGTTTCAATAGTGTGCTTTTAGTTTTTATTGTAGAGTATAAAAAATATAAATATATGAAAATGTTCATAATTCACTTAAAAATTAAAATGTCTCAAAAAACCAACAGGAGAACACAAATAATGTTTTTAACTAAAAGTTTGATAACAGGTCAATTTACTCTACTATCAAAACTAAAAGTACATTATTGAAACTGGTGAGTGAAAATTTACCATATTATATGTGTGTAAGATAAAGACAACACATGCGGGTGCGACATTCTCTTAATAAATATACAATTTAAATTATCTGAAATTTTTTTATAATTGATTGCTTTTAAATATTAAGCTATTTATAATATATTATTGTATATTAATATTATTATAGATTTTAATATATGCATACAATTTTTATATTGTCGATTTAATTCAAATCATATTATAATCAGATTTAAAATTCAATAGAAAATATGATATTTAGTATTTTTAACTTTATTATATAATCCATAGGTGTTAATTAAAAAAAAATTTAGGTATAATAAATTGGGTACTTATATCTATATAATTTATTTATTTTGAATTTGTCTACTGTTCATAAATTTTGATAAATTAATAATTATTTGTTACTTTATACAGTTTGATCATTAACATTTAAATGTATCTATTTAATACAATTTTTATTTTTTACTAATATAAATTGTTTGTTTTAAATAAATATGTTTGTGCTTTTTTTTTTTTTGTTTGTCGTCTCATTAGATACGAGGACATCATATTGCACGCCTTGATCCTTTAAATTTAAATAAAGTCGACCAAGATGATAGACTGCCCCAAGAGATTTTATATGGTTGCTATCCACCATTTGGTAAGTAGTACAATTTGCACTAAAATCTTAACTGCAATATTGTGTTGGTTTATTAAATTTGTTTTGTTAGTATAGATTATAGCTATTTTTTTTATAAATTAATAAATAATAATATTTAGTTTATTTTATTGCGTAATTTGCATGAGGTTTTGACTAATTTTTAATTTATATAATACATTAATATTTGTATAAATCCCAATATATTGTAAAAGTTAAAAGTTTATTATATTTGAACTTACATTTTAATAGCTCAGAAAATAGTATTCAATCTATGTATACTAGGTATTATAATTATTATTCTAATAATTAATGAGTAATAACATATATTAAATTTGTTAATTACTTAATTTCTGTTGCATGCATATGATTGATTTTTAAATAATTCTTAGATAATATTTTCATAGATCATTAATGTAAAATATATATTCACTTATGAACATTTAAAGAAAATAAACATTAATAAATTAACTTCAGATTTTATGGAACTTATAAGAATAACATACATACTTAATTAAATGAAAAAATATACATTAGGTAATAACTTAAAATATCAAACTAAAAAATATAAATTGATGTTTTATTTTTAAACTAATGTTATTAATTATTAATAAATAGATATCCATCAAATTTTATTTTAGTATTAGAAAAAATGCAATATTTTCAAATTATTTCTGTTAATTATACATAATATAAATGCACACAATTTGATTTATGTTTGAATTACTGCATCTTGTTATTAACACAAAGTATTAGCCATTTTCTTTCCTAATTTATTAAAAGCAGGTTGATAAAATTTGCTTTTTGTTCATTGTTGCTTGTTTTGTCACTCTTGCTTTTTCGTATACGTTTATAATTTAGCTTTAATTATATAACAAGTTAGTATCAGATCATTAAATTCTATTGTTTACTATAACCCAAGGCCCTATACTAGTGATCGGAAATTAAATTATATGGCAGTCCAGATAATTTGAAAAAAAATTTCGAGGGCCAGAAAACTTGATATTAGTTGATAATTGTTGTGTTATTATGACTATTATTGTAAGGAGTGATAAACAATAAACACCATCGTATTCTCCAAATAAATCATAAAAATAGATCATATATCTATTATGTGTGGAAAATCAGCTTTAAAAAAAATACTTCTGGTGATCCAGTTATTTCCCTTTCATGGGCTAAATTTGGCTGCCTAATGTTGACACTTGCCTTATACTTTAACACAAATTAATGAATTATAGTGAGACATTTTAAGTATCTCAGGAAAATAATTTGTTTAGAAAATATTAAATTAACATTTATTTGTTAAAATAATAAAAATATCAAATTTTTAAATAATTTATTCATGATTTAAAATAAATAGTTTTGAAAGTTAAAAATTTTTTTTGCTAAATATCATTAAAACAATTTGCAATCATTTATTTAACATTGTAGATTGATTATACAGTTTAACTTTGTAGATATTATTTTATCAATTAGATTTTATTTTAGTTTTAATAATTTAATATTTAATATAATGGATATTTTATTTTTCACTTTTACTTCCACTAAGCACTTAATAAAAATAATTATTTTAACCATATTTTATTTTTTTCTAATTAAGTATTTCTATTTTAAACTTAATTAATATTTTTATTGATTTTTGGACTTGTTTTTTTTTAAACTGAGAGTTTATTTGTAGGCAAACCACCCGATAATACTACATATTCTCAACACCTACAGAATAAAGTAGCCGAATTAATGGGTATGTAGTAAGTTTGTGCTATTTATATATATTATATTTTTATTATTATTTATGCATGCTATACATTATGATGATTTTGTGTGTGTTCTGATTGATTTTTAACTAACATAACTATTTAATTAAATTTTGTGTATCTGTATAATTTCATTATTTAGGTTCACCTACACTTGAAAAAATAATGTATTTTTACATTAAGTTTGTCTTATTATTATTATTATTTTTACTGCTATTTTTTAAGTTAATTCAACTTCTTTGTTCTAATTTAATAACAGAGGAAGCTGATATGGAACGTGTATTTAAGCTACCATCTACAACATTTATTGGTGGCAAAGAAAATGCATTACCATTAAAAGAAATTTTGAACCGTTTAGAAAATACATATTGTCGTTCAATTGGGGTTGAATTCATGTTTATTAATTCATTAGAACAATGTAATTGGATTAGACAGCGAATGGAAACACCAGGTATCATGGAAATGGAAAAAGAACAAAAAAGGCTCATATTAGCTCGACTTACTCGAGCCACGGGGTATTAATTCAATTTATTAATTAGATTTAAAAAAAAATAAATAAATAAACTATTAATTTATTAATTTATTTAAAAACTCCAGTGTTTTTAATTTCTATTTAATTTAACATGCATCTAAATCATAAAAAAACTTAGTATTTTTTTTTAGTGTATGAAATGTTTGGATTTTTTTTATTAGATTTGAATCCTTCTTGGCCCGTAAATGGTCTAGCGAAAAACGGTTTGGCTTAGAAGGGTGTGAAATTTTAATACCAGCTATGAAACAAGTTATAGATAAGTCTACTGAATACGGTGTAGAATCAATTATTATGGGTATGCCTCATCGTGGAAGATTAAATGTTTTAGCAAATATTTGTCGTAAGCCTTTAAGTCAAATATTTACTCAATTTGCTGCATTGGAAGCTGAAGATGACGTAATTTAATATTTAAATTATTATTTATTCATGTTTAAAATGAGTACGAAATCTATTATAAATCAAAGTGTTTAATTAAATACTATTTTTAGGGATCAGGAGATGTGAAATATCATTTGGGTACTTATATAGAACGTTTAAATCGAGCAACAAACAAAAATGTACGTTTAGCTGTTGTGGCTAATCCATCGCATTTAGAAGCTGTAGATCCAGTGGTACAAGGAAAAACTAGAGCTGAACAGTTCTATAGAGGAGATGGTGAAGGAAAAAAAGTTAGTTTTGTAACTTATTTAAATTGTTAGAATTACAATTAATAAGTAAATAGAACATTATTATTTATAAAGACATAATAACTTCACATAATCATTATATTTTTATTATAAAATAATCAAAAATATTTGAATTTTATTATAAACATAATCAACAATGATATAACTGCAACAACACATCACCTTCATCAACATTTAGCCTTTAAACATTTGATTTACCAATTGGATGATACAAATTAACAAAAGTAAATTCTCTCAGGTCACTTTGCATTTCATTCTAGTATTTACCCAACCACAAAACTTAAAAAAAAAGCATAGCGGTCCTGAATGAGACCAAGTATTTAGGTGTTATTTTAGATGAATATCTTACTTAGAATTCTCATTTAAAAAATTAAAAATACTTGTTAATAGCAGACTTAAAACTCTTTCGCCTCTTTTTAAAGTCTAGACTAAATATTAAAACTAAAACTTTATTATACAATACAATGATAAAATAAAGCTGGTTATTCATCATACAGATTTAAAGGCCAGGAAAACCCTTCAATATTTGTCTTATTCAATCTTTCCAAAATATAGCTCTCCATACTGTATTGAGTGTCCCATGGTATATGTCCAACTACTCATTTCATAAAAACTAACAAATTAAATATTTTGCAGATTTTACTTAAATCCATTATAACTGATTCCATGTTTAATTTAACTAATCCCTTCATTAAAAATACGGTTACATTATATATCACTGATAAACTCCATTGCAGGCTTAATGAAATTGTAATTGTAATAGCTAATTCAATTAATTGATGTTGGTAGATGTGTACAATGGATGTCTTTCACGAAATTCCTTCAATGTTATGTTCATGAGTTATCCAAATTACTCATTGTGCTATAATTTACAGATTGTTTTTGTATTTTTTTGTAAAGAAAAGTGTATATATGTATAAATATAATATATAATATAATATGATTAATATAGATGATCATTGTTTTTAATTTAGGTTATGTCTGTTTTACTTCATGGAGATGCAGCATTTTGTGGACAAGGTGTTGTGTATGAAACATTTCATTTATCTGATCTTCCTGATTATACTACTCATGGAACAATTCACATTGTTGTTAATAATCAAATTGGTTTCACCACTGATCCACGGCATTCGCGATCATCACCATATTGTACTGGTAAGGTTTTCAAATAATACAAATATATTAATATTTATATAACATTAAATAATTAGTAAATAATTGATTCAAATTAATTTATATATGTACTTTAATACACTAAAAAAAAAATTATTTCTAACATAATTGTTACAATGCCAATTCAAAAGACTAAGTGTATATAATAAAAATAACGTGTACCATAAGCATATTAAAAATTAATAAATAAATAACACAATATCAAAATTAATTTGAAATATTATATTTTTTGTTGTAGATGTTGCTAGAGTGGTAAATGCTCCAATTTTCCATGTTAACTCTGATGACCCAGAAGCAGTCATGCATGTGTGTAATATTGCTGCTGAATGGAGAAATGTTTTCCATAAAGATGTTGTCATAGATCTTGTAATGATTTAGTAATAAATATATATTTATGTTCTTATTTAATTTCTATGTTTCAATTAAAGGTAAGCTATAGAAGATATGGTCATAATGAAATAGATGAACCCATGTTCACACAACCTATTATGTACAAAGTAATAAAAAAAACCCCACCAGTTTTGGACAAATATGCAGAAAAGTTAATTGAAGAAAAAGTAGTTACAAAAGAAGAAGTTAAAGTAATAAGTTAAATTTTTTATTTTTAGTTTACACAATTTTAAACATAAAAATATCTATAGTATAATGTATAATTTTTAACATAACAACACTTTATTTTTTAGGATGTTTGGGATAAATATGATAAAATTTGTGAAGAAGCTTACTTGACTTCACGAAAAGAAACGACTATCAAATATAAAGACTGGCTAGATTCCCCATGGTCAGGATTTTTTGAGGGTAAAGATCCTTTAAAAGCCTCAAAGTCTGGAGTCAAAGAAGAAACATTAACACATATTGGTAAACGATTTTCGTCACCTCCTCCAAATGCTGCTGAATTTGTTATACATAGAGGTAAAAAGTATTACTCATTTATTGTACTTTTTTTTAGTGAGACGGGGAGTATTTGAGGTTTAATTAATTTTATTAAAAGAATGTATTTAATACGCCATAAAAAGTTCAAATTATTAAATTAAGGTTTCAATGAAATTAGATGATATATTATTACAAATTTAATTTTAGGTATTGAAAGAATTTTAAAGGCTCGCATGCAAATGGTTGAAAATCGTACAGTTGACTGGGCATTGGGTGAGGCAATGGCTTTTGGATCTCTATTAAAGGATGGAATTCATGTTCGATTAAGTGGACAAGATGTTGAAAGAGGCACATTTTCTCATCGACATCATGTACTTCATCACCAACTTGTTGATAAAGCTACATATAGACCTCTGTGTAATTTATATCCTGATCAGGCACCATATACTGTTTGCAATAGTTCTTTGTCTGAATTTGCTGTGTTAGGTAAATTTTTTTTAAATTTAAATTTAATAAATATATGCAAGTAAATTGTATACTTAAAATATTTCTTTAATCATTTGATATTTTATCTAATTTTGGATTTAATAGAAAAATGATGATAGATTCAATTTAATTAAAGTTTGATATGTTTCCACTCAAGGTTTTGAATTAGGATTTTCGATGACCAATCCTAATGCTTTGGTGTGCTGGGAAGCTCAATTTGGTGATTTTAACAACACTGCTCAATGTATTATTGATCAATTTGTCGGCTCTGGACAAGCTAAATGGGTTAGACAATCTGGTCTTGTTATGCTATTGCCTCATGGTCTTGAAGGAATGGTAATACATTAATATATTACTATTATTATAATTATTGATGTTAATGTATAGTTACTGAAATTTAATTATTTTTGTATCTTTCAGGGACCAGAACATTCATCAGCCAGACTTGAAAGATTCTTACAAATGAGTTCTGATGATCCAGATTATTTTCCTCCAGAAAGTGATGAATTTGCAGTACGTCAATTGCATGATATTAATTGGATTGTAAGTATTAGTTTTTTAAATTTAAATATTTGTTAAAAAAAAAAAAAAATTTTTTTCTTATCAAGGTTGCAAATTGTTCTACACCAGCTAACTATTTCCACATACTACGTCGTCAAATTGCTCTACCGTTCCGTAAACCACTGATTATGATGACTCCTAAATCTTTGTTACGTCATCCTGAAGCTAAGTCTAGTTTTGATGAAATGAGTGAGGATACTGAATTTTTGAGAATAATTCCAGAAAAGGGTACTGCAGCTGATAATGCAAGCAATGTTAAACGATTGATATTCTGTTCTGGAAGAGTATACTACGATTTAACCAAAGCAAGAGAAGAAAATAATCTCGTAGATACTGTAGCTATTGCTCGAATTGAACAAATATCACCATTCCCATTCGATTTAGTCAAACAAGAATGTGCTAAGTACCCTAACGCAGATATTTTATGGTCACAGGAAGAACACAAAAATCAAGGACCCTGGCCTTATGTTCAACCAAGGTTTCACACAGTATTGAATAACACCAAGACTATTGGGTGAGTTAATTTAATTATTTATTTATAAATATAAGAGTGTTATTAGAGTGAAAATATAAACAACTATGGTTATGATAGTAAGATACTCAATTATAGACAAATATAAACATATATATATATATATAATGTAATGGTTCCACTAGTTTCTGTTTACAAAGTATTTTTTATATTTATACAATTAATTAAATTTAAAAAATAGTACAAAGTAATTATTTTTACCTAAAAAGAAAGATTTTTCAACAAGTTTATGACTAACTACAAACACTTTTTGTGTTTTAATTGCTTTGCTGATCCTATTTATGTTTAAACAAAATACATGCAGTGAGAGAGTATGTATAGGAAACAACAATAGTATTATGTTATTTGTGCAGGCCATCTGTTAAAAATTCTGACGGATTTTTTTCACGAATATTTTCTTTGTGGTCAAATGACGATGTTACAAAAACAAGTTTATCCGACCAGAAAAATTCAACTCGAAATATTAGGTGAGATTTCAATAAATATGATTATTTTAAATTTTGAGTGAGACAAGAAATTTATTTATTTAAGATTAATTAATTAATGTTTATTTGTTTTATATTTGTATTAGTCATCATGTTCTGGAACAGTAAAAATTATTTAACAATGAGATGGTTTCTGGTAAAAAATTTAATTTAGTTGATAGTTTTAAAGGAGAGGAAGGTTATATTAGGTTAATACAAAGCTCCTCGTAAGTTTTTCATTTCTCAGTTAAAACTTTGAAAATCTATAGTCATAATATTTTTTATAAACAAATAAAAATTTAGAGAATAAAATTCTTATTGATATTGTATTCTATTTATTAAAAAAAGATAGTTAAATAGGTACCACTTTGTTGTACAGTCGATGACAAGTGGACTACTAATGGGAGTGTTAAATTTGAATTCAATGATATTTCATTGTATATAAAAAATGATTCTGAGCGGAAATGGTCTATCAGCCTATATGATCAATTAGTGATATATTTTTTTAATATAGCTATTAAAGTAATTTATTGAATTATTTGTATTTAATTATTATAACAATATTTATTTGTACTATACTATAGCAACTTATGTAACTCAAAATTTAATAACATTGTTTTGTAAATACTGTAAAATAGTAAAAATAGATTCATAGTATAAATAGATATCTTACAGTCATTTTTAAGTGTGCAGAGAAATCGTTCAATGAAAGTTTATAGGAAAGATAACGAAATAGAGTATTACTAAAACGAAGACGAGAGAATGATACTATTCTTTTCCTGGAGAGATTGAGGTGCCGATTATATCTAGTGGTGTTCCTATACTTTATTGGAAGGGATACTGCATATACAAAGTATATTCTCATGATTTTTTTTTAATCATAATTATTGTGGTGTTAACTCTCAAATCTCAATGAATTTGCAATTTGATGAATTTGAAAATCTAATTTTATCACAAAATTCTTATTGTTATGTCATATGGTACATGAAAATTTTTTTCTTTTTTTTAGCTCTCAAAGGTTTATAATTAAAATTGTTAAATTATCTGAATATATCCTCAAAAAATTTAGTAGAAATAGGGAAAATTACTGATTATATCACTTATTACTCATATATTACTTATATAACTCAAAATCATCTTTTAAAAATACTATAATACAGTAAAATTAATTCCTAGTACCTGTAAATAGATAATATTTTAAAATAAATGAAAAATGTTATTGCTTATAGTAAAATTTATAATAATATAAATTACATAAAAGTTTAAGTTCTCGCAAATAATATTTTTAAATTATAACAAAATAATCAACACATTTTTGTTATTTATCATTAAAATAAGAAAATTTGTCCAACTTGAAATGTATTTAAAAAATATTGCTTTGATATATTATTTTAAATTTTATGGTTTCAATATAAACAACTTACGAAGAATCTTGTATTAAATTTTCAAAACTGATACAAAAATAAAAGTATTTATTCATTTTTAACTACGAAATAGTTTTCAATTTTTTGCGATTTTAACAAATTTTGTTAAAATTGTAACTTAAAACACATAAAATAAATGTATTTTTATATTTTTTTATATGTATAAGAATAACTCTTGTGGGGTTTTGTATTACATTTTTAAGAGTTTCGACCTAGCTAATAATTTTTTATCAACATTTATAGAAAAAAAATAATTAAAAATGGAAAAATTATTTTGCCTATAAATAATTCAAAAAGAGTTTTTTAAAACATGAAAATGATCATATAAACATTTGATGAAAATGTCAAGTATCTACAGGTTAGAATTGTCTAGGTTATTCGTTTTTGAATTACATAAAAAAAAAACAAAATGAATTTTGTTGAAAATTAGATTTCCGTAAAAATGTCCAATTTTCCTTGGTGTCTTGTTTGTTTTTCTCGGGTATAAATTAAATAATAAATTTAATTATGGCCTCTTTGAAGTATAAACTAGATCCAATTTGATATCTAAATCTGCCCCTAATTTTAAAAATCGAAGTATTTTACAATCATTGCTCAGAATCTAAAGTAACAGCATGTAAATATTCGAAATTTTCACCAAATATTTATATTATCATTTTCATTATATGATAACATTTTTAAACAATTTCAACTTTTATTAAACTGTTTATAGGCATGACAAATATATAATTTTCTAGTTTTTAATTTTTTACCTTATATCTGTTTAAAAATACTAAAAGTATATAGGTATATTTTTTTTTACCATTTACATTTGAAATTAGAATTTTGAAGAAATTTGTAAATATTGCAAACAATAAAATAATTTTAAAAATAGTTTACAATTATTGTAAACTATTTTTTAGTTAAAAATTCATAAGAACTTTTTATGTCTCATGTTAAAAATTTAATACAAAATTCCTTATAAGTAGTTCATACCATATCATAAAAAATTTAATAAATACATTTATAGAAATAATTATTTTTGAAGTTCAATTTTGGACAAAATTACTTATCAAACAATAAATAACGTTTTTAATTATTTTATTATAATTTAAAAACAATATTTCTGGGTACATAAAACTTTCGCGTATATTATATCATTATGAATTTTACTATGCCTAATGTGTCATTTTATATTTCTTATGATAATATTTTTTATTTTATCAATTTATTTTTACTTTTTTACAGTATTTACAGAAAGATTTTATTAAATTTTGAAATATATTTGTTTTTATTTTTATTTTTTATTAGTTTATACACAATCTATAAATTAGTTTTTTACAATAAGAATATGAGCTAGAATTAAGTATGACATGAATCACATGATATAAGAAGTAACTCAGTGGCTACACTTTACATAAGTTTTGAAATATAAAATATATTTATATTGTATTGTTTTAATAATTAAATATACTAGTAATATAACTAATACTATATTTTCGGAAAAAAATTTATCAATCTATTAAAGTTATGTACCTACAGGCTACAAGTAAAATAATTATTCTAATACCAATAGCAAAAGTCTTATTATGAATTATACTTACATAGTGATATAGGTTGATAGACGGTTTCTACTCAGAATCGTTTTTCGTATATAATGAGTAATCAGTAATCACATATCATTCAATTCAAATTTAATAAACTATAAGTGTGACCCTCTCGGCCTCTCGACACCTAATGTATAGCAGAGCAGTACCCACTTGCTCACCTTTTTTTTTATGCCTCGGGGCTTATTATTTAAACTGACCAAAGGTCTTTATAAATACGTTTAGTAATTGTTTATATTTTGC
The DNA here is from genome assembly GCF_002803265.2 of Melanaphis sacchari. NCBI lineage: Eukaryota > Metazoa > Arthropoda > Insecta > Hemiptera > Aphididae > Melanaphis > Melanaphis sacchari. The sequence goes on along the minus strand of NW_020271547.1, from coordinate 224,759 downwards.
ATAATTAATATTAATAATATATGTTTTATACATTGATGAAGTCGTTTCAATGAAATGGGTAGCTTTTGCTCTTAATCTAGATTCTTAAATGAATCTGTTAGGTTTCAGACGCTTATGATGTCTTGATATCTTTGAAGATAGGTTAGGGAAGGTTAGGTTGAGGGAAGATGTCTAATAATTGTATGGCCAATGTATTGATATGGTGATCTAAACTCGTTTCGTACTTGTGACCATTGAATTTAATTTGTTGTTATCAACAGTATCATTTCACGTTGCTATTCACCCTTTCAATTGTTTCATTCAAACTGGTTGGATGCAATAATCTAAATAGGATAATGTTTTGACAGTGTTATAATACATTGGTGTTTGACTTACTGGCACATCTTTACTGTAGAATTCCATAAGTTCAAATTAATTTTATAATATATACATATAGTAGACTTTGTTTTCAAAATGTTAACTTAGAGTAGAATCCAACTAATTGAAAAAGTTTTTACATTTTTTCTTCAATTTGCTTTTTCTGATGGATATAATATTTCTAGTTTAGATAAAATTCAAGTGCATTCTAAGGTATTTAGTTAAATAATTTTGTATTGTTGATGATTTATTCAGTACAATTTGGATAATTTTGAGTTTGTGTAACGTGTTTAGTTAACATATATTTTAGTGTAAATCGTATCTTAATTCCTGTATCATCGGTTAACAGCTATCATTGTGTTGTTTTGTATATAGTAGGTACAGATGGGTCCTAAAACACTACCTTGTGATATTTCTATTAATATTTATTTTCATTTAGTTACCAATTTTTTGTATCTGTCTCAGAATTGACGGTTAGGTATGATTCAAGAAGTGTATATTAGATGACATAGACAAAGATAATATCTATCTTGATGTTTCATGAGTAGTGAGTTGAGGTAGTGTCAATGTTGAGAAACTCACCAAGAGCAATCTAAAGAAATGAATGAACATCAAAAACATTGAGTCACTTTCTTTTTATTGAAGTCAAATTTAATATTGAATACTTTACCGGGTTTATTTGATACATATGTTTTTTGTAGGATGCATATATTATGTTACTTTGAAAACAACACATACATACAAAACAAAATAAGAGTTTATTTTATCATTAAACACTCATTATTTCAAAATATATTAATGTTTTGATAAATATTATTTTTTACTCGAAATAAAACAAAATTTTATATGTATATATTTTTTTCTTAGTGACAATTTACATTTTTAATTCCATGTTCTTAAGCAGATTTGCAAAAATCAAAATTTGGATGAGTAATTTATGAGTTACAATTATTTTAAATTTAAGTTAGTGGAGTGAAATGATACGAAGAGTTATTCCGCAAAATGTTTGTCTACTATTCAGCTCGTCTAAATTTTAAATACTTATAACTACATGGTATTATATATGAAAAATATTAATATAAACATTTAATAAAAAATTGAAGTACTACGGTTATTTGTATTTAAATTATATTATAATAATAAAATTAATTTTGTCAAAAACATGTTTAGCGTAAAAACCCAGTTTCCTCGATTATTTTGAAAAGAACTGGAACTTTTTGATTTTTATCTCCCCAAAGTTTCAACTTTATTCACAGTTCTACTAAAAAAAGTTTAAAATTGATTTAATTTGTCTTCTATTAATTGTAAAAATAAAGCACACATATTTTAATATATTTTATCGTTTTTCTCAGAATATTAAAATATTGAACCATTTTAATAAAACAATTCATATGTACAAAAATTTTAAAATTTAATAAAATTTAGTGTAGTATCTTGTACTTAAAATTGAATAATATGTAAAAATATATTATATAAATTAAATTTTGATAATGAGTATGAGTATTGTTTAAGAGTGTTTTAACTTAGAATATAGACAAATTACCACAAATTTAATGATTTTCTAATTTGCCATGAAGTTGTTTAATTTTTGTTTATTTAAACAGGTGAATTAAAATACTTATAAATATTTTGAAAAATATGTTTATTAATTACATATAATTGAAGAAAATTATTATGTTTGTTTTTATAGTTATGCTGGACGACCAACAGCGGCATCATCTGCAACTGGAAGTAAAATGCAACATTTAAAAGAATTAAAAGCACTTCTTGATCGATCATTCGCAGTTTAAAATTAGTAAATAAAGCATAAATTATTTAAATATCAACATAATATCCAAGTATGTGGTAGATGTTATAAATCAAATTCTCTGTATCGTTAAAATATAATATGCCAACACTTTATGTGTGATCCAAACTTATACATACATTGTATTAAAAATTGTTAATTTATTATTTAATAAAAATGTTATTAGTATTTAATTGTATCATAGTATTTGATTTACAGCTTTAAATATAAGTACTTTTTTTAAACTTAAATATTATTGATTTTAAAAACCATTATTTGTTTTCAATTTCTTTAACAGTTTTACTATATAAAGATTTTAATATCTACTATAGACTTTGTTTATTGAATTCACAAAATTTTTGCATACCAAACCAAATTAAACTATGTACTTATATCATTATATGTGAAAGTATTTATAAGATAGTGAATATTTAAATTGACTACCGAAAATGTATTTAGTTAACTGAGCTTCAGTATTGTATGTTATGTTATATTATTATGGTAGTCGTTAATAATTTAAATAATTTAATGATATGTACTTACTACAAAAGTATTCTTTTAAACAATCACTAATGTTATTGACTTAATGCACCAAATTACCTACGATAAACTTGTATGATTAAAGCTATAAAGTGTTATTCATTAAAATATATTTTGGTTCACACTATAGACTTTTAATTTATGTGTGTGTGTATATATATATGTGTGTTCAGTATGAATAATTGAACATTCTGGGAAGTCAAGTTTTGTTCTTTTATCTTAGTATTCTTGAGATGTTTTTGTTTTCAAAATGTTATCTAGTAAAATAAATGGTAATAACTTTTGGTATAAATATACCATTTTGTATTGATTTTAAATCACAATAGAGTGATAAAGAACTGAATATTAAATTAATTAATTAATCCATATCATTATAAGATATAAACATTCATAACCTCGTTTCCTGTTTTAGATAAATTGTGTATAGTTAAAAGTATTTGAATAAAATATTTAATTGCAGAACGCGGAACATAATATCATACTTGATTTAATTTTACTTGTTCATGTATTGCGAGAAGAATATTTTATTTCCTCAACTTCTTGTAAAATAAAAATATTTTGTGACAATAGATGTAGAAAATCGGTTCATAATGAAAATAAAAAAATACAGAACACAGAAGTAACTGCAATTAGCCACTATGCCTGAAGCGTCTGAAGAGGCTTATGTGCGAGTGCGGTGTATGTGTGTGAAACAGAGTATAAATAAGTAGTTAAATATTAATATTCATCGGTATTTCGTAATAACTTGAAAGAAAAATAAATCATTGCTGTTTCATCCTTCTTGTAATATTGTAAATAAAGAATGCAATCAGTAACAGTAGAGTTAAAGATACTATAGATATATCAAACAAAATATTTTTAGATTTCAAAAAATGTAAAAAAAAAATACAAAAATTATTGTTCGTTAAAATAGTTCTAGTATTGAGCATTGTGAAATATGGGATTCAATCAAAGTTTTGATTTTACATTTTTTGGTTCCAATCCTTGTACTTAAACAAGTCAAACGTACATATTTTAAAATAATATATATTTATTTCTGAGTACCTACATAAGTATGGATTAAATAGTTAAATATCGACTACAGTATTTTATGTATTTATTTTTATTATAGTATTAAATCATAAAATATCATAAGAAATAAATTCAGCAGATTGTTCAATACAGTAGACGCCGCTTATAAAACTCACTTTGGGACCAGCACAAAGTGAGTCTTATAACCGAATGAATCTTATAGGCGAAGTGGAAAAAAAAAATTAATTACGTATTTATAAATTTTATTTTACTACATATTTTGCTTTGATTTTAATATATTAACACATATTTCATATTACATACTTTATTATTGAATAAATTTAATAATCCCGATAAAAAAAAACTAAAATTATAATCGTTATAATTATCGTTGCGATAAATGTGAACTTTTATCTGCGATAAAAATTATTATACGTTATAAGTAGGGTTCGGAAGTTGATGCATTTTGCATTTTTTTTTTTTTTGGAACTTTTTAGATGATGCTCTCCTGGCCACAAATCTGTTTCGTAAGCATGTGAATCTAAATAACTAATTTTTATTTTGCATTTTTTGGTGTTTATTACTTTTTAAGTCATTTTTTGAGATTTTTAGGTCATTTTCCCACATTTCTAAATTCTAGTTATTTTTACTGATTTCACACTAGTTCATTTTTTATCGTTTCTTGTTGACCATTATGCCGATAACTTAAACCACAGACATTTATAAAACAAATATTTTTAATTTTCCTATTTTAAGGACATTTTTGTCATTTTTATGTCATATTTTGAATTTTATAGTAACATAGAGTAAAATATTTTAAAAAAATGTATTTTTATTAATATAAAACTAATATTTGTAATTTTTTTAGGACATTTTTTGCCATTTTTATGGTCGATTTTATGGTCATTTTTTATTGTTTTGAAGGTCATCAACTTCTGAGCCCTAGTTATAAGGTACCAACAGAAACTAGAAATAATTAACACGAATATTATTTAATTTTTCAAAACCAATTTATTTCTAAATTATAACCAAAAAAGTTTATTTTCTACTATTTATTTTACGAAATTTGAGTCTTATAACCGAAGTGTTGAGTCTTAAAACCGATTTTTTTTAATGTATTTGGATACGTCCGGACCGTTCCAGACGATTTTGAGTCTAATAAGCGACTGAACCTTATATCCGTGAGTCTTATAAGCAGCGTCTACTGTATTAGTTTATTACGATGCCACTAATAACCAGGGTTGGAATATGCTAGGTAAATACCTACCTGTTTATTATTTATTTAACTATTTACATGTTGTTTAAACCACTTGCTCAAAAAACCCGTCAGTTTATTTACAATTTATTTTTCTCCAGTTTACAATGATAATCATATTTAAATAAATTTAAAGGAATTTCCATTTTTACATGATATAAATCTTAATCTAAATACTTGGTACATTTCAGAATATGAAATAGCTGATATTCTTAGTTATTTACGTAATGATAAATTGGACGTAGAGCCGAACGATATCTCACCCCCATTTTTAAAATCATGTTAAAAATCACTATATTACTTATTTATTTTATCGCTGTCTAGCACTTTCAACGCCGCCCGTGATTTCTGCAGTTATACCGCGACTTCGCGTTGTTTATCCCGTGACACGTTTACGCGTCAATGACATTAGAAGCATAACTCTATTAATTCATAAAGTTGAATAAAATTTTAATATTAATTTTTAACAACTTTATTATTACCTTTTATGTATAAAATACTAAGACAGTACACACACATGTTATATATCATAAATCTAAACTTATAAGATATGAATATAAAATTCCCTAACATAAATTAACCATGTAATAAATAGAAAAATATTGCATAATACAGTATGTTATGATAGTTATGATTTGTAAATGATTAAATATCAGTAGACAAATTTATAATATGTCAAAAATATATTCTGTATACGTTTATATACAGGGGCGTGCCTAGAAATTTTTTTCGGGGGGGGTTCAATATTTTTACTAACACGTACCTATTTTAAGAGTATAAGTGTATTTATTTTACTAGATAATAGATATTAATTGGCCATATATACAATATTCAAACAACATACATATGTCAGATCGAGTCATATTATTCAATAGTAATATTAAAAAAAATAATAATAATAATACATAATAATTTATAATACATTAAAATACATTTTAAATAATTTTTCGATATATATATATATAATTAGTTATTAGATAATATAAAAAAAAATCCTTGTCTTCGAGGAATTAAAGCGAACCTTCTCACCACTTCATTAGGATCAACGTTAATTTCTTTTTGAATTGAAAGAAGAGCTAACCCAGTTAACCGATCTTCGCCAGTTGTGTTGCGCAGATATGTTTTGAGACGCCGTAAAGTAGAAAAGGTTCTTTCTGCAGTTGCCGTAGACACGGGTAAAGTTGCTAATATTTCCAACAGTTTTCTTATATTTGGGAAAAATCTTTCATCACATTCTAATAAAGACTCTACTGCATTTGAAGGTTTTTTTTCAATGTTATCTTTTAACCATTTTAATTTCCATGTGGAGAATTCTTCATTAAATACTGTAGAATCTGGCAATAAACTTTCATAAAAGATTATAGTATCTTTTGATAGATCTAGTGAATTTACATTAATACGACTTGGAATTAATTTTTCTAAGTCGGTTATTATTTGTTTATGTTTTATAAAACGGTCTGATAAATGAACAATGGTATGGTCTAAAAATGAATTAAATATTGTGCGTCTGTAATACTCTTCAGGCGATTGTGAAGGAGTATTATCCCGGTTTGTTTGTTTTTTTACACAGCGAGGAATTGTCACTTCACTACCTACATCAATAAGTATTTGATTACATTTATCATATATTAATTTAAAATTGGAATCACTGTTTTCACGAAGGTTACTAAGAGCATCAATTATATTTTGAACATGATCACATGCAGCAGTTAAATCGGAATTCACAGTTTGTAAGTTATAACATAGTGGTAATGTATAAGCAAATACTTTTTCTATTATGCTTAAAGTAATAAAAAATTGGCCATTTAATATTACTGAAAGGAGTTGATAAGCTTTATTGGAAGTTTCGGTATTAATTGATTTTTGGAGATCTTCTAACGCATGAATTATTGGAATGTACATTTCTTTAAAGCGATTAATAGCATCGTGTCTTAATATCCATCTCGTTTCACACATCGATAAAAGTACTGTATGTCTACTACTTGGAAAATGATTAATCACATGCTTTTTTAAAACGTCAGTGCGTTGAGCTAATCCTCGAAAAAAATTACAAACTGACGATACACTACCCATAGTATTTCTGACAACAGTTATCTTACAAGCATCATTGATTGCGAGATTAAGAGAATGCGCACTGCAATGAACAAATAATGCCTTCGGATATTTTTTACGTATTACAGCTTGAGCACCATTCAAATGACCACTCATAGAAGCCGCGCCATCATAACCCTGGCCAATTAAAAAGTCTAAGTTAATACCAGCCGATTGTAAATTTTCAATTATAGTTGTCGCTAAACCTTGGCCACTTAAATCAGAAACAACTACAAACTTTAAAAAATCTTCCCGGATTAAAGGGTACGTCAAATCAGGATCAATGTAACGGATACATAGAGACATTTGTTCTTGTTGAGAGATGTCAGTAGTTTCATCTGCCATAATTGAAAATATCTTAGCCCGGTTAACTTTCTCAACTATTTTTTCTGATATAATATCATTACAAATATTTATTAATTGATTTTGTATTTTAGCACTTGTAAATTGTGCATTTAAACTCCCTTCAGTTAAATGTTTTTTTAAGATTTCATCTCCAGCTTTCACTCTAAATTTGAGAAGTTCACGAAATTTACCACCAGTTTCCCCTTCTTTATCTACATTTATACGTCCTGAATCATTTTTTCCCCTTAAAGACATTTCTAATCGACCACATAGAATAATTGTTTCAACTATTGAACATAGTTTTTTTCTATTTTCCGAAGCCTGACGGGCTTGTTCAGAGTTTAAAATTTCAATAACAGATTTTTGCTTTCGATAATTTACTGACAAAAAATATTCTGCGCGTTCTTTAGATAATTTATGATATTGGCAATTTTCATGATCATTCAATTTCTCTATCGCATTTTTCCATTTTTTAAATGGCTGTGTCACAAAATTTTTTGTTTTTTCGTGACTACCTTTACCTGTATCAGAATTAGAAAACAGAACACAAAACTTACATAGAGCACCATTTTCTATTTCAGAATACACCAACCATGAAAATCTTTTTATCCAACTCATTTGAAAACGTAAATTTCGTTTATTGGTATTGTCTATAGGAAATACATATCCACTCTGGGGGACCCATGGAGATGTAAGTAATTGTTCACGTTTCAAATCATTTAAAACTATATTTTTTTCTCTTAAGTTTATATACGCACCAATGTCTTGAGAATTGAAATTTATTGATGTAGAAGCTACATTTTCATTTTCGACGCTTTTGATATTTCCTATGTTGTCAGTATCAGTTTTCTTAGGTAATTTATTTGTTCTTAATTGGAACAAATCCGTTATTTTTCCTGACCTTTTCATCTTCTACAAATTATAATGGAATTTGTATTAATAAATAATAATCATAATAAATTTATATAAAATATATTAATTTATTAGACAAAAATTAGTACAAAATATTAAACTTACGTGGCAATATCGTATTATAAATCTTTTGATGTAATTCACTGTATAGTTATCTTGGTTGAAATAAACCGTGTTTAATTTTTTTACGTGGCTACACGCGACACATTTCATATCGAAAAATCTTAGATAAAATACAATAATCGATATGTTATCGTACACGCGCTCCAGTCAATCACGCGTATTTATAGGTATACGAATTTTCTATACCTATATCGCTCACATGACCCAAAATAATGAGCTTGTTTCACGATAGCGATTTAAAGACACCACGTCCATGTGAACCAAACCTAATCAAGTTTCACATATAATATATATATTACATATATTATATACATTATAATATATTATATATTATAATATTATGTAAAACTTTTATTAAAAATTATTTTTATTTTTCGTGGTGGGGGGGGGGGTTTGAACACCCAAAACCCCCCCCTGGGCACGCCCCTGTTTATATACATTGTTTTGGGAAGGCCGTCAAAAACAACGATTATTCGTATCTAAAAATAACGAAAACTCAAACCAATTATAGATTTAAATTTAGAGTTTATTGTCTACAGCCTGTGTACATTTTAGAGTTTAATAAAATAAAATTGATTAAATTATGACGGATACAAAAGTATATGTTACTGATGCGTAAACGCGCCACTGGCTCAATGGAATAAACTGTTGACGCGTATACGCGTCAGCGGCGTTGAAAGTGCTAGCGAAGTCTTTCTTGAAGGTTGGAAAAAGTACGCATAATTATGCGACCAATATCAAAATTATTAGTTATACGCAAAATTGTCGAAACTTTAATTACAAAAAAACAGGTTACTTTATTGTCAAACTTCATGAGTCCCATATCAATATGGTTTTCGACCGTAACATTTTATTCTCACTATATTAATCTCTTAATCTTCTGTATTGCTAAGTAGTAAGTACAGATTTTACAATTATTTGAAATATATCGGAAAATTATTGATTCTTATAACTTATAAGGGCTCAGAAAGTTTCGATAAAATAAATTACCATATTCTTATACATAAATTAAAATCGAAATTTGTAGCACTAAAAATTTTACTTTTAGCTCTTAAATATGCACTAAAAAACTCCAAAATATGCGCTATAAAAAGCTCAAAAAAATATGCATTTAGCTTGAAAAAATTATAAATTTATTAGAAAAAAAATTAAACGTAATTTACAATTTTATAATTTACAGACAAAATGTGATTATTATGTATATTATGTGAAAATAAACCCAAAAATAATACTAAAAACACTAAATTAGCAAAATAGTAAGAAAAACCGTAAATATGCAAAAAATAGCAAAATTAAATTTCGTGTATGACATCAGTTAAGTGTAAAACATATTTGTATCTTACTTTGGATGTTCTAGAACGAATTAAGAAAAACATGCATTTGCTACAATTTTCGAACCCTGATTATCATCTTATTCCTCGAACTGCTATTAAATTGTTAAATTATCTTTTCATACTTCAGATGAATTTTCTCTACTGTATGGTGTCTTTCAAAGTTCACATTTAGACCCTTTATTGATTTAACTCTTCATCAGTGACCTTCCCTAATTATTTAAAAATATTAAATATGTTACTTTACACTGATAATGCTAAACTTTTTTGTAAAAGTCCATTTAATGTAATTCTAGACTTTTGTAAAAGAGCTAAAATTCTGAAAAGAGCTGTATCTAAAACTAATTATTTACCTCTAGATATTATTAAATGCAAGGTACCTAATATCCTTTATTTTCTCAAAAAATCTAATCATTTTTACTTATAAAATCATCAAAATTAATTAATTAGAATTTATGTCATAAAATATTTAAGTATTCATTTTGAATATGATTTGTTATTTAAAATTAATTATAAGCTAGTATTTAATAAATCATAATATAAGATGTTTGATTTCATTAATAGAGATACAGATACTCAAAATTTAAATAATTGATATTGCTTGAAAACTTTGTGGGTATTGTTCTCGTGTATAGAATTTGGCGCATTAATGTCACAAAATTTTTCAACTTACATCAATGATTTACAAATTTTTAAAGAGAGTAGCATTTATTACTAATATAATTATTTCTATAGAGGCTTATGATATTGTTTAGTGTTCAATTGGTAGATTTCTTGTTTCCTAGAAGGCGATTGATGAATGTAATATTTGTACATGATTTATTAAATGGGAATATTGACTTTCTTTATTTATTAACTCAATTGTGTAATTGCGTTCTTCCATATTTTTTAAAAGCAAAGAATTTGTCAGCCCATATTTTTGAAAAATCTAGTGCCGATTCGTTTTTTTTTCATACTTTAAACTTACTCATGTGTATACTTAATAAAATGTCCTTGTTAAATTTTTTTTCATCAAGTCGTAGTTTTAAATTCAATGTTTTTTTAAGAAATAATCATATTCAATAGTTACAGTAAATTATTATGCATTTTTTTTTTTATATATATTATGTATTATTGATTGTTGAAATATTATCTGTATTATTTAAATTATTTAATTTAATGTTTACATTTAATTGTTGGTGATTTCAGTTCGTTTAACTGTTTATAAGTAAAAATAAAAAATAAAATTAATACCAAACTATTTATTTTTTGTTGAATTATATAAATATATATTAATTTTTTTTTTTTTTTTTAGTATAGCTGCTTCAAGTTACAACTAATTTAGCTCAACAATTAAATAAAATATATATTATATATTGCCATTATTTCTATTTCTTATTTAAATTGCTAAGTCAAATTATGTTGCGATTTGACGAGTAGTAATAATTATTAATATAAAAAGTTTGTTGTAATCATATAATTTTATTAGATGTTTTTTATTTGTCTATACATTTTGGTAAATACCTACCTTTACTTAGTAAAATTTGTATTTTCAAGTAGTGAAAGTCGAATTTTAGGGGAAGTAATAATGCTCAATCGGTTTCCTTTCACGCTGAGGCTTAAAATCGAAGGTACTGGCAGTCGACGAGATACATTTATAGGTGCATAATAAATAATTATTCATCATTATCTCGGAATGTGTTAATGTTTTCAAATCAGATTTTTGAAAAATAAATGATACATTTTCACTATTTTGTATCGTTGTTGCATGTTTTTACTTTTGAATGACAACATTTTTAATTTCATTTGCCGGAGCAGATAATTGTTTAGAGAATATTATTTACCAATACGAATTTAATTTGAAAGTAGTGATTGAGTACCTATGTTTAAAATGTTGATGAATGAAGTAATATACTATATATACTCTAAAATTTAAACGCTTATTATTATGAATAAATAACTTGTATACGTATGTGGCATACTTAATATTAAATATATAATTATGTAAGTAAATAATAATGAGAATTATTATTATATTAGTAATTTAAAAAAGGAACTAAAATCTAAAACCATTATCGTTTTACTTAGGTACCGTACTTACTATTTATGAACATATTATAAAGATTAGATTTACAGTGACATTTCTTTGTGAATTTGAATAAGATAACAACTAGTTTGCAGTACCGTTATATTAGTGGACAGGACTGTGAAGAGGGAATAAACCGAGGACAACGTAAAATTTGGCAATCTAAGAATCTAGGGTCATACGAGGTCTATCTCACTATAATGATAGAAATCCTGGTTGAATGGCGTTTGCGCATGATCGTTCACGATAAGCCGGAAAAACTACAAAGGTGTCAGACTCCTACGCGTGCCGAAGGCGTTAACTTATGACACACACATACACAAAGGATACATGGACTTTGATGTGGTGTTTCTCAGTGCGACCAAAGGGATTTTGTTACATAGAAACTAATTAACGAAATAACAGGTAATAAGGCAAGTTGGTTAAAATGTTTAGAAAATGGTAATAAAATAATAGATGTCCATAGTGAATTAGTGAACTTAAAAAGCATGCAATGTATTTAATGAATACTTCACTACTATAGGTACAAATTTATCTAAATAATATATGAAATCAGATAATATGAAAGTTCAATATCCTTGTAATAAGAATTTTAATATTTTTTTACTATAAGTCTGTCGATAAAAATGAAGTTATGTTATTGTGATGATAAATAATTTAAAAAATAAGAAAGCGAAAGGTTTTGACAAATTATCAAAATAAAATTTATTTTTGATAAAAATTTAAAAGAAGAAATATTTCCGCTGTAGCTAAGGCACCCATATAGGAATATAAGAGAGGGACTTATCCCCCTCTGGAAAATGTTGAAAAATTGTTTATACAAAATCTGCAATGAGTGGAGATAGACTTGATGGATGCATGATAAGCGTACATAGGGAAAAAATTGATGATAAAACGAATGAATACATAGAAAAATAGTAATAAATAATATATTTGGTGTTAAAAAAAGAAATTTACAATTTTTATTTGTAAATTAATATTTCAATAAATTTATGTTATTAATCAAATGAAAATTCAATATAAATTACTTTTATGGTTAATTGGTTAAATAATTATTATTTCATAAACTTCCAGTTTGATATATAAAATATAATAGTATAATGTTAAATTGTAAACCCTTTCCTATTTTATGGACATGATTAAAAATTTGTTCCCCCTTTGAGAATTTTTCTATGGGCGCTGCTTGCAGCTATAAACAACTGATTAAACTACTTTTTAAGAATAGCGATGAACTAATATGTTTTCTGCCGTGAACTATAGACCTATCTCTATTTTTTCTCATATTTCTAAAATAACTAAATCTTCAGTTTTAAGTGATATTCGTCGGTCTATTAGTTCTATTATTATCATTGAGCAATACGGATATCGGGATATCGCTCTAGTTGGTCAATTGTTAGATGTAATTTAGTTTTTAATAATTTTATTTACAATTCTCTTAGTCGGAATTCTCAAGTGAACGTAATTTATACTGATTTCCATGAAGCTTTCGATTCCATAAATCACGATGTTATAATTTAGATTCTGAAAGTGTTGGTTTTGGCGAATCGCTCTTATCGTAAGTTTAAATCCTTCTTGTTTGATAAATACCAATTAATCTCGATTCTCGATTTTCAATTTTTAATTAAATATATACTTAGCATCTTCTGGAATGCCTCAAGGAACGATCTTGTTTACTTTACTTGTCTCTATTTTTATTAACAGCCTAGATCGTGCTCTTCTTCACTGTCGTTTTTTTTATTTTGCGACAAAACACATTTAATTCTAGGCAAATCAATTGATGACTGTGTGAAACTATAAAGTGGCATCGATTCATTGAATTGTTTGATAAACTAGGTTTACTTATAAATATTTCTAAATGTAAGGTGATGTCTTTCACCAGTTCTTGATTTAATGAGTGCCTTACACAACAATAGCAAATATTACTTAGAGTTGTTTTTTTATAAACACGATTAGATATTAATGACTTAACCTATATCTATTAAGATATTTATTTTACTTTTAGTATTAAAGTAGGTTGACATATTTTTTTTTCAAAAATGTTGCATTTATTATATTATCAGTATTCAATTATTATAATAATATATATTTATATTCTAAAAATATATCAACTTCTATAACTTATGATATAGTCTAATTAAAATTACCTCTTCCATAGGTGTTTGTTCTTTTCAAGCTTGAATAGTTTCTTTCTAGTGTGGTCGTTGAGACAAGCAATATACTCGTATACTAAATATTTTAAGCAAAAGTTTACATTTTGGAAAATATTTTTATTACAAATTACAGCGTTTCTGTTATAAACTTTAAGGCATAGAATTTTGTACAACGGTAATTATTAAAATAAATATTGTTTTTTAACCGAAATCTGTTTTCAGTTACGGCCTTGTAAGTGGCTATGATACCAGTCCAACTATTTTTAAACCCACTATTGATGATGCTGGAGTAACGTTACCCTAGCTTCGTTAAAGATAAATAAAAAAATCGGGAAATAGATGATAAAAATGAAGTGAATTTAAATAGTTTAGATCGAATATCTTAAAAATGTAATAACTCTATACTTACGGTGGTGACAGATTAATATTACTTCAGTGTCATCATAGAACAAATTTAAAATTTTGTTGAACGATTAATATTATAGAAAATAAAGTAAACTCCTACAATAATACTATGCTGTTTTGATTATGTTATGGAGATATTTGTATTAGATGTTGGAGGTGCTTGGGTAACTTATTTTATAGATGATAGGTATCAAATAGAGAATAATAATATAAAATCAATTTGTTCATATCTTATATTTTTTAATATTTTTTAATATAATTTTACAGCAACAATATTTTGTGGTTTTTATATAATAAATTTAGTTAAAATCTACTTTGTAGGTATTGAAACAATTAACAAATGAGCTTATTTAATTTATATTATGTAATAATATTATAATTGAGTAGCATACACACTATTATTGTATAAATACGTTGTCATTCATAGTTAATAGGTACTTAGTTAAAAAAAAAAAACTGATAATGATAATATGTGATAAATTAATTCGCCATATTTATATATTTCGGTGTTGATCCGCAAACTTTCATAGGATTATCCGATTTTATTCGTTTTTAGTAGTCCTGTGGAATACACATGTGTGGATTAATTATAATATACAATTTTTATAAAACAATGTTAATTTACTTCGATAATGGCGTATTTATTATAGGTAACTAATATTATTGATGAATATATTAGTACAACATAGAAATAATAAGTATGCAAATATAAAACCATTAAAACAGTTTGTTAATTTTTTTTTATTAATTCAATTGTTTTCGGAACGATATAATTTGTATAAAAATTAAAAAAAGTATGTTATCATTTTTAAATTCCTCGTAATTGCTAAAATATTGGTTGGTCCGTGGTAAAAGAATCGCTTTTTTCTATTTATTGTTTAAGTGGGTATTCTATTTGTTATTATATGTGGATATATAGTGTATATTATTAAAAAAATGATTACTAAAACTTGTAATTTTTAGATGACCCACATAATTGTATATAATATACAAAATATTATATTAATAGGTTATTAATTAATTAGAACCTAAGAAGTATATGTAGTATTTTTATAATTAATAATTTATAATGGCATTTTTGATATGTAATGTAATCCCTATTAAGCATTTTTTATCCACGTCTAGGTCAAAAATATACCTATAAATTAAGAATTGATATGTTTTATGGATATTATTAAACTAGCAATGCAATTTATTTTCGTGATGTTTTTTTCGTATTACATACTAATATACTATCCTATGACAGATAATAATTCAGTTGTTAGTTAATATTTTTTCGTTTTACACCGATATTAATCATACGTATGTATGCGGATGTTTTTTTTTTATAGATATAGTGTTTGAAATATTTAAATTAGATTTAGAGTTGTTACAAAAAGGAAAAAAAATTTTAATCATTGAGAAAAATTAGAAATTTTAGATAAATTAAGAATCAATGGTCGATGGAACCGCATAATATAGTGTCATTGGCAAAAAGATTCGAAGTAAATTAATGTACTTAATCTAGTGATTCGCGAATAAAATGATATTTTTCAGTCTATAAATAAAAGAAAAATGTTTCAGAGAACTAATATTTTGACCAGATTGATAATAAAAGAAGAACAATTTTGCAACTTTGTAATAAATTCACTACTCTAAAGAGGGTGAAATTAATTAACTTTTATGTATGCAAGTTAATTTCTTTTGAATTTGTACCAACAAAATTTAAATTATACAAAATATTATTCGACATAAGTGTTAACCGTTTAATTAAAAGATAGAACCAACTTTTTTAATTATACCTACATAACAAATAAAGGAGTAGTTAGTCTTAGGTCTGTTATCTTTGTGATATAAATGGGAAGGAAAATGTTGATTGATAAATTTCTGTACATCATGAAATAAATGAGCAAATATAGGTACCGCTTTGCCGTACAGTAGATGTAGAGTGGGCCAGTGTGAAGAATGTATTAACTTTTAATTCAAATATATATTATAGTATACGATAAAAATATTTGAGTAGAGACAGTTTATCAATCTGTACCTACATTATATAATATTGTTTTTAAATTAATTTAATTTATTATAATTATCACAGTACCTAAGTTGAATAAATTTTTGCCGAAAACATTTTATTTATAATATTATTGATATTTAATTATAATAATAATATATATTGATAATTTAAATAATTATACAATTAAAGAATCATAAGTCACAAAGAGAGGACAAAATTCAAAATTAAATCACGAAGATGCTAGACGATGACACAACAATGAATATACACTAATCAATAATTGATAAATGGGAAAAACTTGAATTTTGCGGTAATATGTCCAATTTATAAAAAATATGATTTATAGTTTGTAATAAATGTAGAGGTAAAGATTTATTAAACGTACCTACAAAATATTGTCTCACTATAACTAGATAAAATTAATTCGTTAGCTGGGGAAGTGGGGAGATAACTAGGAGAATATTAAGATGGTTTCAGATTCAATAATAGACCAAATCTGCGATTTAAGACATATTTTGAAAAAATTATACTATTTCGTTCATCTGCAAAGACTGCTTAACATGATAAAAAAGTTCAATTTTCCTATTAAACTGATCGTGGCTACCTTAAAGAATACAAAAATTAAGATAAAAATAACATCAGAAGTTTTAAGTCAAGTTCAAGTAACTATTAGCTTAAGGCAAGAAGATACGATATTGCTAATACTTATTCAATTTAGTATTTAAGAATGTAATATTGGGAAATTTGAGCGTAATCTCCTTGCTTATGCGAAACATGTACACAGCAGCATTGAAAAATACCTAAGAAGAGGTGAAGCGACTGTGTAAGAAACTTTTCACCTTTTCACTATGATAAGAAAAGTAGGATTAGATGTTAGCGATAAAAAACGGAATAAATGATGATAAATCGCTAAAATAAAGAATAACAACTAGAATAACTTATGAATATAGAAGAACATACACTCGTATTAAATTGTGTGAGACATTTCAAGTACTTTAGACACCTATTAACGCAAGAAAGTAACCTGAAAATAAAAATTAGATCAAGAATACAAAAAGGATATATATAAGGGTTTTTTAGAATAAAAAAATACTAAAATATATTATATGTATATACATGGCGAAAGAAAGGCACTAAAGATAGGTTTAACGTTTAAAACAATAATTAAAGAGAATCTGACTGGTAAGAGACCACTAGAAAAACCACGACTGCCCCAGAGAAAAATTTTTGTAAAGTTGGACATGGGAAAGATTCGATCAGTCATATTGTAGAGGATAGGATAATTGATAGAGATTGACGTTTTGTACATTTAATACAAGATTCCTAATAAGCAGTTTATACCGAAACCATAAAATCTAAAATATTATATGTTAAGTCAATTATTTTTATAGATATTTTAAATGAAAATTTGAACAAAATTGATTATTTAAACAATAAATAACGATATTAATTATTTTGTTATAATTTAAAAATATTATTCTAAAGAATTTAAAACTTACTTATTCTATATATTGTTATATTATAAATTTTACTATACGCAATGACATTATTGATTTATTATTTATATTAAGATATTATTTATGTATACTAAGAATCTATTTTTACTGTTTTACAAAACTAGCAGTTGGAAAAAATTATTAAATTTTGAGCTATTTAAGTTGATATAATATGATAATATGATAATATGGTATAAATATAAATTATAATAATCACATTTTATAATAATATAATAAATGCAGTATTTTCGAAAAAATTATATACCGACCTATTGTATTATTAAAAGTAAAATAAATTACTAAAATAGCTTAAATAACTATTATCAAAAAAACATATTACCAAATACACTGAGTGACGTAGATGTACAGACTACTTTTTTTTTTTTTTAGAATTCTAAGTGCTTTAATAGTAGGTACAAGAAAGCGATTTTTTTCGTCCATCTATAACTCATTTTTGATAGAAAATATTCTCTCTATTGCTGCGTTAGTTTTTAACATTGATAAAGAATATTCTACATACTTCTAAAAGTTTTCGATAAATATATTTTTATATAATATAGAAATAACGAAATTAAACCTTGAAAAAAAGCGTCCCATTTGAAATTAATTAGGAAATCGAACATACTCGTAATGATAAAAAAGGCACAAACTTGCTTTAAACAGGTTTTAATAACTGTCCGAATTTAAAATGTCTATAGAAAATATTATATTTATACATTTTTTAGATTTAAAAGTTCCAGAATAAACTATTATAAAATTCTTTTGAATATTTATATTCATTTTCACGTCTTAACAATAAAAATTAAAAATTTCATAAATTTTTTACAGTAAAATACTTGTAGTTTTTTATTTTCTTATGAAATTGTGTCTATGTATTTTTCATAATTGTATGTAATGCAGATATAAGAACAACTTTTTTTTTAAAACGTTTTTACTACCAAATATACGTAACGGTGTGCTTTATTATATTTTCGAACACAAGACCTCGAGAACCCTCCGAAGAACAGGAAGAAGGTAATAACGCGAGTACAAGTATATATATATATTATTAACACCGGACTTACATCCAAGGCTTGTTTCCCTTGTGTTTGTCTGGCCACATTATTATCTATATTTTTAAATTATTTTCATCTTAGTTATTTTTATTTTATTTTGTCTTCATTTCTCGTTATTACACATATATTATTTTGCTTAGAATCTAAAAATGTTCATAGATAAAGGGAAATTTTCTAAAAAATAATCATGAAAAAATTTAAAATATGTATTGTGTTGTATTAATTTATATATAGCTTATTATATGATATTCCAAAACATTTTAATAATAATGTATGAAATTATTATCGGTATAATTATAAATATATTTTTAAAAAATGGAATCTATTTCTTTAAGGATGTAGGTTAGCCCAAAGTGGATCCAAAAAATGTAAATACGATCTTGAGTTCGTATACCAATAATTGAGTAGGTATTTGAATGCAAAATTTGCATTTCTAAAATGAGTTTGTACAGGGCTATGTCGACTCGTAAAAAATGATTATTATTTTACAAAAAATAAAACAGTTATACAATTAGATACATTTTAGGTTTATATTTTCTATTTGGTCAAAGACTTAAAGCCGTCCTGAATGGTTTAGGTTTTACATTTAACATTAGTTGTCACGCTCAACAGGTATTTTAATACGTGTACAGCAAGTAGCGTGGCGAACTTAAGATTTTTTAAAAGTTATAGTTTAATATTCCACCATTCACTCGTTCAATTTACTTTTTATTTTTTTAACTTTATCGTAGTAAATACTAAAATTTTAGTTAATATTAAATTATTATTCATCCACCAACTCTATAAAAAACCTTGGACAACTTTTATATATTTATAAAAAGAAAATTATTATATCCTATGTAAAAAATTGTTATGTTTAAATATCATGCACCTATTATATTAATTTTTAGTTGTCTATAATTTCTCATATAATATATAACTTATCATAAGATCTGTTAATCTAGTTGTATTATTAATATTTTGTTTTTAAAATCCGTGTGGCGTCAATTCTAATATATCAATAAAGTATTTTATTTTTACAACATTGCTATATAAAATTATATCATCTGTTAATGCTTAGGACATTGACGATATCGTCTATAGTTTATAGCCTATACTAATGTTAGGAATTATGTTATTACTTAAAATACATAACTGTCTACTGACGTTAATAAATAAATCAATATCTTACAAATTAATCAGTCGGAGTAAAACCCTTTATTCTTTATAGGATGCAAGGGCTGGTTTTATACATTTAAAATTTAGCACAAATATTACGACGTCAAGCTATTAAGTGAGTCTGGGTCTATTCTACTGAACAATTTATCAGTAATATAATAACTTAATTTACAGTTTTAAAATGTCTCTTTTAAATGGGTAGTTTCACACTCAAAGTTCTTAACCGTTAAGCCTCCCTCTAAGATTAATAATTTATGTTTACATTAAACATGTGGTTACGATAATATATTATTGCAAAGTTACCGTAGAATAAATACGATCATTTGACCTGTCATTTAAGGTCATTGCACAGCGATTGGATGCTGCGGGTCGGCCACTTTGGAGCAGCTGGCAACGACGGCGGCGACAGTATGCGCTAGCCGCGAACAAGACAACGCTGAAGACAACTATGGCTGCAGTGACGGCGGCAAACAGCGCGACGGCTGTTAGAGTCCTGGGGCCACTACCTACACCGGTGTCAACAGACCCGATCGACTCACGATCCCACTGGTCACACGTGGTCAGTGACTCGTCGTTGGGGACACCGGGACAGTTGATCACGCCGTTGCATACGGCTCGAGCTGGTAAGCACAGTCGTTCATCGCCTGGACATAAAAACGCGCAATCGTCTTCGGCGTCGGACGTCCGTTTTGCGGCACGCGGCGTCCCGTCTGGGTTCCGTGGTAAGTGGCTCAGTTCGGACCAAGCGATCTTAAATTGCGCCTTGTGCGGGTAAGCGTTTCCCACGAATCGGACATGCACGTAACGCCGCTGCCGCCGTCGTCGCTGAGATTCTGCACTAGCTGTCGGCGACGATTTGTCGACGGCCTCTTCGACGTCCTTGGAAGTTAGCAGTGGTAGGTTTTTAAGTGCCGTGGCATTGTGTCCACACGCTGACATGAACGGGTAGTCCACCGACCTGGAAGGCAAGTAAACCTCGAGCCGGCCATCCTGACAGTCATCTGTCACAAAGTTAACCTGCGTGTTACAGAATAATATTAATATATATAATTATATCCACAAAATTATAACCCTAACCTAACCTATATACTTATAGTAAGTTAGACGTGGTTTTGACAACATAACAAAAAAGAAACGTATTTAATACCAAAATATGTAAAAAATGTTTTTCATACTTTTTTTATTATTGTTACGTATATTTTAAAATTTCAATGATATTTGCTTTAAATTATTACCTACACATTTTTTAATATTTAGATATTAGCAGTCACTAGTCAAATTATAAAAATAATAATAATATTATATTGTTATATATTTAAATGTGTAATAATATATTTTTCATAAAATCATATCTGAAATTTAAATAAATATATTAGTATAACCAATATAGATAACCGACATACTCACGACATTGGTTTTGGTACAGAGATATATTATTATTACTGATGAAAAATAATTTTATCAACATTTATACTATATTGTTTCTTAATAAATATTATATACCAACTCATATACACATTATATGATATTATTTAAATGTCATGGTTTTAAAAGGGTTTATACTATGTATTAATAACTATATTATAGGATCACTATAGCTATTTTCAAACACTTATTGATCATATATTCATCAATAGCGTTTACATAAATAAAATTACTTCATTTATATTGAGATATTATATAACAGATCATTATGCGATAGCTATAATCAATGCCGGATTTAAAATTTTTTTTAACCGAGGCAAAACATGAAATTGGTGACTTTATATATTAATAACCTTTTTTTTTATTTATTATATAATTAGAAATTTGCGCCCCTTTATGACTAGCGCATGGGGCACGTCCCCGGATTAGGTATTTATTTAGCTTTAGTACAATCAATTATCTTTTAAGGTATATTCATTTGAAGAAGAACTTTTAATTATTTTATTTATAAGCTGAATGTTACTATAAATCATGTTATTAAATTCTTTTTAAACTTTCTTGGCTTTCTAGGTAAACTTGCTATATTTTAATTTATGAAAAACTTAATGTAAAGAAATTTAAGAATATGTTTAACTCAGCTGTGCTAGTAGGTTTATTTAAATATAAAGATTTAATTCCTGTATCAGATCATAAATATAATACTAAATATAAGTAGAATATTAATATACATTTACTAAATTGTCATAAAGATTTTAGAAAAAAAAGTTTTCTATGCCGGTCTTGATTCATGCCGTTTGTTAAATATTAAGATAAATTTATATATTTATTTAATTATTTATATAAAATTATTCAAAGCATTTTTGAAATATTTAGACTTATCTAATATAATGAATTTATAAAAAGGTTTAACATTAAAAAAAAAAAAAAATGTATTATAGTGAAATCTCTATTAATAGACACCTCTCAATAGTGGACACTTTTAAATTCCCCCGCAAAAATGTATGTATATAATAAGAGTTATAACCTCTTAATAGTGGACACTCCTAATAGTGGACGTGGATACTAAAAATTGGTGTTAAAATTAAAAATTAGTTCTCATGGACAAACTCGAGTTGGGTCCCCGATTTCAAAAACAGCATGAGTTGGGTCCCGGTATACTTTATATAATACACGAGTTGGGTCCCGGTATATTTTATAGAATACACGAGTTGGGTTCCGGTATATTTTATGAAGTACATGAGTTCGACTAGCCTATTTGCGTTACCCAGGAGACACCACGTGGAGGTTAGCTAGAATGTCTCCCTCCCAAAAATTTTATTTTTTGTAATGTTAAGGTCTGATGTAAAAATTATTAAAATATTAAAATTATTATTAAATAATTAGATTAATTTTAGAAAATAAAAAATAAGTAATAAATATTTGTACTAAAATAAATATAAGCTAGAGAATAAATTTAAATGACACTTCTTTTACAAAATTTAATCGCGTCAATTCTCCATTAGTAAAAGAAAGCATCTTTTCTCTTAAAAAATTTTCTTTTTCTACGATTTTTTTGATTGGCTGTGTGGCTGAGCTCCGAAGTGATACATAGATTTCACTTTGAATCCCAAATAACATTTCTATTAAAGCAAAAATGTTAGGGTGAGTTGCACTGATACTAGCATTTAATTTTGCATGATAACTTTCACAAGCGATTTGTGGTTGTTGTAAACTCGGCCCAAATATTAGGTGGAAATAATGCATCTTGCTCTATATACGTTTTTAGTAGATAATCGCAAAATGTATCTATAGTTGTATTTACTGGTTTGATAATCATTAAGTCATCAATAAAACAATCAAACACCTCCTCTGGTTTCAAAAATGGTAAACCAAAAACACACTAAACTTAAGATAGTCACTTATATCATTATTGGAACTTTTATACGCCTTTGATAGCCCAAGTTGTTGAATTTTTCGCCACCAACTTTGTGTTAAGTGAAATCTACAACCCCTAATAATAGCATTTGGCCAAACACACTTGACAGACGTATGAATTGCCACCTTAAAATCGATAAAAATGTCGGTAGGTTGAAAATTCAGTTGAAGAGACGTGCAATAACTCACGATATACTGGAAAGCTTTAGTGTAAGTTTCTAATGTTTTGTTGGGTAATATCAAGAACACCAATGGTACATACAATCCATTTCGAAGTCCGTAAATAGTAAAAAGTTATAAGAAGTATTTCGTACAGCTTTTAAACATCCCATCCATGTATATTTTAGTAACATCACATAAAGCTTTCAAATTTGTCTCGGTTGAAAAACCTATAATATTATATACCAAATTATTACAGAATAAAAATTGTTCGTCTTTGTTGGTAGTTATGTTCATTGTGCTTAAACAATTATGTACTTCTTGCATGCTTTTCGGTAGTTTTGGATATAGTGCTTTATGAGCATGATGGTTGTTATTTTTTATTAATTTCAAATCGTTAGTGTTTATCAAAGGCATATCGCTGTTTTTCAACTCAGATCTAATGAGCTTTGAAGATCGTGTAGAAATATCATCTCGTGCTTTTCTTTTAACCGAGTTACTTAACTTTTGTCTATTCAGAACCTTGTCATCACATTTTTGGTAATTATGAACGTTACATTTCTCTATTATGTCTAAAGTGGACGATAATTTTAAAAAACACTTACATATATTAAGATAACACTTCCAACGTTGTACATAATTCCGCAACATTTTGTGGAAGCGAAATTTAAATCCGTCTTCAATGATAATTTTTTTACCTTTTTCACTTGACATGAAATCCATAATTTAATTTTTATATGATATAAACACTAAAAAACACTATACTTATTTTATTTTATATTTTATTAGATGGCCACTTCTATATTACTATATTAAACTATAGATTATCCGGCGACAACTGTCCGGTTACGTTGTATTATACGTCTTATTAAGATAAGATATGATATTACCGCGGACCCAAGATTAGGTTATATATATACAGTAGAAGCCGCTTATTAAAAACACGGATAATTGATACAATCGCGTTATTGAAACAAAATGTCTCGGGACGGATCGGCCGTATATTAGAACATTGAAAATAAATAGGATTATTAAAACATAACATCGGTTATTTGAAACAATTGGGAGAAGGTCAGTTGACATATATACCGATTATCCGGCGATAACCAATGTACTTAAATCTTATCTTTGCTGTCGTTACGTATATTTTTACTGTAATTTATCGTGAGAATGCTCGTTCTGTACGTACTGGTTGTACCGTTTGTAGTTTAGCTTCAGCGTGCGTATGTAAAGATTATTAGTGTTTCCTTTTTCTAAAAATCTAAAAATGTCTAAACGCTAAGATTTTAGCCAATTTTCATGCGACCAATCGTGGTTTGAAACTCATTAGACCGATTTGCTAGCCCAATACACACCCTCTGATATTTTTAATGCGGACGAGACTGGGATTTATTTTGGAGCACACATACGCACTCAAAATAAGTGACAAAGCCAAAGGGGTAATATTACTCGTATGAAAATATGGTCATGGAGTTACTTGACGCAAAAAAACAAATTACGAATGATAAATATTTTAAATAATATCGTAAAATATATACAATTGTGCATACTTTTTTAAATTATACAATATAGGTACATACATACATACATATTTTTTTCGCGTACCTATTATTCATTTTTTTTTTTCAATCGCTTATTAGAAACAATTGGTTAATTGAGACAATTCATCTTGGTCCCAAAATGTTTCTAACAAGCGGCTTTTACTGTATATTAGATTAACACTTTTAACCTTGACACGTGCTGGTTACATCATATTATACGTCTTAATATCTTATTAAAATAATAATAATAATAATAATAATATATATATTACCGCGGACCCAATTCGAGTATTATAAAATAATACCGCGGACCCAACTCGTGTTTTTTTTAAGGGATCAAATATCTCGGGACCCAACTCGCGTTTTCCCGTTCTCATAAATGGACACAATACAGGTAGATATCAAAAAATGTTTAAGTAACAAAAATACCATATTTATCTTTTATTAATTTTGTTTATATTTTATACATATTATCTTAATAGTTTTCTTATTCGAAAAATAACACATGGTTCGGTTATGTCTTCGGTCATTACTCATCAATTATGTGCTGCACATGGTGTGAATACATACCTCGTTTGAATTTTTATAAACATTTTTATACCCAATTTTTATATATTATTATATATATGTCGTAGCCACTTGATGAAATTAATCTTTTCATGAAAAGATGACCATTTCATGAAATGGAAACGGATTTTTTACACTTCGTGAAATTCGAAAATATTTCACAATATGGTCACTTTTTAATAAAATGGTCACTCTAATTTAACATCGTGTAATTTTTTTCACAATGTGGTCGTTCACTTTGTGTACTAAAAATTGAAATACAATATTTGTTATACACGTAAATGTACAAGCTTTGATAAACTAAGCTATGCACTATAAATTGTATAGTAATAATTATATAAATGATAGGTCGATAGATCACATTATAGTCACACTATATTTACAGAACATAAGTAAAATACATTACATAAAATTTACCTACCTATTGTACCTATACAATTTTTAATTTTTAACTAGATAGTAGATGTATGTGATATGTTTTTGTTCAATAAGTAAAAACAGTATAGTATGAAAAATACATAGTTTAAGTGAGCTATCAAGATATGTATCGTATGGTAAACTAAATTTAAAAGTTAATTCATTACTTTTGAAAGACCAAAATAAAATTAATTTTGATGAATGTGGAGGTATTTGAAATATGTACAATACAATTTTGATATTAAGACAAATTATTGTTATCATTTAGTGCATTATAGTATAAAACAAGCAACCTATCAAGCATTAACACTGATTAGAAAGAAATAAATTTGAATTTTAACAAACTTTGAAAATTGTTTAAAAATCAATGATTTAACCTAATTCAAAGTTTTAAACGCTAAAATTATTTTTAAAAATTTATTTATAAAATAAAATAATTATCTAAAAATATTTATAAAATATAGCTATAATAGATATGAATATATCATGTAATACCTATATAATAACTTCAGTTAACTTTAGATAAAAATAACTTACATTCATGTTTATCAAAGCTTGTACATTTACGTGTATAATAAAAATTGTATTTCAATTTTCAATACACAAAGTGAACGACCACATTGTGAAAAAAATTACACGATATTAAATTAGAGTGACCATTTCATGAAAAAGTGACCATATTGTGAAATATTTTCGAATTTCACGAAGTGTAAAAAATCCGTTTCCATTTCATGAAATGGTCATCTTTTCATGAAAAGATCAAATTCATTAAGTGGTTACGACATA
This sequence comes from Melanaphis sacchari, assembly GCF_002803265.2. Classification (NCBI taxonomy): domain Eukaryota; kingdom Metazoa; phylum Arthropoda; class Insecta; order Hemiptera; family Aphididae; genus Melanaphis; species Melanaphis sacchari. The sequence continues at coordinate 197,874 of NW_020271547.1, read as the reverse complement.
TATAATAATTAATAAATTAATATTTCAACATATACCAATTTTAATGTATGTATATTATGTTAATCAATTCCCTATAGGCTTTAGCGTCTCTTTATAGTGGACAGCCATGGGAAATTAAAAAATGTCCACTATATAGAGGTCTCACTGTATCTATATTATATTGAATACCTATTATTATCATGAACATAAAATTGATTTTTAGGTTTTTGTATTCTTTTAGATAAGAACTCGTTCCCTCGGAACAATTTATGCTTTTAAGGGGTGCTGCGGTATCATATTACATTATTGACTTAAACGTAATGTTGTTTTGTTTTATATTGTTGCAATAAAACTATAATTGTTATTATTATTATATATATATATATATATATACTTGAGTAATTATGGTCACTTTAATAATATTATATAAATTCCCGGTCACAAATACAAGGTTTACACCAGGGGTCGGCAATTAAATTCTATGGAGGTCCAGAAAATCAAAAAAAAAATGTCGAGGGCCAGTAAAAACTAAAAACTTAGATATTAGTTAATAATTGTTGTGTTATCGCAGCTATTATTGTAAATCGCAATAAACGATAAAAACCATCGTAATCTCTAAATATATCATAAAATAAATAAAATATATATTATGTGTGGAAAACCGGCATTATTAAAAAAAATAAATATTTTTTGTGGTCCAATTATTTTTTCTTCGTGGGCCGGATTTGGCCCGCGGGCCGCCTATTGCCGACCAACAACGATGACTTTTAGGTAAGTAGTCACTAGTCGGTATATTATATTATCATAAGTAAGGGTACCTAACCTAACCTAGGATAATAGTTACCTGGTTAAAATGTAACCATAAATCCCGGTCTTCGCGAACCCGTATCTCCCAAATACATTCAAGTGTTTTTGGTGGTTCTACAAATCCCATGGCATCAAACCTTGGAAACACGAGCTCACCCTCGTCGACCGGTTGAATGATAGAAGGACCACACAAAGGACCATGTACGAATTCGTATCTGGCTTCAAATAACGGAACATCGTACTTGAAATAGCTCAGAGCCGCGTGTAGTGGATTTAGATTCAACTCGACATTCAATGAGTTTCCCGATGAGACAAATTTTATTTCTCTAGTATGCGGATCGGACGTCATTCTCGTTTTGTTGACATTATTGAACAAACAAAGACCGTTGTTCGTATTCGATTGATTGATAATTGTCCGGTTAAGCCCAAAACCAGCGTCGATCTCCTCCGGTTCCCATATCAATAATTTGTCACGTTCACTATACCAACAGTCGTTGTCCTTTTCAATGGGTATCCTATAATTGTGGTCCTGTAAACATGCCTTAAAAAATTAAATGTATTATGAACGTAGGTACTTAGTGTACCTACTCAAAACGGTTAATACTTCATAATATAATAGTAATAATAGTATTATTTTAATATTAATAAAATATTTTTTCAATTAAATAAACAAATTTTTGTTCTCTGTTTTTATTTTTGACGCACCTATAATATTTGAAAATCGAATAATTTTTAATCTTGTAAATCATTAACTCGTCGATTGTTTGCGTTCTATGGTATTTTGAATATTATTACGAATAATATTTTTCAATGAACTGAGAGATAAAAATGAATAACCATCTAATACTTAATTTTTCTTCCAACACAATAGTACAAAAAATAATATGACACAATTCTGTGGAGTGTGGTGTAAAGAGGTTAGTCAGATTTGACAGTTAAAAAAGCGTTGATACATTTTTCAAAATAAAAAAAAAAGTAGGCAATTTCTTTGCAGTACAGTATGTGTCTAGTATTCCTCGTCATTGAAAAGTGAGTCAATGTACAATTTATTATAATTCAATAAAAAATACAAATTATGGCTTACGAACAATGATTATTTGCGTACTTAGCGTATGTTAGCCTATATTTATAAGTAATAAGTATACTAAGTATATTTTAAAATACAGTTATGTTGCTGTTAAAGTAAATTATTCTTACTATTAATAATTATACTCTATATAGATTAAATAATTTTTACCGAAAATATTGCATATGAAAATGCCATGAGTATAAAATAAATAATACATATTAAAAGTTCCAAGTACCCACAAATACAATTTTAAACAAAATAACTAGTATTTAATTTCGTCGAAATTTAAATTTAAATTTAACTTTAATATTAAATTTCCAAATCTTAGCAATGGAAATTAAACATATTCTAAATTTTAGAATCTGAGCAGAGCGATGAATGTGTTGATTTTACAATTATGTGTGATTTTTGTGTACTGGTGTCTGGTGCACGATAAGTAGTCGTAAAATTATACGATTATCAACTTAAAAAGTAGTTTCAAATGGCAAAGTGGATCTAGTTTGTATTTTAGAGAGGTCAACGACCTTCAATTAAAATTTCCATAATTTTTAAATTGATGTAATAACGGCTTATATAGGTACCTTTAATAGCTTTAATACCTTGTAGTAAATTTTCAAATATTTTGATTAGGTGAAAATATTTTTATCAATAGTTATCATCAAAAATTGAAAATTTCTATTGCATATAATAGTTTAGAATATTTTCAAAAATTGTTCACGTATAGAATGATAATATAATATTAAATTTACAAACAATTCAAAGTATCTACGGTTTTTCGTTTTTAAATTACTAATAATTATTAAAAATTATTTGAGGGAAAATCGTTATTTTACGAATAAATATCCAAAATAAAAATGTTTGTAAAAAAACTAATATGATTTTATGTTAAACTTTTTTTTTTTATATAAGTCGATAAAACTTGTAGAGAACGTTGTATTAAATTTTATGATCTTAAAAATAAAAATAAATTTCTTTATAAATTTATAACTACATAATCTTTTGCAAATATTTCCAATTTTAACAAATTTCGTAAAAATTCTAATACTAAATGCTTATAAAAAATAATGTGTTTATGATTTTGATATTATTTTATCAACAAATTATACGAAGAACCTTACAAAAAATGTTCAATGCTTATTTTAATATTTTGATTCAGTAAAAAATTATTGATATTTATAGAAAAAAAACTAAAATAAATTGAAAATTTCCAATATTAAAAATTGTAACATGATCTACCGCTGAGTTTTCACAAAAAACCAAAAATCCTAAATGCAGGTACTTGTCCTTAGTTAATTTGTAGGAATCAAAAAATAGTTATGTGCTATAAATATACAATACAATAAAATATGTGTATAATTTTGCATAAAAAAAACTTAAATATTGGTACGAATAATTATTTATTGTTTTATCAAATATGTATTTATGTAAGAATTATCTTCAAAATATGCATAATTATTCAAAAATTACAATATGTATTACATTTTTTAATTTGTAACTAAACTTTAAGTATATATTAGGTATGTAACTGCAAATTCTTCAAACTTGCTACTTATCCTAAACCTCAAGAATTAGAAAATATGGTTTATTTAAGACTTAATACCAACAATTAAATTTTGAATAACTTCATTATTGAAGAAAAAAAAAAGCAAGCATGTTTGGTAAATCACCGTTTAAATAAGTATAAGCACATTTCGATTTTGATACTTGTTAAACCTATAATACTTATATGTAGGACGTAGATAGATAACAATTATTATAAAACATAAACAATTGAAATAAAGAAATGTATTTAATGAAAATTAGTACCTTGAATTTAATAGACTCAATTTTCAAAACAATACGGGCGAATAATCGCACGTCTGTTATAAATTTATAATGACAAATTATTGGTTGAGATTTTGCATCAGGATCCGTAACCGTCCCTTGTCGTTTGTAGACTAGCGTGTTCACTGGTGATCTGAAATATCCCGACGAAGGCTTCCAACTAACAAATTCTTCATCACACATTGTATTTGGTATAGCAGTACCGAATTTAGTGTCATTGAAAAAGTCATAGTGAGCCCAATAATACAACGATGACCTACAAATGAATTACATCTCTTATGAATTATTTTATTTATTTAAAAAAATACTATGATTAGTATTGTTAGAGTTACTTACTATAAATAGATACCTAATAATAAATCAATAACTATTTTAGATTTCTAAACATAAGTTTAAAAGATTTCATATCCTTATTATGTCTGTCTATCCATTAAAATAATCGGTACATTATGCTACCGGTATAGTCAGTTCAAAATTAATATCTTAGAAATTCCCAAGAAAACAAAAAATAAAAAAAACGAAAAAAAAGACAAGAATATAACGAAAAACGTATATTTTTTAAATATCTGGCCAAATTACTATAGGTATAAGTTTGTGAGAAGCATACGAAGAAATAAAATGAAAATTTGTATTTTGCGATAAATTTTTACAAAGATTTCAATAAAAAATAATAATATATTATATTTTTTAAAAACTATAGTCAGTTTAGTTTTAAAATAATTAAATTTGTTCATATATGATCTTATTACGCGTTATGTTACACAATTGTCAATACCTATAGTGTCATTATACTCATAACAGTGCACCACTGCTATAGTTAATTTTCGGTATATTAGGAATTAATATACAGATAACCCAACGTGTGTAATAAGCTCAACGAGAAATATTTATAATAATTTTGAATATACTATGTATCTATTGATTATCTACACATAATAATTATTATCCATAGATTTAATCTGTGTTATTATCATAGTATTTATTCAACAATACCTATGCTTACAGGTTATAATATTCATTATTCTTACCCCGAATAACTGCCGGTTTTGCTTTCAAATCGGATAAACATGGAATTTCCCGTCGATATGAAATCGTGTTTTTCAGCTGGCTTAGAAAATGTATCACAAAATGTTTTTATGATTTTTGTATCATCTGGTTCCGCGGCATCGTAGAGCGTTAAGCTTTCCCCGCAATCACCAGTCCAATCACTCCTCACAGGACTCTCTATACTATTTACTCGAAAGCTATAATGTTGTTAAGTTTATATTTTAAGATCATTTCTGTAGTATTAATTACTATTTAAAACAATGATATTAGGTATGTATACAGCCGGGTAAACATCGGTTTCAACAATAATAATATAATAGATAATAAGTTATCACTCAAAAAATTATTTTATGTATTACGTTTAGAGCGAGTCTATATACCTAGGAAAATAAACTCGAACTACTTGATTTGGCAGTCCTAGTAAATGATAAGTGCAAGACGTGTGCGGGGGATACCAGTGAGCAATCGACATGAATATTCCTTCGGTATGGTGATCTCTGTTCAAATGTTCGCTCGATAATATCCAATCGCAAGAACCGTTTTTTTCACCAGCAGTCTGCATGTGACCAGGCATATTACCAACGTTAAAATGAAAGCCGGTATTTAAAAGCGGGCCTAAATTGAAATAATTGAAATAATTAAAAAAATTAATAATCAGGAGTAAGTTTATTTATATTTATATTATTATTACGAGTATAAAACATAAAATTATTAATTCGATTAATAAAAAAAAAAAAAATTTATGATAATTATAAGTGGGTAAGTATCTATAAAAATAAATACGTACCTATATTAATTATTATAGTTTATATGTTTAATTTTGATTATCAAAATCTAAGATTGCAGGTTTCATAAAAAAAAAATAATAAAATAATTTTCTTTTATTATTTCTTATTACATAGTATGCTTTAAGCATTTAAAATTAATAGTGTTTGAGTTTTAAAAAAATTATAGTACAACACTAGGTAGTGTTTAAATTTTCTAATGGATAGTAAACTAAGAAATTAGAATCTTATTTTGGATTTGTATACTTGATTATAAGTATGGCCATATGAATACTGGGCTGATGTAATAAGTATACCATATTACCAACATAATATATTTATTTATCGTATAAAAAAAAAAAAAATATTAATTTAACCGTTTTAATTGTAATTTAAGAACATAAATAAGACTGTACCTGCAGTTGATGTGACAAACTCCACAAATAAATCTTCACTTGTACCAACAATTGAATGGGGAAATTTTCCCATTCCACAAAAGGTTCCAATCTCTGGGCTAGATGCGTTTTTACCATCATAGATTTTTATATAATCATATGGGCAATATTCAGCTCCTTTAACATATTTTAATTGTTTGATAATTAATACTATCATTTCGACCATACAGTTAATAAATGTTTATTCATTGAAAATTAAAAATAATAAAGTATTGTCATTAATATACAATTTTTTAAAATACTGTCAGTATTCAATAATATATTCCACAATATACCGCAAAAAATACTCACATTCAACTATATTATTTATTTTATTTTCACTGCGGGTTGAATATTCAATTAGATTTCATAAAATCTATACGTTATTAAACGAAAAATAAACTCAATTTTTGTTTTTTAAATGAAACAATTATTTCAAATACATATATAGTATATACCGATATAATTAATGTTACAGTGAAATATCTATGAATTATGATCATTCCATATTTTATACTTTTAAAATGTATATATTTTTTTTATTATTTGGTTTAATTTTAAATTAGAAAATTTATGGATGGATGTACATTAAATTATTCCAATTTTTTATATTTAGACAGATTAACTATGCATTTAAACTAACTGAATTAACTCCATTAATATGTAAAGTAGTACAACATTATAAATGATCCTCAACATTTTGTATACAAGTTATAATGATAAAGGTTAATGCTAATGAAAATAAATATTGACTGTAATAATTTACAGGTACGATTTATTATATATTATTAATATATTTATTTTTTTAATTTCTAATGTTCTAAAATACCTATAAAAATAAATGTGGTATTTTTTATGATATTTTTTACTAATTATTTTCTAGAAAAAAATGATTGGATCAAAATTGTAAAATTTAACAAAACAAGTAAGTTCTACATAAATTTAATTTTTAAATTTTTCTAATATTTTTCATAAAATCACGAAATAGAGTGAATTATTACTGTTAAGAAATGTTAAGTCATTTTGATAAAATTCAAACTCGTTCAGAATCGTTTTTCTGGGAGTACAGTACAATAACTTCTAATACCTTCATTTTTTTCCAAAAAAATATTGTATCATAAACAATATTAAAATATATACATATGTATGATAAAAACCATATTATTATATGGTTACCTGACGTGATCGGTCTCATAGGACATGTGATTATATTTTCACAACGCTGACCGTCTACATTAAATTCTTCGTTTTGTATGTATAGACGGATAAACGGATTTTTAGTGTTCAGCCAATAATTGCACTTGAGATTTCTTGGATACACTCCTGGATACGCTGGACTTTGAACATAACATGTTTGCAGTCGACATTCCTTAAATGTTCTATCACAATAGCTCCTTTAATCAATTTAAATAAGAAATGATAATTATTATGCAATACTTAGGTAGCTATTTAATATACTAATCATTTTTGTGGGTCAGAAATTGGAATTGTTAAAAGTATACATTTTATTTTATACTAAAAATATATTATACTGTTTATAACCATTACATACTATAATAGATATTTTAAACCTTTTTTTAGTTCGAAATTCTGGTGGTAATTTAAAGTAAAGACTCCGTTTCTTGAAAATATTGTGGTAATTTGAAGAAAATCAATGCATTTAAGTACACTCAGTAATTCGACGTAAAATTTAGAGCGAACCAGGTAAACAAGTAACAGGAAACAATTCGAAGTTGTTATCATTCAACTCTCGGTGATTCTAAGTTGTTTCACTGTGATTGATTATTTATAAAGTGTATGTTTTTCTCATTAATAGATAATAATAAACTATTAAAACTTTGCTTGTTTTTTTTTAAATACTTACAATCAAATTATTATTATACCTAACAACCTAACTAACATATTTCTTAATTAATTTACGTGTCTTATCTTATTTTAAACTAATTAGTAAATCAAAATCTTAAAGTTTTTCAAAAAACCTCAAATTGTTGAGAGTTGAATGAATTCTCTTACATTTTATCTATAACTTATGAAGATTAAAATATTGAATTTTAAAATAATATATGGTATAATTTTTATAAAACAATTTAAGCATTAATAGAGATAATATGTTATAGCTTATAATATACTCGTATAAGTAGTTACTTACAGGTTAACATATCATGCAAAGAAATTTTATAATATGATACACTCAGGTAGGTACCTATGTGTTTCCCATACATGGTATAATTTTAAATTTTTTTGACTCTTTTTGAGTAAATTATAAAAAAGTTTGAGAAGTTTTTGATTTCTTTAAATTTTGATAAAAAACAGTTTGCTAGGTAAAAATACTTGAAAATTGTATATAAAGTTATTTCTTATAAGTCATTAATTTGATAAACCAAAAATTTCGAAAATATATAGTCCCAATATTTTTTTACAAGCGTTTAAAATTTACAAATTATTTTGTAACTAGACATTTTTATAAAAATTTTTTTTATAAATTAGAATTAAAAAATGTAGTACAAAATTTCTCAAACGTTTTTCTACTTATTCGTATATAAAAAATATATAAACATACAATATTTTTTATTGGCATTTGAAGTTCAAATTTGACGAAATTAAATATTTAAACGATGAACAACAATGTTAAAATTTAAAAACATTATTCGTAGAGACTTAAACTTTTATGTGTATTATTATAAATATTAGTATACATAATTATATTTTCAAAATAACTACATTAATTTAAAGATATTATTTTTTATATTTTATACTATAAACGTATTCACACTTTCATGGTATTTGCAGTAAAGCTGTTATTATCTTAAAAGTTAATAAAAATGATCTGATATGATAGAAATAAATATTTTTAAAATTATAAAATACTATAAATATAATAAATACATTGTTTTTGGAAAAAAATGTAATCAACCTAACGCGATAATATTTAGATGTTTTAGTTAAAATAAATGATAGTTATAGCTATATCAAAAAACATGAAATATACTCATAGTGATAGCTATAAGTTGATAAACGGTTTCCGTTGAGAACCATTTTTCGCATACAATGATAAATTTATATACCTATCATTAAATCAAAATTTAACATATCCATTACAGTGACCCACTTCACACTTGATATCTAATGTATAGAACAATAGAGTACTACTCACTTGCCTACATTTTTTAGTATCAAATTTATTTAATTATAGCATAAACACTAATTGCAATAAAATAAATATAAAATATCTAAAATATTTAATTGATATTATTCTAACCCAGGGTTCAGCAAGCCTCTTCTATTTGGATAAAGTTCCGGATGCTGTCCATATCGTAAATACACTTGAGTTTCTTGTTCAGCTCTTGAATCGAAACTGTAATAAGTTTGATCTGTAAAGTTATTTGTTTGAAAAATAACTCGAACTGAACTCGTTTCCGACAAGAATGTTTGTGGTTGTTCAATTTCACCACAATATGATCCGGGTACTTCTTTTTTAGATGTAATTGTTGCGGCGTTACCTTTGCCCACATGATCAAGTATCTTAAATTAAAAATATATATATATGCGTCATTTGCCAGTTATTATAAGTTTATGATAATCTCTTGTGTATAATGTTATTTTCTTACATAATATGTAAAATAATTTCATTAGAAGACGTGATTTTTACTAAACTTGGTAAACTATAAGATCTTTTGATCTTTTATATATCTTTTAATAGTTATTTTCACGCAAATGTATAACTTAATAAAAAAATAAGTTTGAAAACATGTTTGATTATTAAAAAGCATCCGAGTCCCAATTAGTTCAGACAACGGACATAACTAAACATGGGGACGTGCATAATTATTATACATGTCTCTATTACACAAAATAATAATACTCTAATAATACTTAGTAAAATTAATTATTACTTAAAATTATCTGATTAAAGATATTTGTAGTGGAACAGTGGAAGTTATAATCAAGAACAAGACTGTCTTGAGGGAGAGGGGCACCCCTCCCACTTATCTAGTTGAGCAATATTCTTGACTCGAGAATAAGAAAATACATCAATTGAGTATATTACGTTTACATTATTCATTTTGGAGTGTAAGAGTCCTAGTAATTCGATTTATGCCACTTGTTAACACTTTGCTATTTCGGAAACTTACTGAAATAAAATATTATTTGAGTGAATTATTGTAACCCTCGAGGGAGCCATAAAGTTCAAAACTATTGAAACTTTAAACAAACTATATGCAAACCTCAACTAGAGTTCACGAATTATTTACTTCCTTATCATGGGACATTCAATAATTTATTCGAATTATTAGTGGACCGAGATTCTATTCCTAAGTGTAAAATATATAATAGATACTACATTCATAAAGTATTATCATAGAAATAAAATGAAATAACATCTATGAATCATATAGCTATATAACTACATAAAATAAACAGTTACTTAATTGATTATAACTTTTGATTTGTTAACAATAGCTTTGATTTAAAAATTTAAAATACTTTAGTTGCTTAAATTACTATTGTATTTTTCTTAACTTTAAAATTTTAATGTATACACATTTGAAATTATAATTTAGTTTATATTGATTCTTTTGACATCAATAACTAATCATCAAAAAATAATAATTTGTTATAGTTCAATCGATAACATGTAGGAAAGACTGAGAGCAAATGTAACATTTTACACTTTTTTTTTATTTTTAAGAAATTTTTGATTTTCAATGTTATCATTTGATAAAGGAACATGATAGCTATTCAATTATATTACAATAGCTGCTTATATATCAATCTTAAAAATAAATATTTTTAATTAAAAAAAAAAAAAAAATGTTACAATCGTCCTAGACTGTGGGGTTAAATGTTACACATATCTTAATTCCGTTTTTCAACGATATTAATATAATCATATATGTTTTATTAAATTAAAAATCAAACCTGATAACCATATGACATATAGGTAGATGTAACCAAAGTAGACTAGACTCAAATTATCATGAATCATGATATATAATTATTAACTACATAATAACGTAACATTATATTAACTATATAATAATTATTATTCACTATTAAAAAAATTGTAATTAAAATATAATATGATAAGTAGGTAATGTATAGTTATTAATGTATTATTAATATTTAATTAAAAGTGTTTTTTCGTTTTCGTCGCATTTTGTAAACTAAATCAAGTTTGATAATTAATACAAAATATTAATAAAAAAGTTTATATTAAAAACAATATAATCGATTTTTATGGATAATATTAGGTACAATTAACTCTAGTCTATTTGTTACCATTGACCCCATACAGTTTTTTTTAATTAATGCAAAAACAAATTATGAACTTACTTAAGAAGTTAATTTATTATTATATAATCGTAATATCTAGAGGTTTTATTAGAAAATAATAAATTAAATAGAGTACATATTACAGCGTAAAAAAAAAATGCACTTTTTAATTTAATAATAGATTTATACTGATTATTTGATTAACAATATACGATAAAGCTAAACTGATGACAGGATAAGATGACAAATAATGGGGGAAAAATGATGCACATACAACCGATAATAATTATTGTATATCATAGAAGAAAATATTCAGCGTGTTACAATTAACCCATGTTAAGTTTGCCCCCCAGCACTCCTACAATAGAGCCAGTCCGAATTAACGATAATGTGGTGAATACGGTAATCCGAACTTCTGGACGGTCCAAGTCCATTTGTTCGCAAATACATTTGTAGTTCGAAATTAAAAGTATTATTCAGAAAAAAATCACTGATTACTATATTTAAGTTCTATTATTTTAAACTTTTCTTTTTGTAATTCGTTATGTTTAAGCTATTAATTATTTTTGTAATTTAAAGTGCAATAAATATAAAGGTGGTAGAATTAAAAATAAAAATCTTTGTCATTTGAGTAGGTAATTTTGAAAACCATCCGGTAAATCCGGACGATGCTCTGTATGAATTCGTCCGAATTATCAAAGCTTTACTGTTTATTATTTAACATAATACAATAAACCAAAGCCTAAACAGAAGTTACTTGTTGATAAAAATTTATAAACTTCAAAATCCAGTAGATAGTATGTTTATGACAATCAATTACCATTAGATGTACTAATTTTTAATATTTTTCCTAAGAGAGAAACTGAAGGTTTCTTTATGTGTTTTTAAAAAATTTAACTTTCCTTTATATACCTAAAATGGGCTTATACTGCGTACCATAAACGACACCTTTTTTCCTCAAATATTTAAGAACTACAATTTATTTTGGTAATTTAAAATACTCATCTTTCTTTATCAATGTATACTAAAAATAAAATAATCATTTTTACATTTTATTAATTGGATACTAGGTAACTAGGTAGTGGGTACACAATAATAAAAAGTATTCTATATAGAAAATTTAGTATGTAAAATAAAAGTAAAGAAGTCTAACTAACAACTCTAAGTTATAGCCAATAGGCAAAGGTCATAATTATAATATTAATAATATTTATATTATTTGAATAATGGTATCAAAACATTTCCACAATATTTTCTTATGGATTTGTCATTGGTTGTTATTGGCACCCCTGTCGAGTGTCGATCCGTTTCCGAAACTCGGTATGCGGCGAACAACATACGCGTCTCAGTTCATCCTGTGAGTGCCGTCTACGGTGTTTCATCGTTTGTTTACTGGTTATGTAAACTTTCAAGTACCGGACTGTTGTACTCAATATTTATCCAAAAACCGTACGTTTTTAACGTATAAACTAATTCCAAAATCCGCTTTACGTTCAGTCCTGTAATCCTATAGTGCGACACTTTAGCCCCAAAAATGGTGAGTATTTTAATTATATAACAATTATGTTTCCGACGTCTTTTTATGTATTCCGTAATACGATTTATGTTTGCGAAATCCTAAATGTTGCGATATATTTTACTTCTACAGTATTTCATACAATGTTTAATTGATTATTTAACCATGTAATATTTTATCAATTTATATCTATTACTACTTGTTTTAGAAATTCCCTTCAAAATTCTTACGTTAATTATTAACTTAATTGAATATAGTTGAGTCTCAGTAACTCAAATTTTAAAGAAAATAAATATATATTTGACTTTAAAATATTTTGAGTTTTATTTAAAATACAATTTATAAGCACTTTTAATGGTAATAAAAAATTCAATTAATTGGAAAGTTTTTAGTCATCAATTTTTAATTTATTATGATTCAATTATTTTACATGTAGATTCAACTTATTGCCCTTATTCGCTTAACATAGTTCACCAAATTAGTAATGTTACTAACCAATTTCTCTATACTAGTTACCCACAAATGTATTATATTTGATAATATTTTGATCGTATATATTATTGATGGGCTTACTTTACATTGTGTGTCTTATCATGAAATTAAATTTTTATTGCTTACAGCCTGTCACAAAGAATAACAAGATGATGCAGCACATCAACTATAGAGTGCGCGTTATATTACAAGATTCCAGAATGTTCATTGGCACGTTTAAAGGTATTTTATTCAATTTATATTTTTAACTTTTGTCATTTGATCGTTTAACTAACACTTTTGTGTTTCACAGCCTTTGACAAACATATGAACTTGATTTTGGCTGACTGTGAAGAATTTCGTAGATTGAAAAGTAAAGCCAAAGTACCTACAATACCTGCAGAACCAAGGGAAGAAAAGCGTGTACTTGGTTTTGTTTTATTACGTGGACAAAATATAGTATCTATAACTATTGAAGGACCACCTCCACCCGAAGAAGGTCTTCCTAGAGTGCCACTGCCAGGTGGGGGTGGTCCAGGATCTAGCCGTGCTGCTGGGCGAGGAATGCCTTCTGTCATACCATCAGCAGCTACACCTGGTAATATTATAGAATTATATATTTATTTATTAAATTTAGAAAAAATAGATTTTTTTTAAAACCTGCAGGTTGGTTTTTATTTAACTAAAAAGAAATTTTAACATAATTATTTTGATCAAACAGAAAGTAGTATTTTTAATTAGACCCTAGGAATCTATACTATTTTTTCAAATGAGAATACACCAGGTAGTAGACGAAAACCAGTCGAAACTTGTGTGTTCTCTGTACTTCCAAAGGTTTCAGCCCCCATTGACTAATCAGTAAACAATTATTTATTTTATGGTAGGGCTGTCACTGATAACGATGCACGTTATAATGATTGATTCACTAAACTGTATGATGGTTAGACAACAAAAATAAATATTTTTAAGTTAGGTTTTTCTTTTAAATAATTAATTCAATTAGTTAAGAAATTTAACAGGTTATTTATGTATATGATTTTTATTTTAAAATTCTAAGTTTTTTATTCTATTCATACCAATAGGCTTACAAGGACCAGTAAGAGGTGTTGGTGGTCCTTCACCAGCTGCAATGGCACCCACTAGAGGTGCGCCAGCTCAACCACCAATTAGAGGTCCACCAATGATGGCTCCTCCACCAGGCATAATGGGTATGCATATCATATAGATTATTTTTAAACTTATATTACTTACATCATTATATTTTTTAATATTTTAATCATGTTTTAGCTGGTATGCCACCAATGCCTGGTATGGGTCGAGGTGGACCACCACCAATGCCAGCCAACAATATGCGTGGTCCTCCACCTATGATGAGAGGTAAGTAGTAGCATATATTAAAACTATTTAACTAATTAATATTTTGTCAATATTTAATTATTTTTATTTAGGTCCTCCAGCTGGTCCAAGAGGATATTAGTGTGTAATACTAATGTTATCTACTGATGATTTGATATGACTAATAAATAATCACTGCATAATATTCAACAATTGTAATATCAATTTATTAAACAAGTGATATTCAACTACATATTTGATTTAATATTGTAAATTCTTTTAATTTAATAACTACTAATAACAATATGATTCTATCTAATAGTATTTATATACATATATATTATAAAGTATGAAACTGAATAGGTAAATCTACAAAAGAATCAATGTTTATTGATTATTTATTTTGGTTCATCTTTGTTGGTTTTTATTTTTAGTATATGAAATTTATTTGCTAGTTATTTTCGTGTGTATTGCATGTATAATTTTAAAAACTAAAATTTAATTTTTTTCCATACCTCATGAAAGCAGTAAGTATTAATTTATTTGCTTACAATTTATACATCAATTTGTGTAATGCTCACACATTGTGTTGTAATATTATTTGTAAGACATAATTTTATCTCATCTATAAAATATAAACTGAATTGAAAAAGTTAATTAAAGACAAATATTGCAATAAATTGTAAAATAAAAAAAAAAAACTATTATATTAATTTTAGAATTAAAATTTCTGTAATTGTTTTAATATATCTTATTTATATTCCAAATTTTTTCATAAATATATGTTTCTTTTTTTTTCTTCTAGTGTTGTGTAGCAATTATAAATTCAATTAAGACTTAAATAAACTATTGATATTTTATTTATTAATATTTTAAAAGATTATTATGGTTTAAACATACATATTGAAATTTTAATCTTAAATTGTAGAACTTAATCCAATTATAAAAACACAATCCAAAAAATTTTAGTGGTGGCCAATAGGTATATAAAAACATATATAAAATTTGCATCTTAAAATATAATTAATATTCACTGTATTAACAGAGATTTTGTACTTGAAATATTAAAATTAGATTTATTGATTTGTTGAATTGTATTTAATGATTATTCAACAAAAATATACTGTTTTACTATAAAAAGCTGAAGCTGAAGATTTATAAATTTGTTGACAGTTTTACTTGTTACATATTATTGTGTTAAATGATTCACAAATAAATATACCAGAGTGATAAATTTAAGTTTTATGTGATGTTTGAGTATTTCTTAAAGTTCTAAATTTTTTTTTTGAAAAGATTTTTTTTTTATAAAATTTATTGATGAAATTTATAAAAAAAATATTAGATAAAGTTATGTTTCTTACAATATTTTAACATGATAATTTTTTAAGTTTCCTTTTTTTAATTAACTTAAATTTTTAATTTCATATTCCTAAGTAGAGTATTTTTCTTAGTAAGTATTACAAAACGTGAAAATTGAATTTATATATATATAACAAAGCATTAAATATTACATTTTATATTGACTATTATATTGTTTGTGCACATTAAATAATATACATTCTCAACTGAGGTTGTATACTTTTGCAGGAACAATTTTTTGTGGAGGGTGAGGCTGGAAGTTATTTAAAGAGCATAATTATATATTACTGTTGCGAGTATAACTGGTATAAGTATTTTATTCTATTTTCAAAAAAGTAAAACCCCCTTTTTTTAAAAAAAAGAAATTTTTTGTATGTTGGTTTAATAAAAAATATAGAACACTTAACTCACTACCTAAGTTTAATATAAATAAGTAGGTAATTTTTTTATTCAAGTAATGATAATAGTATTGTAAAATATTAATTAATTGAATTAACACAATAGAAATGATATTATAGCAACGTTTACAAAGTTTATTCATGTGACTAAATATTATTATAATTATACAGTACACTATCACCTAAGTAACCCTGTTTTTGAGGGTAGTATTTTGAAGATCACTGGTGTAGCGGAGTACGAGTTGAAGCGATTGAATATATTATGATTATATGATATATAAGGTAGGTTATTATACCTATAGTAAATCAAATTAAAAAATGTTACTTAAAAATATAGAGATGACTGTTGTCTCAATTTCACAAACAAAACTCGACTAATTAGCTATATTAATGATTTATATATTCTCGTATTCTACGTTCCTGTGTTCTGACCTAAGCATCGCAAAGTACGGCATAAATGACGCATCAGTAACATGTTTATCGTTATACTATATTGGTACTTTTTTTCATTATCTCTATTTAAAACATAATTTGCTTCAAAATTAACATGTAATAGTTTTATTTAGTTGCTTAAACATTAGATTTCTATGAATTCCATTTATTATATTATTTAAATTTTGATGGTCTATTCTTTGAGAGTATCTACTTGGTAAATTCTACCTAACTATTATTACAACCATAAATCTGTGGTTTCGTACAATCATCATCATGTATCTATCAATGAATGGTGTCATGCAAAATTTGAAATTGTGGTATACAGTTTTCTGTTTATTGATAATTCACGCATATAAATTAACACAAGTGCAATTGTCTTTTCATGCTGTGGTCGCCACTAAAGCGTAATAACGAGCCTATCAAAATAAAAAAATACCTTGTGTTCAATAATTAATTAACTTAAGTATGTAGCTTTGATTTAACCTAACTAACTTATAGAATACTAAATTAAATAAGGGTTATGATCTTGAATTAAGTGACAAAAATACTTTTTATTTTGAGAAATAATCGTCAGGAAGAATTTAGTAGGTATTTATAATATATTCAAATATTCGAACGTTTTGAATCAATAAGGGTGCGGTGGAACTGGGGAAGTCGAATAATATGATAAGCTATTAGTTAATAGGTAAGTACCTAAGGTTTAAAAAGCGAATGAATTCCGTTATGACTTGTGTTTGAATCCTAGGGGTATAATTAACGAAAGCAGTGCGTAAACCGATTAGAAATGAATGAATTCAAATACCTAACATTATTGCAATAAATTCAATAACATATACAAAAAAAAAAAACTAGAATTCAATCTTTTTGAAAAAAAAATTAAATTTACTATATTAGTATCTGGGTATTTTCGCCAACCAAGAATACTAGGTTATATTATTCTAAATTTTATTACACATAATTACATTTTTAATTTATTTTAAGATATTATTTATTTATAATATGAATCTATTTTTACTGATTTAGGATGTTTACATTTTACAAAAAGATGTGATTAAATCTTGGGTTATATAATTTGAAATAATATAGTATAAATTTATATTATTTTAAAATTAAATAGATACCTACCTACTAATAATACAACAAATTTATTATTTTCAAAAAAAAAAAATATCAACTTATTGTAATACTAAAAGTTAGATAAATAACTTCAATAATTATTTCAAAAAAAAGAACATATTATGATACGTAGGTACTTGGTGATATAACTTATAACTTTATAAGTTAATTGACTATTTTCTCTTAGAATTAGTTTCTTTAGTTCCCCTTCTTCTTAGTTTATCGTACACAATGATATATTATAGAATTCAAATTTAACGTTACTTTAATAATATCCTGAACGATAATAAATGTACAGCAGAACGGTACCCACTTGCTTAGGTATCTTTTTTATCTATAATATTGATACACCTACTAGGCACTTACAGGATTCTAAAAATTGTATTTTAAATACCTAAATATTCATAATTATAATTCATAATATAAGCATATTTTATGGAACAAATTGTTATTTTATTAGTACATGAACTAGCTTTAGGTACCTATGTAAATATTGTAAATAAATCCAATAAAAGACTAAAGAGATAGATATAGTTCAAGCGTTACTGGCTTTCTATACTTTAGAGGTATCAGGTATTTGATTATTAGGGCATTTACCCATTACCTATATTGCTTTCAATGATTTGGTTGTCGCGACTATATGTTTAGTTGAACATGTGAACGATCGTCATTATTTGTTCCATGATTGCGGCGCGTAGCAAGATATAATGTGAGCTGTAAGCGCGTACAAGTTGCAGCCAAGTATTTTACGAGCCGCATAATGATGGTACTATTGGTACTTATTACTCGGAACTTCGGAAGCGGGGTAAGTCCTTATGATAAACATAATAAAAATCTAATTGAAGTCTTACGAAACACAGTTGTCTGTTAAGCACGCGCGCGTGATTGTCGAGTTGTTTTGTTAGTTTATTTTTAATTGTCTTCGCTCTTCGGTTGACAAATGCCTATAGCTAAATAATATATTATAATATCTACACAGTTGTCCACTGACTTGGATACTTTTAACTTACTGGCTGTTGCAAGTTTCTTTTCACTTACACTCGTTTACCTGTTTAGTCAAAGCTAAGAAATTAATAATTATTAAATTCTATTGTTGCCTATTATAATTTATACATCGTTACCTACTCTAATTTATCAATAATTATATTCATTTAACTTTAAATTTGATAGATATTTATAACAATAATATACTGTAGGTATATGTTTGTACATTTATAACATCCTATACATTAAGTAAAATATACTATAATCTTTCTACAAAAATAAATATATAGGTACAATAGTCCATAGGCATGCGTAGATCTTGCTGGCAGGGGATATTTATATACATATATAAATATATTATTACATGTAATACAATTGAATATTATTTTGGTTATTAGTTAGTTTAATTAATATTAGTGATGGAAGTATTTTAAATTTATACATAGTTAATTTAATTACAAATTGAAATATAATAATTGATAATAGAATTCATTAACGCGATTTTAGCTCGCAGGAGAGGCAGCTGTCCCCTTCTACCGTGTGCACGTCTATATTAAGTACTGATAGGTAGATAGTTGAACTTCATATATTCAAATTGTGTTAATGAAAAATATTTTTTAATTTGACGTTCACAATTGAGATGATCTACAAATGGTTATATTTAAATAGTTAAATATTTTTTTGTAACAGTTATTCATTATTGTTTAATACATAATGTTAGACTTGGCGTAATGGCATGCATTTTTAAGTCATTGCAGATATGGGTATACGATCTATTAAATAATCTAATTTTACAGACTTGATTTTTTTTTATTCTGACTACAGTGCATAAGTATATATCACAGGTATTAGAAAATTATTTCCCTTAAACATTTTTTTTTTTTTTTTTAACTAAAATTTTATAAGTAAATATTTATTTAATTTAAGAACCAATTGTTCTATTGTTTTAATTTTTATTCGGTACTTAGATGTGTGCTTATTTATTAATGTTATTGTGATATTATATGTAGTTTATATTATTATAATAAGTGTAGTAAGTATCCATTTTATATTTTTTGGCCTTGGGTGATGTTTAAAACCACATGCATTTGATCTATTGTTAAAAAGGGAAATTTGGAAATTCGATAATTTAAAATCACACATGTTTAATTGACAGTTATAAATTAAACATCCATTTTTATTAAACAAATCGTTGAGAAAATAATTCAATATATAAAAAGATAAAATTAAGTATGTATATTAGAATTAGGTTTTATACTTAGATTATAATAAATTTATATCCCAGTGTTTTCAAATCTCTAACTAAATTAATTTCATTGTTATGATTCTGTTATTTTGATTAAATATGATCAACTGGTAAATGGAGTGGACAAATAAGTGTTTATTTATGTCTTATCTGTCTAGTGTATACAAATAGTTATTTAACAATATTGAAGATATTATTTTAATTTTCAAGTAGAACATAGTTTAAGTTTTGTCAAAACAAATTATTTTTTAATTTTAAATTTATGATAAAAAACATTTTTTATACAAAAATTCTTTTTAAAAATACTCTACCTAGATCTTGTAGATAATTAAATGGTATTGTCAATATTGGTATTTTGAAAAAAGTAAGTTATAATACGGACAGATAGTGTTAAAAATTTGAAGTTTGTATCAACATATATATTTTGGTATTCTCTCTTTACTCCCGAAAATTTCATTTCAATACAAGGTCATCTAACAAAAATATTGAGTGGTACTTCTTAGCGTAAACACATTGTAGGTTAGCCTTAATTTATACAATATGACGCATAACATTTTGGTTACCAAAACAAAAATATAATAATACAAAATGTACAAGAAAATACATATGTATTATACAAATTTATGAAACATATTTCAAATAATCCATCTTGAATTGTGTATAATATTTATAGCTTATTACTTATTAGTTATAACCTATACTAATGTAGATATGAAGTTATTAAAAAGTATATATTTTATAATTCTACAATAAAATAGTGTATAGTATTTTTATTGCAATCTAATATTGTATGAAATATATCAGTTCAATAATAGTATTAATTACATCCATGTTTACTATATCTAGTAAGTAGGTATAAATACAAACGTCGTGCAAACGCTTGATATATTTCTTATAAAAAATTAATTTACTTTCAGAATCCTCAACAATTTTTAAAGCGTTATATTTAAAAATATGAATCATTCTTATTTCTTATTACCAATTATTATTTTTTATTTGTTTTGAAAATTTTTTGAGCTTAGATTCTTGATATGTATTTGATACATTATTTTAGTGAAAAAATAATTGATATTATTAATTTAAACGCTAGTTATATATTCATTGATAATTACTATATGTGTTAAACATGGTGATTATTTTAATAGTAAACATTTTATTATTTCAAAAAAATGTTAAATCGGTTTTTTAAAATAGTTATAACTTATTACTTATAAGGTATATTCAATGGGACGTATTCAATTCAAATACATCATTAAATGTACTTATTTATCCTTTTTCATCTTTATGTTAATGAAATTATTATTACATTTTTGTTATAAATTATAAGCCTATAATTTTATAATGCAAAGCTACAAAAGTACTGAATACTTTTTTAAGAATGTTTGCAACTATAGTTTTATGAAAGTTTATTAGACTTATAGATACTTAATTTAATGAATTATGGATCACTCATACTTTATGTCAGTTTACAAAGAAAAAATTGTCAATAAACTTAAATAGTTATGGAATTCTGATAAAAAAAAAAATGCAATAGTTCTTGCGTATAAACGTAGGTATTAAATGGTAATTATATCACCATAAAATGTATATGGTTCCTTTTATGGTTTTAAGCGTATTATATTAATTATATATTATTATAGTCTTCTGGTCTTCATCCAATGATTGCAGTTGCAAATATATAATAATACCTTCGTACTTTATTTATAGTTATTTCTAACTAGCTTATTATTGTTTCAAGTAAATTATCGTGTTAATTGTTAGTATTACGATAATATTTCGTTTGTATTTTTTAGTTTGTTATAAACTTATAAAATTCTGTTAAATGAATTAATTTCTACAATTTGAGAAAACATAATATAATTTAATTTGTTTAATAGAAGTTTTGCTTTGATAAATTATGTATGTTTAAGTGTTAGGTTATTGTTGAATTTGATATAATTAATTTATTTGGTTCCTTTGAAGAGTATTCTCAAATAAATTCAAATAAATAAGTTAGATTCAAGAGTATAATACTTTATTAAATGAGAATCCACTAATTTTTTTATATTTGTTTTGCGCTGATAATTACAGTAAAGACATAATATACATTGCATCTATTGATTAATATTATAAATCTTGTACAAATGATAATCTTCTCCATCTAGCATTTAATATAATCTTTGAGCTTTCACCACCATTACAATCTTCTTTCATTTATCTAGATCTTGATCTATTCCTCTTCATTCAATATTTTTTTGTTTTCATTGCAAAGGTATTTTGTACCTAATATAATTATATTGTTATATTGATGTCTTGATTTTTTGTTTGCTTATTCTGCTGGATTTTATGTATATTAAGCATTTTTTGAATAGTTAGAAGATTATAAAAGTTTATATTTACAAACTGACTGTGACCATATCCATAAAAATATTTTATGTTTAAGAGTACGTTATACACGCAAATAGTGCCTCCACCTAACAAAGGCATAGCAAATTGTTCGATTTCAATTTTAATTATAATAATAATTATTATTATTATTCAATTTATTTAACTCTGTCTTGTTTAATATAACAGTGAATTGATCTATTATAAAGTTTAAGAATAAGAATATTACTCAATGAACCCTATAGGCTATTTTTATTTTAAAATGAGTTGTGAGTATTTTAAAAATCTAAATTGTTTGTAATTTTTTTACTATTTTTATCATACCTAAAAACTAAAAAAATCATTGGAAAAAAATTTAAAACTCAATATATTGTCTGAAAGCAAAGTTTCAGTAAACACATAAACATAATCCATATTGAAGTAATATCAAATTAGAATTACAATTAAAATCTTAGTTCAAAATCCACGCACATTTTGATGATATAATATTTTTAGACGATTATTTGGAGTAGAAGATTCTTGTTTAGAAATTGGACTAAGAAATTTATTGACTTGTTTAGCTTAAAATTATTTATCTTGAAAAGAAATACATTATTCCCAGAATCAGTTTTAAGACGAAAAATGCAATTAATATTAAAATTATTATAGTCATACAAGCCAAAGAATGAGACAAAGCATGAAGTAAAATAAGTAGGAGTATTAGATATTATTAACTTTCAGCTAGTTTATTGGTAAACAGCTAGGAATTATTGGATGGATGGTGTCATGGCACATTTCCGTAATTTGATACGGAAGATTCAAATTTTTATGAACTATTTTGAAATTTAATCCACAACTCGATTCCCCATTTTTGGTTCATCGTTCAATTTCAGCATAACATGAGTGCAATAATTTGCGCTGAAGATGAGTTTTATCACACACTATTCGAAAGTTTTCTTTGACAGTTTTCTCTAAAACTTGAGTAATCACCAGTTGCGAATCATCACCTATGCTGGAGTTTTTTTAAAACTTTTTTGTTCTTCTATAACATCAATTTTGCTTATTAGCCTGGAATTTACTGCTTTAGTTTTAGCCAATTGAGTGCAAACAGATACCAAATCGGTTTTAAAGTATTTTTAATAGATAATATATAGCTTGTGGGTCATAGAAGTCTTATTGGATGCTAGTAACCTATTGTTTTTCATATCTTCAAAACTGACATTAGGTCTATGTTTGAAATTTAGGACGCAGAATGCGAGTTCTTAATTTTGTTGTCTGAATGACATAAAATAGCTTTAGGTTGCAGTTAGGTTAAAATGGTTAGGTAGTTTGGAAGGCATACTAAAAAGTCAGGGGAAAATTATTATAACGCCTATAAACAATTTAAAAATAGATAACAATAAAAATATTATGCCAAGTGAAAATGACAACAGTCTCCTTGATATATAGGTACCTAGCACCTTACATTATTTGAATTGGCAAAACATTTAATTTTCAGTGAAAAGATAGTGACAGTTGTTTCCTTGAAACTTCTGCTGGATGGAAATAACGCGGAATGCGATAGTGAGTGTATCGTTAAATGCAATTTAATTAGAATCGACAATTAGGATGTATTAAAATATATTTACTTAATCACTTCGAACACAAAAAATGATTGGTTTTTAGGGTAGAAATATTGTGCAGACGGATTGAATTTTAAGTTATTTACTCGTCTTTTAAAAAGGTTACAAATATTAACAAAAATTATACTAACTGTAAAGGTTAAATATTATGAGAAAAAAATTAAGGAGGTATCAATTAGGTAATCCAAAATTAACTTGGAAGGTAATTAAAAAGACCTTAGATATAAATAAAAATAATAATGATAATTTTAGAATTATTAATTTATTGTTAATAATGACTCATTTAATATTGCTAGTATAATCAAAAAATTCTTCATAAATATTGGTGACAACGTAGCTAGTAAAATTAAAGTGTTAACAGTTTACACCTAATGAGAAAGTTACTTCAAATTCATTTAAATTAGTCTATTCAATTAAAATATTAAAGAATCTGATATTTGACAGAATGAATTATTTTAAAGATAATAGGTACTCATGTGGACTTAGATGGATTAAATGTACCTCCAAGTCTCCAAACATATTTGTGAAGATTTTAAAACTTGCGAGTTGTGGTTGATAGACAATAGTATAATAAGCACTTTGATTTAGTATTAAAAATGATATTTTTCTTGAAAAACTTAAATTGATTATAATTAAACCTATAGACTAATTTCTATGCTTAGTAATATTTCTAAAATTCTGAAAAAATTGTTAAAACAGGCTCATAGTGTTTTTAGAAACATATGAACTTCTTTCAAATTATTAGTTTGGTTTAAGATCAGGCTTGGAAACGGACAGTGCTTTATATAGCGAAATAAATTTTATAAATAACGCTCTTGATAATAATTAAATTTGAAAGTAATTGCAATTTTTCTGGATTAGGCTCAAGTATTCGATACTGTTAATCAAAGAACTAATTAATATTTTTCCTAATTTTGGTATTGATTTGACAAATCTAAGTTGGTTCATAAGCTACTTGAAAAATAGAAAGCAAAGTGCTCAAATTTATAGTATTAATGATGATGATTTTTCGATAATCTACTTCATTAATGACAGATAGTGTGCGCATGTCTTACATTCTCAATTTATAATATCTCTGATAACAAATAATTATTATTGTCATTATTAACCTATGTCTTCTATAAAATTTATAATTTATTATATATAACTTACAATTGTAAAACATAAGTATTTGTAATAGCACCAAGTGTGCTAAAACATTTTTGTAAAAAAATATAAAAAAAAGGTACCTAGAAGATACACATAATAGATTATAATATTGATTTATTGTGTATTTCAATATTTTATCAATGTGCAATTAAATTCTATGACGGTCTAGAAAAGTAAAAAAAAAAATTTGTGGGCCTATAAAAACTCAGTTATTAATTAATAATATTGTTGTGTTATAGTTACTATTATTGTAAAAAGCGATAAATGATAAACATCAATGCAATCTTTAAATACATCATAAAATAGATGTACGATATTATGTGCGGAAAACCAGCATTATTAAAAAATATTTTGTGGTTCAATTATTTTCCTACCACGCGCCGGATTTGGCCCACGGGCTGCCTATTACCGACTTCTGGTGTAATACTTTGCTAATAATATAATAATCTATTATATAAATTATAATATATATATATTTATATCTTAGACAATACTATATTGATAATTCATAGTGATGACTTATGTTCATTTGTCCATATTAATAACACAATCATATACTCTAATCGTTTTAGGGATAACATAATATTTTTTTTAATAAACATATAAATATATTAAATTAAATTTAAGTTTGAAAATTATAAGTTAGTAATGAAAGTTATTTAAAAAAATTTAGGTTTTAGACTTTCAGTTACTATAGCATTAAACATAATTAATTTTTTTCTTCTATTTACAATAATTGACATAAATGATAAATGTAAAATATTTTCAAAATAATTTCATTGTCTTAATATTTTTTAGAGATTCAAAAATTATGAAATCATAAATAAAAATTTATCATTTTTATTTTCAATATTGTATCTATTTAGGAATGATAAAAAACAAAAAAAAATATGTATAAATAAAGTATATACATATATACTATAAATTCTTGGATAAAAGTAATTTCCAACAACTGAGAAAAAACTTGGGTTTTATCTTCTTTGAATGTAAAAAACTTAATTTAAAGTTTTTATTTCTTTTGATCGAGATGGAAATGAATTATTACAAATGTATCTAAAAAATAAGTTTTAGTTTTATACATGAATATAAATATAAAATAAACTTACAGATTAAAGTAGAGTTTATTAGAAAGATATGTTCTTGTAATCAATAATAGAGTATCTATTCTATTGTATTTTTCAAAGGAGTTATACGATACAATTTAATTGAAAAATAGGTGTAAGTATATAAGTAAACAATTATAGTTATGCTTTTAAAATTTAAAATTTAACTGGACCTTAAAAATACCGTAAAATTAATTTAATATTTTTGAAATACTTTAATAACTAGTGAGTTTATATAGATCTACAATGTATTTATTAAAGCATTAAATATTATTAATGTTGTAGAACTGCAGTAAATTTACGTAAAATAAAATTGTGGGTGTCTACATAAACTTTTTAATTTGTTTTGTACAGTTTAAACATGTAAATGTATAAAAAAATGTATACCTATAAGTATACGCACGTTTAAACTATGTATCGAACAACTGATTTTTAAAGTTGATTAATATTATTGGGTATGTATTATATAGGTACTTGCACGTGTAATTAAAAACTAAATATAATTGTAGTATACATTATATTATTGATTATTGTTAAACATAGCATATAACTGACACATACGAATCTAAATTTAAAAAAATATAAAAGAAAAATAGAAAGCAATTAGTGTTATTAATTTGGTCTAAAATAGAAACAAATGCATAATTAAAATGATGATAAGAAATAATTGGGTTATCTAAAATAATATAAAAAGATTATAATTTAAAATAAAAGGATTTTAAATATCTACATAGATTATTTTGTTTTTTATAGTTTTATTTATTTTTTAAATTTTTAATATTTATACAAATCATACAAGACGTTTTTTGTGCTAGTAATTTATCTGTTTATACCCCTCCCCTCAATCCATTTAATGTAGGAAACTCATTATTTAAAAAAATACTAATTTTTAAGAAAATTTTTTTTTTTGTAGTTTTAAGTAATTATAATAGACTTTACTTTTTGAACAAATAATATTTTTACTATTTTTATTGTTACCTTTAAGTTTATACTCTCTTAATTGACAATATACATTTTAAATTCTATGCGGAGCGATGAATGTATTGATTCTACATGGTATGTGTGGTGTTTTTTTTTTGTATGTGCACACAATAAATAGTCAATAAAATGCTTTGAATTTCAAATTTAAAAATGGTTTTAAATAAAAAAAATTGGATCTAGTTTTTACTTTAGGAAGGTTAAAATTAAAAATTCTTAGTATTTTTCAAAATAATTGAGAAAATTAAACAAAAAATTAAGGAAAAATGTGAAGTTTTAGGCGAAATCAATTTAGTTTACTTAAAACCAGTTTTTGATAAAATCAGATTTGTTTAATTTAAAAAAAAATAACCGTAGGTACTTACTACTTATACACAACATTTTGTCATAATTTACTATACATGATATAATTTTTAAAATATTTTGTCGCCTTTTGTGGTATTCAATTGATACGACTAATTTTCGACTTTTTTAATTTTAAAATTATTATTATAAATTTTATATGTCAAAATGATTGAAAATTTAATACAAAATTTCACTCTAAGTTGTTATAACACATCTTTAAAAATACATAGGTTCAGTTTTTTTTTTTGCATTTTAAGTTCAAATTTTTACAAAATTCCTCAAAATTACAAAAATTTACAAGCTACAAGTAATTTGTAGTAAAAATTTATGAAATCTTCAATTTTTATAGTCATTCATTTTGGGACTAAAATGTTTAAAAAATATACAAATATAATTATTTTTTTATATCTATTTGCAATTTAAATTTGAACAAAATTACATATTTTAGTGCTGTTTATATTATTATAAATGTTATACTTCAAAAACATTATTCGTGGGGACTTAAAATTATAAACATTTTATAAAAGTATGTAGTTTTAGTATAAATATGTAGATTAATTTTAAGATATTATCTATTTATATTATGAATATATTCACACTATTTTACGATATTTACAATAAGATATTGTTAACTCAAAAATTAAGAACAATAATGGTATGAATATATATTATTTCAATATCCATGTATTATAAGCTACCTTTGTGTTTTGTTTTTAAATATTCATCTATGTATTTTCCATTTTATAATATACTAAATACTGATGTCTGCAAAAATCTTAAACAAATTACTTATATAAAAGGGATAGTTATTATAGCTATCTTATAATATGGTATAACTACTATTGTATACTACTTTTTACTAAATTATGTATTACATGTAGCATTTTAGAACTTATGTGTCAGCAAAATTACTAATTTTGTTACATTGTTTTATCGTTTTTTTCTTAGGTAGATTTTGTTTTTGTTTATTAACTAAAAATAAAATGGGTAGATACCTAATATAAGTAATTACTATGACGCATATAATATAACAAACATATTAATAAGTGATCTATTATAATTAAATAATATAAATATAACTAAATAAAAATTGTACTCAGATCTCAAGACTCGTCGTTTTTTGTAGTTTTGTATTTTACCACAGAATCATTATATTGAAATATTCTAAAATTTTCATTTTAAAAAGACCCAAGAATATTTCTATTTATTTACAGAAAAATTTTGTGATTTATAAAAAAAAGCCCAAAATTTACAAACAGTTATTAAAAATTTTAATTTTAATTTTTGAAATAGTACAATGACGTATAAAAATAAAATTGTTGAACTTAGTTCGTTAACAAATTATGCGTACTCTTATGAAAGATGAAGAATAATATGAAAAAGAGTTTTTTAACGGTTCAAATACATTATTTAAAATCGGGGAAGTTGCCCTGAATAGTGAATAGTAAGTTTTAAGTGTATCTCGTCATTAAGTAAGGTCACTGTAATGGATGTGTTAAATTTAAATTCAATGATAAATTAATGTATAAGAACTAAGTATTAAATTTTTAAGGGTATCTTTTTAATAAAATTAGAAGAAAAAAATAGAACATTTATAATCTGTTTACGTAATAATATAAAAATAAAATTGGATAATAGTAAAATAAATAGTTATAAAGTAGCATGTTAAAAGGTTGCATCCATTGATATTACTTAAAAAAACTACTTGAAAACCTAACCTAAAATATAAAGTATCTACAAATATTTATTTTTTGAATAATAACAAAAAGCTGTCAAAAATTAAATTTACGTAAAAATTTCTAATTTTTTTAAATTTTTTTTTATTTTTCTCTAACTTTATCTAACCTAAGAACCTATTCACTTTCCTCTTACACAGACAAGATTCAATTTTCTATTCAAAATTACATTTAAAGTTAAATATTGAATCATTTTATTAATTACTTATCGTGTACATAAACTAAAAAAAAAAAAACACATTACTTTTAAATTTAAAATGATATTGTTAAAAATTGTGTGGTATATTTAATTATCTTAAAATAGTTATAATAGTGTAAGTATTAAAAAGATAATATTTAACAGTCGTTTTTTAAACTTATTTTATTTTATTTTTTTATGAAAAAAGTTTTGAAATACAATTTTGTTTTTAAAATTGCAATGTCATCTGGAATTGTACCCTAAATAATTTCTACTATACTGCGTAATAGTTATTATTTATTGAATAAGATAAAAATAAATAAATCATATATTTATTTAAAAATTAGTTTAATTGAATTTTTTTAGACTAAGCATGCTTAATGCTTATCCTTATTTAAAATTCTGAGCGAAGCTGAGCGATGAATGTATTGATTTTACAATGAAATTTTATGAATCGTGGATAAAAACCTAAGAAAAATATTCATTAAAAAAAAAGCTCACGGATAAATAATTCAACAACAAAAATTTACAAATAATAACATAATGTTATAACAATAATTCTCTATTTTATCCCTTATCCTATAAATTATATGAGTTTTAGATTTCTTTTGTTTTTTCATTTGTTTCTTTTTCGTTATTCAAGTTTAATCTTAAGAATTGTAATGTTTTAAAACAAGAGGAATGGATAAAAAATATACCTTTCAATATTTCAATAAATTGCATTTTTATTATCTACTCAATTATATTGATCAAAATTCCGATATTTTGACTGGTTTATGCAAATTATATTTAATTTAATTTATATTGTTGTGTACTTATAACGAATATAATAGTTAAATATCAACATTTTTATTAATAGTCAAGTAATAAAAATGTAATTTATTGGAAGGTATATTGTATTCATATTCATCAGAAATTCTGATTCAGAATTGTTATTTCAGTACTTAGTACTTATAAATATATAATGCTTCATTAGTTTACATTCAGTAGTTGAGATAATATTTACACTCTTAGTAAATTATATTTAGGTAAAAATATGGCGGGTGCAATCATATAAATTGATCCATTCACAACACAAAAACCAGATCTGTACAATATGATAAGATAATAGTGATTATAGCTAGTTAATGTAATATCTTAACAGTCCACATGGAACGTTATTTGCCCATTTACCCATTGTCTAAGCTTCCCTACTGTTTCAACTAGACGAACCCTTTATGAAAATATCAACGCATGTTTAATTCGGTGTAAATGATTTTGCAATATTGCGTTATCTATAAATTGTATGTACATTTATGTATATATTATATATAATACATATAATATTTGTATGTCTAATATTTAATACAAACAGTGTTTATATTATAAAAATCGATACTTAAATACTTTTGGGGATTTTATCGTCCCCTTAAGGGTAGGTACATATATTTAATGTACAAGCACACATTATAATGTATATATATATATATGTAGGTATATCATATTATATTAGTACCAGAACCATGTATAGGACCTACTAACTAAAGTCGATATAATCTAAAGTATCGTGCTCGTGACTCGTCCAGTCGGCTTATCGCAACGATCGTTTTAATGCGCGTTCCCTCTGCCAATTAACTCTGTGGACGACAAAACTTTTTCTGACCCGAATTCTACAGATATTCCTATCTAGAAATGGGTAAATAAAATTAAAACACAAAAAATATCTAATTAGAATTAGTAATTGAAATTTCTTTTATATTCATAACATAGAAAAAAAAAAGAGTATGAAAATATACATAACACGTATTAGTAATTCGTGTTTCTAATAAAGTTTGTTTTGGCACATTGTACTGAATTTAGACGCCTAGTTATGTATAATTATTAGAAAAACATTCTAAATGAAGTTTAATTAACACAATCAGTTTTAAGTTTTTATTGTTTTTGTATATGACTTGAAAAGTAATATAAGTAAATAATATTTAATAAAAGCTAAATGTTACCAGCCTACTTAAACTTAAATTATTATTATTCGTATAGCTTTAAAAACTATCAATGTTGGTATAACGAAAAGTGAAATAAAATTCATGCATTTACAGGTATAACAGGTTCCTAATAGTGTATTATGAAGATACTATTTAGTATTTAATATATTATATAATTAATATTCTGAGATATTTTTATGGTATTCGAGAGAAACAATACTATTGCGACTAATGAAGCAATTTTTTTTACTGTTTACACTGTACATATTGTTAATTGTTTAGAGTGTAAGCGTATCTTTTTTTTCTTAATGATAACTAGTTAAAGATAAATGTTATTACATATTTCTAATTTTAAATGCGTACATTAAAAATATAATACATTTATTTATTTTGATATTACCTATATTAGCTATTAATATTAATTATCTATTGGTTAAACCGTACATTTATATTTAATATTTAAAACATACTTAAAAGTACAAAGTAAAGCATACCTTATGGTTTTTAAGCGTTATTATTACATTAAATTTTTCTTTAGATTATGAGCGAAGCGATGAATGTATTTAAAAAAAAAAAAAATGAATGATATTATTGTATTATTATCAATATATAATATAAGTAGAAAATGTATTGTTTTTTTTTTATTTAGTCATATAATAATTGAATACAGCTAGAAATACATATTTGAAGCTATAGTCGCATAACTAAATATTGAGTATGATTAATATATTTATAATTTAAATAAATAATATATTTTATTTTATTAATACAATAAAATGTGATCTTTTGAGCGTTAAAACATAAATTTAATTCTTAGATTGCATTTAAAATTAAGTTTTTGTGCATACGTTTTATACATTTATAAATAAACTTT
This sequence comes from Melanaphis sacchari, assembly GCF_002803265.2. Lineage (NCBI taxonomy): Eukaryota > Metazoa > Arthropoda > Insecta > Hemiptera > Aphididae > Melanaphis > Melanaphis sacchari. The sequence goes on along the minus strand of NW_020271547.1, from coordinate 165,527 downwards.
TGTATTGCGTCTAACTACATTACTAAGTAGGATTCTATCCTTTTGTTTTTTGTTGTGATAAAACAACAAAAGACAGATATATTATTTTCACTTTCTGCTTGGACTAATATATGTGGAACTTATTAATACTTTTAAAATAGTTTGAAGAACATTTATTTTATTATGATAGATTATGTAAATGTTTTTTTTATTTGATAGTTATTTATAGTTTATTAATACAATTACAAAATGTAATGGAACTTTGTATTCTAGTTACATTTGGTATAGTTAACAAAATTGATATTTAATAAAATAGAAATTATAAAACTATAATTAATATATTTTTATGTAATATAATATTATATATATATTATATATACACATAAATACAAAAGGCACATTAAAAAATGTAAATAACTGCAGGTATATGCAGGATTGTAATTTTCATAATATAATTTTACTCAAGTGTTGTTTAAAAATGTATTTCTTGCATAACTTGTCTGTGGAATATCAACCTAAATCTATCTAAATGAAATAAATAACCATTACATTTGTATCACCTACTTAGTTATAATTTTTTAGTCATTAGTTTACTATACCTATATTATATAGGACGTGTGACGTGTCATATACTTGCATTATAACTATTATAAAAACATAATTTTTTTTTTTTATAACAGTAATTTATACCGTGAACATAGAATTAATTAAGTGTTTTGGGGTTAGTATAAAACACAAATATTAAATGTTGTATACAGTTAGATCACCATAATAGAATATTCACTGGTTTTTTGGCGTTGTTCCCCGTACTTGAGACATTATACGAATATATAGAGTATTATGAGATCATTGCTGTATAGTCCCTAAAAGGGATAAACTTTAATCTCATTCCTGGACCCTCGACCGTCGTTTATACCTGTGATCACAATGTTACCGCAAAACAGCTTCAGGTTTTTTTCCATTAGCTTTAAAAATTTTCCCAATGCTTAAGTAGCATTTTGAAACTCTGGCAATCAATAAGTTCTCAAATTTAGTGATTAGGATTAAAATAAGCACATTATATATGAAATTGTACGTAGGTATTTAAGGCATTTTGATTTAGGATGATTTTAAGTCAATGCAAGCATTTTATAGCCAGCAAATGTTTTTGTTTTCTATATTTCATATATCGTAGTATATTCAAGTTGTGGACAAAGTTTCCTATGAATCGTAGAGTTTATTCTGAATACTAAAATATCAATACTTCTACCAAAATGGGCATTATTGTTTGACCTGAAGATAGTACAAATATAATTTTGCATTCAATTCACATGCAAAATGTTGTCATATGGTAAATGTATATATAAGGAATAATAATAGTGAATAATGTGACCGAAGAGAATGGAATGTCGCCAGAAGGGCGTTCAGATTTTTTTTTCACCAAACAATTTTTTTTTCATTTTCACCAAAATTTTTATTCAGTTAGAGTCCAACTTATAATAAAAGCGTTTCTTTATGATTAGCCCTGAGCGAAGAATTAAAGAAGATAATAAAAACAGATTTAAAGGAGATAAGGTTTATATCAACTTTTTTAAAATTTTTCATTCATTATTTATTTTATTTTCACACCTTTTTGCTTTTTACAAGAATATTTTTTTATATATACATGTACATATAAATATTATTATTATGAATCATAATACAAAATGTCAATCATAGATATAATATATTTACTACATATAACAAATATGGTGATCATTTAAAATACTAGAAGTGCATTGCTTTAGATTATTTCTATTTGATTATCAAGAAAAAAAATTATGTTATATTATAAGGTGCAAAATAGTTTATATATATATTTAATATAAATATTAAATGCATTGATTTATTCTGCATATATTTTATAAATACGGTTAATTTATATTTATCTAACACAAATCAATTCAAAAATCTTAAACAATTTATTGTACTAATCAGTAATCGCTTATTAAATGTAATCATGAAAAATGACAATCTTCTAGATTAATATTTATGACAGCCGCATATATATGTTATGGTAAAAGTATGAACACCGGTGAAATCTAGGATTTGCTGGTAAAACCTAGAATAAACTATACAGTTTGACCATTAATAATATAAACGTGTGTAATTAATTAATAATACTAGTAATAGCTAATGTACGTAGTACTTTAGTGTTCAAATAATAATAATTATTATTTTTGAGTCAATGCATAATATTGAAATTAATATAAGAGAATAAATCAAGGGAAAAAATATCACACAACTAATAAACAATTTGGAAATTCACCAACACTGGTTATTTATCCTAAAATTTTTCAAACATAATTTATACAAATTAGAAATAAAAACTACAAAAATCATTTGGGATTTGACCAAACTATTTTATGTACTCTAGGTTTTATCGGTATTCGTACTTTTACTGTAACATATATTATGTATTCATCGAGTGTCAAATAACAATTAGAATAAATTAAACATATTTACAGAACTGACTGAAATTGAAAAATATAAAGATTTCAGAATAGTTAGAATAATGAAGAAATATTATACGACTTGTATCTTGATGCAATATATTTATTACTTTCAGCCGTCAGCCAAGTACAGTAGTAATTTTTTTTTGTAATTCTCTTTGAATATTTTTATTAAATTTCGAATTTCAGTTAGGACACATTGATTTTTGTTCTACATAACTACATCTTTAAAATATTTAAATATGGTTATATTTATTTATTTTAGATTGGGGAAATTTAAGTCAATAAAATACGAGGGTACACTAAAAAGTAATGTACATATACTTGTCGAATGCAAACAAAGACAAATAACAAGATCAGGTAGAAAGAATATTAAAGTATAACGCTTAAGGTTAAAAATCATATATTTATTTTTCAAAGTATAACAAATTTCTCACAACGTGTAACAAGTTTTTTTATCCTGTTACTAAAAAATTCTTTCGACTTCTCTCAAACCTAAGATGTGATAACTGACTTTTTCATTTATCAAGATATTATGATTAACATTGAGTAAATAAAATATAAAAATAGCAAGGTGCAATCGGGGGGGGGGGGGGGGAGTAAAGAAAGTGTGGAGTCTATTCCAACTTCAGGTTTTGTAGAAATTTAGGCTACGGTGAGATTTGTGGATGTACGTTATCAATGTTATCATATTTCAAGATAATTGGCGTCAGACTATCTCTAATCCAATAACTCGACGTCAAAGGTGTTTTAGAATCTCCATGTATTTAAAAAAAATTACCGTTAACCCTCACTCTATATAATCAGTCACATAAACTTGGTATGCATTCCAAAACACAGTCAAAATGAGTTTTTTTGCGGATAGTTGTAGTTTGAATACAATTTATCAATTTAATATAGACTTATAAATAATATTTTCACCATGAAGATCCTCTAAATAATGATGAATTTCAACATTTTCAACAGTTGAAAATTTTGATAACAGTGCGTTGCTTAATTTGTTGACATTCTGTTCTTTTTTTTACAAAAACGTGTTCATTAATTTTCAGCTTACCCTCGTAAATTATTATTAATAAAATAAAATGTTGGCTAATTTCAAGCATAAATTAAACTCTGTTCTAGTAATCTAACCACGATTGTCTAGATTTAGATAACTATGACCCCCCTCCAAGTATTATTATTTTATATTAAGTTAAAAATCTATTAAAATTGTTTTGTGGTAATTCAAGAATAAAATAAGAATCATAGGTATTTTAATTTTCAATATGTTGTTAAAAAATATTTTGTTTGATAAAAATTGTATGAAATGTAATACAAGGGTTTTTATAAGTTGTTAATTTACTAATAAAAAATATACATAATCACAAACTTATTTTATTAACCTAAAAATAATAACTTTAATAATATTCATAAAATCTCAAATATTTGAAAATTATTTTATAGTTAAAACTTATGAAAATTATTTTTTTATTCAAAGATTTAAAAATTTAATACAACACTTAAAATTTTGATAAGTTTTTCTTGTTATTACAAAAAAAGAATAAAGAAGGTTTACCGGGAAGTTACATTCATTTTTTATGAGCTTTTGGAATCAAATTTTTATTTATTTGGATATTTGTCCGTAAAATAACTATTTTTCTTTATACTGTTTCTGATATTTTGTTGTAATTAAAAACAAATGTCCATAGACTTTTTAAATTTTCACAAAATGTTCAAACTATTTTCTTTTTATAAACATCTAAAGTATTTTGACTTTTTTTGAATTAAATAACTTATAAAATTATAAACTATGAGTATAAGCATGACTTATTTTCAGTTTTTTTAAGTTTTCAATTATTGTTACAACATTTTTTTATTAAGAGTCTGAAAATTTAGTACAAGGTTTCATGTAAGTTTTTATTATAGTTATTTGAAAATATTAAAAATATATCGACATAAAAAATAAATAAAATTATCCTATCGTAATAATAATAAGTAATAGTAAAATAAATAACTTTATTAGCGATAAAAAAAACTTATCGTGAAATGTACACAGTGATATAAGCTTATGGACCGTTTTCGTTCAGAATCGTTTTTCGAATACAATGATATTTTATTGAATTCAAATTGAACATATCAATTATAGTAATTCGTTTAATAACTATTGTACAGTAGAGTGATACTTACTGGCTCGATTTTTTATTTGTTGAATACCTCTGACTAAATTATTATAGTTAATAATAATTTTGGTTTATTAATGTATTTTTATTACTGTAGTAAATTCATATCTGTACAATTGCAGTATTAGTATATATTTTCTAATTTAGATATTTTATATTTCTATTTGTTTAAGTAATGTATTATATTATTTGTTCAATATTTATAAAATAAATAAAATATTTAATTGTTAAAACCACATTTTAAAGTATAAAGTTTTTGGAACGTCTAAAGCTTGGTATAATTTGTTATGAACTGAAATAATTAAGCGTGGAACTTTACTCCCTGGATAGTCGTTTGGTTAAAGAGAAACTCGTTTTTATAAACATATTTTTTCGTATAATAATAGGTAAGGAAGTTTTTATTGCTGTAGAAAAGATGTTTGTAAAACCATTCTTGAAATTATACTCTAAAAATGATAGCAGTACCTAATTTTAATGTACAAGATTCAAGATTACTTAAATATAACATTTTTATTCTCTTAAAGTACCATTACTATTATATTTTAGTCTCAACACCTTTATTATAACGCGTATGTAAACATACATAAATTACCTAATTATAATTTACATTCCTTAATACAATGTTTGTTCTAATAAGTACGCATATATTAGTGTTAACTACCTGCATGAATCCTCCTTGACAATATGTTCCATTGACTAATACTCCAAATTTAAATTTTTTAAATCTAATTCGAAGAATATAGTCCTTGGGAATTCCTTTAAATGAACGAAATCTGTACGAACAAAAAAGTGGTTTGCCAAAATTCGATGATGTTACTTCTGGACTAGTAATATCTTCATAGATATCAACAGTCTTATTGCAATGGTCTATTCTACCTGAAAAATAAACAACAAATTATTATGATAGTTTAATATTAATAAAGTTTATTGATTTATAGTTAGTTTTTAGACAAGTTTTTTTGAAAAAATTTCTTGTGTGTAACATTTTACCATATGTTTAGAGTAAGGTTCATTCAAATAATAAATAGAACATGAAACAAATACTTATGAGCAGGTTCTAAACTAGGTACTTTAGAAGAAACTAAATATGAATGCGATGTCTCTGTCTTATAAACGTATTATATAGAACATATTACGTTCTAAATGATCCATTTAATTTTGGTATATTTAATATTAAGTTGAATTAACTTACTATAAAAAAATATTATCTAGTGGATTTTTATAGGTTTTCTTGGTATTTTAATTATAAAGCGAGTTATGAGCGTTTTAAAAATATAATTCGTATGTAGAAAATATTTTGTATATATAATTAAAACATATTTTGGATAATAAGTTTTCGTAAAAATATTTATAACTATATTGTCGTTTGTTAATTTATTGGATTAAAATGAAAAATAATTTACTCAAAAAATTGTCTTTTACAGATTTATATCTGTAAAACTTTACTGTAAAGTGTTAAAATATAAAAAGGGTACACAATTTGCATTAATTTATTCTAAAGATGTGAGATTTTTGAGAATGATTAATAGATGGTGAATCGCCCCTAATAAATTAATCATTTGCTGACTCAATTTAAATCAACTAAGCTTTGTTTAGCATTTATTATATGTTAAAACTTAAAAATTTAAACCTGTAACAAATAAAAACAATTTATCTTTGTAATTATATACTTATATATACTTGTATTTGTATATATTGTTACACAAATTATTTTTATAGTTTCTACTTTAATTTATTTTTTAAATACATCAAGATATTTAATTAATATCTTTTTTTAATTAACCTAATTGTAAAGCGTTTTTAATTTTCAAAATGTGGTAGGTAAATGTTGTTACTGCTTTGTTGATGTAAAATGTTACTGCTTTGTTACTGCTTTGTTGTGGTTTGTAAATGTTGTTACTGCTCTGCTGTACATTAAGTGTCAAGTGAATCACTGTAATGTGTGTGTTAAATTTGAATTTAATGATATATCGTTGTATATGAAAAAAAGGTTTAAATAGAGATAATTTATTAATTTAAATCACTAATTTTATTTCATGATACGTTTTTATACATATAATAGCTGTTAAATAATGTTTTTTAATTTTGGTATTATGCTACCATAATACTAAAATTAAAATTGATAAAATTGATTAAGGAAAGCACTGGACATTTTTTACTCTTGACCCACTCAAGTTATTTTTATTTAAATAACAAACAAAATATATGGATTATTAACTACAATAATTATTAAACAATTCTTTTTTATTCTTAAAACTTATAAACACATTTTTTGTCTACCTCTAGTTATGTTTAAATATGCATTTAATACAATAGGTAAAATGAAAACTGTTGATGAGTTTGTTATTTTAAATACAAATTAAAAAACAAAGATAATAAATTAACTTTGTTTTTAAAGAATACTAATTATGAACTAGAGCTTTCATTGTATAATTTTGTAAATAATTAACTGTAACTACATATTTTCTCAAAGCATATAATCTTAGTTACAAATAGGTATCATAATTTGTTATACATTTTATTTTAATGAAAAACTTTAATTATATGTACAAAAACATGTAAGTTAAAATGTAGGAATATTTTTGTTAAAAAAATATTCAATATGTCATTACACTAAAATTTTAAATGTAAATGCAAAAACATCATTATTTTATAATCTAAAATACTCAGTATAATAAATGAAGTGTAAGATTTTTTTTTTTTTTTTTATGTATTGATTATTGTTTGTGTAAATATTTTGTTCGAAAATATTAATTATTACACACATTATAGTTAAAAACTTAAAAATATTAAAATATTAAATAATATTTTTATTGAAGTATAATTCAAAATTTAATTTTAAAATTACAAAATATTTTAAGTGTTCTGTTTAAATAACATTTAAAATCCTTAAAACTGTACAAAACATGTACAACTAAATATATTTTGTGTATAAATCTAATCGAATTAGGTACTGCGTGTAAATTATATAAATTATTATTATTTTTATTCGTATTATAATATATACCAGATACCTACTGACAATGAACCGTAATAATTGTTTTAATAAATTAATAATTTATACCAGGGTTTACGTTTGAAAAAAAATTTTGTTTATCGTTATTTAGAATTTAAACGTTATTCTACTTTTGCGTTTTTCGTTATTTAGAATTAAAATTTTAATATATTTTATAAATTATAACTATTAAATAATTGGAAATTAATTATTTAATTTAATGATATACTATAATTAACGTTTGGCATTATGTTTTGTTTTATGATATATCATATATTTTGTTAATTGTTATGTTTTGTTTTGTGTTATTAAACTATTTATGTTTATCGTTTTCCGTTATAATTACGTTACAAATCTCAATGTTTTTTGTAAAATTTATCGTTATAATCATAACGTTATTATAAAGTTTACAAGCCCTGATTTATATACATGTATAATACATATATTTTATAGACATCAATTTAATTCCATATCACATAATATTATACGGTTGATATTATATTAATTTAAAAATGTGTATCTATATTTTGTGTACAGAATTGTACTATACTGTTTTATTTACAGATTGATTCGCTAAGCATGCCCATTCATTTTTTTCAGTAATGCAATACATCAAAATCTGATTTTTGATTTTTTAGTTTAATATAAAATTATATTTTCAAATGCTCTAGATTTTTGTATTATTTGATGAGTGTTTTATGAAGATTCAAATTTCTATTTTTCAAATGACAACCCTTATTTTCTACTGTGAATTATTTAGTGAATAATTTTTGTGAAAATATTTATGTATTAAATAAAATTTAAAATAGTAATTTTTAAATTATTTAACTTTGTATACGAAAGATAATTTATTTATTTATACAGGGAGTTTTTAAAATTGATTTGGTCACTTGTAAGTAATGTGTACTTATTATGATAGCCAAATGAAGATTTTTTTTTGGATTTTTTTTTCTATCTTAAAAATCTGGGTTTTTAGAATATTATCTTAAATATAAAAATAAAAACTCCAATTGTTTTTTTTTTCTGCAAAATTTTCATATGATCGAGATGTCACATCATTTTTACGCTTGTTGCACGTTTTCACGTTCAAATCACCGACAAAAAAAAAAGTTGTGTGACACGTCGATTTATATGAAAATACTGCAACATAAATACTGGTGGTAGTTATTTGTTGTCATTAAACATACATGATTAATTATCACATTGTTTTAAATTGTCAACTAATTACAATAATGAAATAATAACAAACTTAGGGTGAATAGAACCTTAAATGATCACATTTATTATAATATAGTCATTTTTATCAGTAATATCATAATTCATAAGTTAGAAAAAAACTAACTATTTGTGTATTTAATACAGAAATTTCAGTTTTTGGGTATCACAGTTGCATAATTATTTTTATTCTATATGATAAACATTCTATTTTGTATTTATTATTAGTGTGCCTAATATTATAGGTACTTTTGATGAGAATTAATAATCTAGCTGATATCGTTCGTCAAATAAACTTGGAGTTTATAACATCGTGGTATGAAAAAGTGTATCAAAGTTAATAGAGGTCACATTGAAAAACTTGTGTAGATAAAAATTGATTTTCAAAATAAAGTGTATTTAATTTGATTACTTTATAACCTAAAATATTGTGTTAATTAATCATATATGTTAAATTATAACAAATAAATACCACCGTTTATCTTGTAGTGTTCTAATACAAATCGACGTGTCACACCATTTTTTTATTTTAGTCGGCGATTCGAGCGTGAAAATTGCGTGACAAACGCAAAAACGATATGACGTCTTGATTCGTATGAAAATTTTGCAAAAAAATAACTAGAATGTTTATTTTTATCTTTATAATAATATTCCAAAAATAATTTTGAAAAAAACCCAGATTTTAAAGATAGAAAAAAAATTTCAAAACATTTTTCAATGGATTACAACAGCGAGTACACATATTATATAGTTGCAAGATCATTCATTTCAGAAATACTTGGTAATTGATCAATGATAATTGATTTAGCTAATATGAGATCTTTGGTGATTTGGATATTTTATTAGGTAGGTAATTTATATTAATCTATCAATATTTATATTTATTAAAATTATCTAAATATTATAAATAATAGATTAGATTTTACATTTAATTTATAATTTTTTTAAACCATTATTAAGGTTTATTATCTTTAATACAAAACTTTCCTTTTAACAACTAAAAAATTATTCTGACTAGTTTTTTATTAGGTAAGTCAATATTTAAAAAAAATTGATGGGTAGCCATTAAATAATTTACAAAAGAAAAGAGAGGTTTTTATTAAAAAAAAAAAAAAAAAGCATAAGTTTATATCTACATAATATAACATTCTTCAAATCATAAAAAAATTTCAAAGATTTGAAAATATGGTCTAAATTTATTTTAAAATATAATTTTTGCAAGGGAATTTTGCAAAAAAAAATGGACTTGATAAATCTACGGATATATTATATGCGCCATAAACATTTCAAGAAAAAAAAAATAAAATTTGGGCCATTTCTAAAAACTAATTTTGGTAATTGCTACATAAAACTAGATAAAAGAGTATTGTGTAATTTGCACTATCTTGTACTAAAAAAATTGAGGACCTTAAAAATTGGGGATATCGAATAGAAAAACGTTGCTAATATATAGAAAAGCACGGAGAGAGATTGTAGAAGTGACAATGGGCCCGAATGGCTGACATAATAGACTCAAAAATTTCCAAAAATCAAAATAAATAAAATCATTATTAAATGAAAAATTGGGAATGAGTATGCTTGATGAATCATCCTGTTTGTACAAAATACAAACATAATAATATGCAATATCATTATTTATATGTATATTATGTACACAATTCACGTATATAATATAATATTGTATATTATTATTGGATAAATGTATATCAAAAAAAAAAAAAAAAAAAAAATAGCAAACGCGCGATCTGTGTTATTAGTGTGTTATTAGTTTTTTTTATGGTTGAGAGCACAACGTTGTAGTAACTAAAATGTGCTATGTGTGTATCAAGTTACTATAATATTTTATATACATTATTATTTATTATATTATACATATTTATGATGCATGTGAATCATAAATTATGATTCACATTGTGTACATACACAGCAATTAAAATGAGCGCCCTTATTTATAAACATCATAGGCGTATAATATTGTATTACTCTATGTCTCTATAGTTTGCCAAACAATACACGCTATGTCGTTATGTGATAGGTGTTCGTGTTCCACCCAAACGTGCACATAACATAATAAAAATTATATAATGCGTATATATCTGTTATTTTATAATATAATTTATTGTTATTAATTAGAACTCACAGCCCGTAGGTGATGGGAAGGTGGATTGTATAAGTGGTAATATATACGTAATAGTAATATTTTTAAATAAAATTATATTAATTATTTTATATCCTGAACTGGCGAGAACTCTATTGGTGTGCATTTCCCACAGGATGTTCTAATAATTATTATACGTACCTATTAATATGTATAACGTCCCTCTGCATTTAACTACTTTTGCTATGAATATCCTCTTATTCCCCGCCACCAAATGTGTCAATAAATGATGTAGCTTATAACTTATTATAATATTTAAAATGTTGATAATTAATTTTCCTATGCTTTTTTAACTTTATTATAGTGAAGACATTTTAATTTTTTCTGAACCTAACCTAGTCTAACTTAACCTATACGTAATATATATACAAGTGTGTGTGTGTGTGTGTGTGAAATTAGTTTTTTTTTTATAACATACTCAGAAACTACTAGACTGATTCCAATAAACATTATATTAATACATTTCCTAAGTCTTGGAGGGTGTTATAAGTTTCTTTTTTTACCCTTATAAGTTGTTATAGAGTGGTTCATGTATGAATTTTATTTTAGCTTATGAACATAAAATAGTTAATTATTATTGCATATAAATTTAAGCTGTAGGTTTCTGAATTGCAGAAATAAAGATATATAAAAATAAAAATTGTATACACTAACCAGTAACCACCCTGCTATGGGTTTCTGTGGGATATGTTTAAATAAACAAAATAATGTTTAGTTTATTGCTTTTTTCACAACAATAGGTAAAGTTCATTCCTTATAGCTTTTAAACTCAAAAATTGCCAGATCGATTAAAATGAAAGTTTCAAAATTCAAGGAAATTTAGAGAGTAATTTGAACCAAGTTTAAAACATATCAAGAGTTATATAAAATGCTCCTCTGGAAAATTATCCATTTTGATTGAATTAGTTCTCGAAGCGGGATAAATGACCGATACAAATTTGCCCGTGACTGGAATACACTAAAACCGAGATACACCAATATAGCGCCATATATTAGTTTATTTTTTCCAGGGTAAAGTCGGGTTATAAAGTTGGTATGATATAAAATATATTGTAAAATTAATTTTTCAAATAATTTACTCGAAAAGTACGGAAAAGTACGAGTAATACAGGATAAAATATATATTTTTAGTGTGACAATGGATTATTTTGTAATACTATTATTATATAACTATCATATAGGGACCAGGCGGAGCAGTCACACGGTATCACTGTATGTTACTCGTTTAGCCGCTGTTTAAATTATACACATCCGTATTTTTATTTCATGAAAATCCAAGCTGAATAGGTAACAGAAAAGAAATAATTTTTTTTTATTAGTTTTGCTTTTTCTCAACATTCTGTACTTATTACAGTGTCTATAGCGGCTCTTGAAGTAAATTTTCGTGCTTTTCATTAACTGTTATAACATAACGTATATGTATGTAGTGTTTACTTATATAAAAGTGCAAATGGTTTTTCCGATTCCCCAAGTTATTTTATGCCATAGTCAATTTGTTTTTTCGGGTGCCCATTGGTATATTATTTGGTTTGATTTTTTTTTTTTATGTCTTTTTTGAGAGTAGAAATGTTCCATATATTATTAAATTAGGATAAAAAATTTTCACTTACACACATATACTATATGCAACACTTTTTGATATGCGTGTATGTCCTATATACATAGTCGCAAATGTACAATTTTTTTTTTTTGTATATGATAGACAGCGCGCAAGTCAAAAGAGCCCTGAAAAGGGATGTTTTTGACGAAAAGGCCAGGAGGTCAAAGGATGTCTGGTTGTTGATGTGATGCTATTTGGTTTCATGTGTTCACTGTAAAAATTCGCAGTTCAAATCCTTTGAAAAATTCGAAAACACACTTCTCACCGCGGAGATCACGTAAAGGTATAGCATCTCCTCCCCGAATTGTACAATGAACGTCACACACATATGATGTATATATAATATCTTCGTGTATATTACGTGGCGACCAGTACGTATAAAGTTCTGATTACATTAAATCAAATTGGATGGATGAATCACGGCGGGGATGTGTAAACATATACGCAAGTCTTAAAGTGCGTTTATAGCGTTTGTTGGTATATGGTCTGAAAGACACCGTTACGGTGGTAACAGGCAATGCGAATAAAATAGTATTGTACGAGTGTGCAGTGCTGAAGAAAGAATAAGAGTTTTGGAGACTAGTTTTAGAAAGTGAGTGAGACAGCGTGTAATAGTTTTTAACGTGAGCCCGTAGAGATTGGTAGGCAAAAGCATTTGAAGAAAAAAACTTTAATACAAAAATACGAATTTTAACGGGAGTCATATCACCACCACTGGACCGAACACAGTTTTTGCAAATCACATTTCACACCTGCGGCGATCGCATTAACGCCGTTCCACCCACACTTAGTATCAGCAGTTTATTGCGTTTATACCTCACACACACGCGTGCGAGTATTTTTGTATCATGTAAGAGATATACAGAGTGATTTAGTGATCATATCACTCCCTTTTTCTCAATAGTTTAATTATTTAAAAATTTTAAATATAGTAACATGGGAACGTGTGTATAATTTTATAATTTACCTATATAGCGCTCCAATAGTTCCTTCGCCTCTATAATTATTACGTTATACGTATATACATTTATTTTGATACGTTGTCGATCTAATTATTTATAATTTAATATAATTTAATTAAATATATTCAAAATATTACACATCAGTATAAAATAGGTTATAACACGTGTCATGAAACCAATCAGGGAAGAAATTGACCTGTTGGGTTTTATAATTTTTGTATCGTCGGAAAAAATCCAAACGTACATAATCTTTGTTAATACAGTCGATTCCGCTTAATGAAGACACTGGTTAATAAGGAGAACCGCATAATAGAGATAATTCTTCAATTATGAAAACAAATATATACTTGTAGAGTAAACGTTCACCACTTATTTGGGTTACGAATCTTTATAATTGGGGCATTTTTATCGAGTATCACAAAAAATAATACGTAAGAAATAAAGTAATATTTACAGTTTTTTTTTTTTTTAAATAAGATAAAATACATAATAAAACAATAAAAAATATGTGTATCGTGTATGTACATTGTATTTTATATGTAGATATTTATTTTTATAAATAATTAGGTTATAATATAATGTTTTTCTTTTTGTATTATTAAATAATTTCTATAATTGTATGTAACTTGTAAAAATAAAAATATATAAAAAAAATCAGTATCTCAACTACTTTATGTATTCGTTTTTGTATTTCGGGTTATTGGGACAACCACTTTATTAGGACAAAATAACATGCAAGTGATGTGTCTTAATAAAGCAGAATCGACTGTAGTATACGTATTTCTAATAAAACCTCATTTTCACTATTCACAGAACATAAAAATATTTAATGTACATTATTTTTCAATTAAAAAAATTATATTATTCATATCTACTTTTATTATTAATATTATAACTCGCAATGCAAAAGGATCTTATCTACTCCTTCATGTGTATAATAAATTAACTGTATCTATCACGTGGACGAAATAGTATCCATCAGTATAGTACAAATATAATATTTAAAATATACTACGTGGTGGCGTTTATACTCGTAATATTGTAGAGATTGTATTTTGTTATTTTTATCGTATTGGCTGGTTTGCGGTTTTTCTATACACAGTAATACACACACATATACACATTTACTTAACACGTTATTTGGAAAATATTTGCATCCCTTGGTCCTGGAATTCATTATATTATATACTTTATGCCATTGCCCTTAACCTTTACCCCGAAAAATACGTAAATATAGATTATAGGTATATCCGTTTCCGAAGTTATATACCTACCTACTATCTATTCATATATATATATATATATATACATAATATAATATTCTTATTTTAATATTTTTTATTTATATACTATGTAAAACGCATAACATGTACTATAATAATATACCATATTTTTTTGGAATACCATAACATTTTTTGGAAATACATTTAAATATTTACTGATGTTTCATTTTTGTGAACTTATTCTTAAGAGCTGAAAGGACGCAAAACCTGCACGTATTGTATCCTTTTCTTAAAGTACATACCTTCAGTATAGAAAATTGCAAACCAATTTTTGTCATAATTTTCAAAATAAATGCAATTTATTTATTATCAAATTTAAGATAAAAAGTTGTATTATCAAAGGAATATATTATTTGCCATATCACTTTTAAATTAAAATATCAATAAAATCCTATGAGATGACCTAGAAAATATTCTCATCATTTGGTTGATTATAGGTCAATTCTTTCTAATATTTAAGCTACCAACATTAAATTAATTTTGGGGTACGTAAATCGGAAACAATACATACATGTTTGGTGTTCTTTTACTACATACAGTATTAAAATACTATATAACTTGAGAACACTGATTTTTTTTTCTATTGTGTGAAAACACAGTGCTTTAAAAATGAATAATGTAGATGGTCTAAAAATTATTGTCAGACAATATCATCAGTGTTAAAATATAAGTTGCATTTACGCATGTCACCATAAAATTACACCATCTGACGGGCTATGTCAAAAATACAAATATGACATTTACTTTATACTATTAAAATAATTATTTGATGTATAAATTATAAAAGTATATTTTTAAAAAATTTATATATTTCTTCATATCAATTCTGTAGTATTAAGTATCGTTTTAGAATTATTTTACAGGGACAATTAAAACTAAAAACATTAAAGTAGTAAAAATAAAATATAATATAATCTGTAATTTAAATTGTTAAGTTCTGAATAAATATGCATTATTATAATTTATAATATGATAACTGGAATAAACATATGAAAAAATTCATGATAAAATATAAAAATTCAAATAAAATTACATTATCCTAGCCCCATCCATTTACAATTTTTGAACATTTTCTTCACTAATATTTAGTATAAAAAATTGTATAAATATGTACAACAATTTTCAACATTTATACGATTTTAGTTTTTTAGTTATTAAAAAAAAGTAGTGGGTGGGCCTGTGATGTGATTTTAGCTTCATCTATCGTTAAAAATTATGTATACCTACGTAGGTTTATCTACACCATAATTTAGTAAGTAATTTGTATGAATGAGTAAGATTTTTTTTATTATTTTAATAGGTTTTAATCATTTTATGAAAAAAAATAAACTTCATAAATTAACGAATCATAGAATTTGAAAACTAAATTGTATTCAAATATTTTAAAAATTTATTTTTTCTTAGTCATTCAAGAATTAATTCAAAGTATAAATAGTTTGTAGCAAATATATCGCAAAGTTTTATAAGTTTTTGATATTATATACAATTAAGTAATTTTTAAAATGCCTTTATCTAGTATGATTTTTGAAAATAAAAAATTGTTGGTTATGCACACGTTGTTATATTTTGTTTTTGCATATTTAAAAATATTAATATTTTGTATACATCAAAATGTTAAATTTGTATTACAACATAGGGTTCAAGTAAATACCAAAACTTATCTATTTAAAGTATATTGTTATGATCTATATTAGTAATAATCAACCATAACAATACAAGTAATACTAGAGAAAAATGTATAAATTAATCTGAAACAATGTTTAATAATAATGAATTAATATGAAAATATAAAGAAATATATAATACATATTTTAAAAAAATATACTTTTATAATTTATATATCTAATAATTTTTTTAATTGTATGAAATAAATACCATGTGTATTTTAAACATAGTCCGTCAGATTATATGATTTTATAACATTAAGCATAAATGTAAATTATGTTTAAACACTTATGTTTACAATAATGTTATAGAATTTTAGAGATTATTGATTTAGTTATTGAAAAATTTTTTTTAGAATTTCCATGTATTTTATTTTAGCGTATTTCAACTATAACGCAACGTAATACTAGAAAATTGTGTTTTATGTTGTTTTAAAATATATTTTACATATTTACGATTGCATAAATTAACTTTTGATATTTGATTTATTGTGAATATTACAATTTTCTATGTGGTACGTATATATATCGAGAGTCAAGGCGTTATTTATGTAAGAGAACATATTATTTTAGATTTTCAGTGAAGCGAGTAATAGATATATGAATTTTATAAATAGGTTTTTTCACTATCTAAAATATTGAAAATATTGTCAAGATGGGGGTTTTTTTTAAAAATATTTTTCTAGCAGTTTCTTCAAGTTCAAGAAAAATGAACTAAAAACATTGAATTATCTTTTAGAATTAGTGTATATGTCGCATCCACATAGTGAAACCACTCATTTCATGAACTGGATATCCAGATCGTGAATTTTGACGAAAATACATTATATGGACATCCATTTCATGAAATGGACAATACCTATATCGTGTTTTTTGTGTAATTATTATTTTATTATATAATGGTTCATAAACTATCATTATACATTTATATGTATATTATATTTTATTATATAAATAATTATATTTTAACAAAAATATTTTTATTTTATTTTTCACGATTGATTATGACATTGACTGTTACAAAGCATACTTTTTAATATCAATAAAGATAATAATGCTTTATCCGTGATCTATATTATATGAGGCTATTGGAGAGATATCAAATTTAATTTCGGTAATTTCACATCCGATATCATATGAATGTTTCTTTATCGGATATTTAGATGACAGTTGACGGATACCTATGTAACTCCTAAGTTGTTCACAAAATAACATTTAGTGAGCGTTTGTGTATAACATAGTTACTATTGTGTTTGCAGTTTATACGTGTACCTATTTATTATGAAATAATAAATAGGTAACAGTCAATGTCATAATAAATCGTAAAAAATAAAATAAAAATATTTTTGTTAAAATATAATTATTTATATAATAAAATATAATATACGCATAAATGTATAATGATAGTTTATGAACCATTATATAATAAAATAATAATTACACAAAGTACACGATATAGGTATTGTCCATTTCATGAAATGAATGTCCATATAATGTATTTTCGTCAAAATTCACGATCTGAATGAATTTCACTATCAGTTCATGAAATGAGTGGTTTCACTATGTGGATGCGACATATATTTTGACTTTCCGCTGAACCTGTCTCATAATCGTCTTTCAAATCTAATGATTTATTATTGATCTTTCAAGTTAAAATTACAGCACTTCATACTATCATTTATTCAGTCTCAGTTTAGTCTTTTCGAGTTATTTTTTTAAATTTGTGCATCGTATATAGTATCTAGTTTGATTCTGTTATTAATCTGTATTTTAGGTATACATAACTTAATAAATATAATATAAATGTTTGGTAAATAGTAGTCAATAAGATAAATATAAGACATAGATTTAATAGTATATTTATTATCTTGTATTTTAAGCTCTAGTAATTATGAAACAAATATAAAAACAAGTTCTTTAATAATCGCTAATAAGTTCAATTTACTTATTCTCGATTAAGCGTGTTTAATTTTCTGACAAACTTTTCACCACATTACCGTTGTTCATTTTAATGAAATAAAATTAATGAAAGAGGATGACATTAAGGACAAAAAATGTTGGGTCTAAAATCATCGGTGTAAAGGAAGGGAGAAATTTAAAGCGTTCTAATCCTGACAAACGATTGCTCGAATCTCTATAAAACACAATGTATAAAGCAACTTTTCATTCGATCGCTTGAAATGTAATTAATTTACGGCTTTTAAACGTTTGTGACAAATTAGCTGAGGTAAATATATAATGAATTTCACCAGGGACATAAAAAATTACCCATTTTGAGCAGTATAATATTATATACTATACCTAGCATTTCCTTTAATAAATATTTATTATACATCATTCGTAAAAATCCAAGTGTCTTATCCGATATTTTTTTTTTTTTTTTTACTGACGATTTACATATAAAAAATACTGTTCAACGATAATTTTAAGCTATTAAAATTAACCGTTTATAATAAACTATAACTGACTAACTGACTTATTTAAAAATGTAAGTAGACATTAATAATGTTAATTTTATTGCTCTATGTTTAATGTATTTAGGTGAGTGTTACATAATTTTGACTTTCACAACTTAAACGTAGAGAATTAGTTTCTTTATTATATAGTCATGCATAGATATAATAAAAATAACTAATAAATGTAATCAATAACCTACTATAAAGGTGACAACTTTCATTCCTAGTTTTAACATTTTTTTTTAAATGTAGATATGATATAATTATTGTTAATTATACATGATAAAAAATGTATTATTAATTAATCCAAAAGAAATGTATTTAATTTTTTTCAGCATTATTTAGTTTTAATACAATAATTAATAATAATAAGAGTTGATACGTATACCAACCAAGTTAAGCGCGTATCTGGTATATAGCGTTCCTAGATTAATATAATAAATAATAATACATACAATTTTTATACAGTTTTAAATTAACTTAATTTTCTAGGTATGCAATAATATTGATTTAATAATAGTACTAATATTAACACCAAAGTTTTTTTAAATATTTATATTTACATATAAAGACTTTTTATAATTTGATCGATACACACATTCTCATCAAGGTCATTAACTATTTTATTAATTGTATTATTGGTTTCACTAGATCAAATTCCACATAAACTTTTTATTAAATTCTTTTAATAATTTTCGACATTGTTGACTATAATATAGTCTTTACCAAGTATCCGGGGGAACTTCTTGAACTAGTTAATACTGTATAATAGGGTTTTATGTACTTAACTGTTATACTATTTATTATTTCTATGACCGTGTGTCATTGTATTGATTTAATAACTATTTGTCTAATATATATTTTATAAAGATCTAGATAATATGTTTGTATGGTTAAATAACTCGGCTGATGTATATGTTGGTGGAAGAGAGTAAACTACTTTTATTATAATTTTTTGGGTAATATGTACTGTATTTATATATGATCTATTTGTGCCTTCTCAGCATATTATACTATATGATAGAATTTAATTATATACTATCATACAAATTTGTTTTA
The DNA here is from genome assembly GCF_002803265.2 of Melanaphis sacchari. Taxonomy (NCBI): domain Eukaryota; kingdom Metazoa; phylum Arthropoda; class Insecta; order Hemiptera; family Aphididae; genus Melanaphis; species Melanaphis sacchari. The sequence continues at coordinate 145,526 of NW_020271547.1, read as the reverse complement.
TAACTGTTTTATTTAGAAAATGAATTTTTAAAATAAATTAGTTAAACTTAGATCAAATAATGCATCATTTGCTCCTAAGTTTCTTCTAAAGTCATATTGTCCGTCAAATATAATTTTATACCTCTCCAGGTTCTCAAATAGTTGATATTTTACTTATTTTTCTTGGATATTGGCTAGGATTAATGAAATAGATCTATAATAAGTAATAACTATAAGTGAAATCTGTTTTCATGAATCGGTACAATTATTGCTACATTAAATTCATCAACTATCGTACTATTCGTTATACTACAGTATATTAATATAATATAAATATAGATAATATCACGTTGTTTCCTATTTGTTTGATTAAGAGTACAGTAAGGCCATCCGGACCTAATGATGGGTTGTTATTCAGATAATTCAATATACCTATTTATAACTTAACTACTATCAATGGTATTTAGCTTAAAGCTGGATTTCGAGTTCGATAGATTTTTAGTATTAATTTCTGATATAAACTGTTGTTATGTTTACTGTTTGGAAAATTGTTATCTACTAATCTGTTTTCAGTTGCTGCAAAATGCGGGTTAATTATATATTCAAGTAGTCTTGAGGTGATTATGTCGGATAAATATCCTCGAAAATATTTTATTAGCTAAATTAGAAGCCCATTAAAAAACTATACGTCTTATACTCACTTGTATTATGGTTTCATTTTAGTCAACACTTTTTTTAAAAACTGTCTATAATAAGTGTATTTCAGGGATCGATTAATAATTGTATACTTCTTATACTTTTTTTATAGGATATTGGGAAAAATTATTTTCTCCGTAGCTATCATTAATCCTTAATACAAATTAGTCTATTCACAAATTAAGCAAACATATAACTATAGCGGTTATCAAGAATTCTTCTTAAATATTTTAAGCAAAATAATTTATTTTAATTTAAATACATTTTAGTTTGTGTTGCTTATAATTTAACTCATACTTATTGTATAAAATTGAAAAAATTTCATTTGTCTTTTATGGTATTTTTTATGAGTATATTGATCATATACAACTATTGCTACCTCCAAAAAGAAATTTGTATTATAAAGTTTAATATTTACTAGATCTGTTTAAATTGTTATCGTGATTTATTAAAATAGCAATAATAAATATTTACACATACAACGTAGTATAAAATATAATCGAAAACTACTTTTTTAAATAGCAAAAATTATAAATCGTTTCTGTTATTTTGAATCCTCAGAATTATCTAATTTATCTAAATCCCAAAACGTTCGTTATTTATAATCAATTTTATTTCTGTTTTATTGAATGTTCCATTTTTTAATCCACACAATATTAAACTGTTTAATTAAATCTTTTTATTATTTTTAATTATTTTTTTATAAGTTATTATGTACTATTATGATTTCAAATGCAATTGACGTACGTAAGAATAAATCATACAAATAAATTAATATAAAAATATATTCTAAAAACTATTTTCTTTTAAATAAGTTAATATTGAAATTAAATTAATTCACATTTTTATTGTTCAAATATCGATTGTATTGATATAATAAGCATGCAAACTAATTTTTATACCAAACCTATATATTTTAAGTATTTGTTTATTTATTTATTTTTTTTAACAGTTAGTATAAAAAAAGTTTTGATAGTAAAATATTATTTTATCTCACAAATATTAAATGAAAATATGAAATAAACAAGTATAACACAAAGTAAAAACTTTCTTGTCTACTTTGTTGGCTATGCTTACAAATAACTATAAAATTAATAATAATTTTAAATATCATTAAAACATTTTTATTAAGTTCAATAAAATATGGGTTCTTTATTTAATAATATTAATCAAAACTATTGCAATTTCAAATACATAAAATGATTTATATGAGTTATTGAATTTAAGTTTTAATCATAAACATTATGGTTTAATTACAATAAAATAAATTAAGTTAATATTATTTTAGAGATTAACTATTTTATAAGAATTTTATTTATTTTAAATGTTTTTTTAACTTATTCGTAAATTAATAAATTGAATGAAATTAAAAATTATCGTTAACTTAAACATTTATGTAAACTATATTTAATTAATATGTATAGTTGCATTTAAAATGTTATACTTAAAGATAAAATTGTTAAAGAAGTATTAATATACACAGTTATTAAATTTTTATAGCCATTTCAAAGATGGGCTTACAAAAATTATACTAAAAAATCGTTAGTCACTATTTATTTGATAAAAATATTCAAACAACTTGATTAGGTTCATTGGTTACTTAAAAATATCAAAATGTATTGTGAAGTGTTTATTTCTAATGAAAATTGACATAAATAGTATGCATCAGAATTTTTTAGTAGCTTTTAGGAAATTTGCAGAAATAATTTTCCATTATTGAATACTCAAATACCTAAGAATCTATTCAAAATATGAATTTAAAAATTGGTCATATAGTATAACTCATTCAATTTCAGGGGGTATTTCATTATTTATTGAATATAGTTTGAATTTTATAAAATTGATACTGGTTTATATAAATTTTAGTTATCGAATATGAAAAATTAAATTAATTTTAATTTTTTTTTTTTATCATAATAGTATTGATTGTGTAATATGTATAAATCATTAAAAAACTATACCTACATAGATATTAATTAGACAAAAGTTAAACGTTGTCATAAAAAATAAAAATATTAGAAAATTGATTTTACTTTAAAGCAGTTTTCGAAAGAGTTCAAAGAGCTTTATTTTTAATGATAAATAAAAAGTGCTAGTATGGATTTTTAGTCAAAATTTTAAATCTCTATACTATGTCTCAAATAACAATAATCTCAGGTGGCTACTAATTTTTGCTCGGTTCGATTAGACTACAGTCACTGTATCCATTAATTAAATCAGTTTCCGTTAAATTTTGTTTTCAGTTTTCATTTCTAATGTTCAGATGTGACCAATAAATTTTCTACTGTATTATTCTTATCAAACTGCAAGTGGTTATTGGAAAATAAAGTGAAGTTTTCGAGAGCGTAGTACTTGGCTTGTGTTAATCACACCCTTTACTACCGCCATGCGCAAAAGTCTGCGGACCGAGGTTACTAATTTTTGAGATAAAGTACATAAATATTTATTTAAAAAAATTACGAAATAAAACAAACTCAATTTTGTGTTATGTAAATATTATTTTGTTCCATAATTTTATTATTTTATTTTTCTAATTTTTTTTTAAATTAAAAAAATTACTAAGAATATTTGATTTTTAATCAGAAATTGAATCAAAAAATTGGTTTATATTTTTTCTGTTACCTTTTTTAAAAAGAACAAGAATTTTTAACTTTTATCCCTTAAAGGTATAGTTATTGGTAATTAGATCCAATATTTTTTAATACAAATCACTTTCAAAATCAAACATTAAAGCATTTTTATCGTTCCATCTATGATAATACATACAAAAATAAAATATAAAAACGCATGCTTGACACATAGTTGTTAAAGTAAATAGTAATAGGTACATTTATAACTATATTCACAAACCAAAATATTAAATTAAATTGTAAGTGAAACAAAATAACTTATTCATATCCCATAATACCTTATATTGTTAGTTTGAATTTGTATATAGGTTTGTATTATACTGTACTTTAATATTATATTGATAGTTTATATTATTATTTTTATAGCTTTATTAATACATAAAATATTATTATTTTAATTTATACTAAGCATACAATATATTATATACTTATTATGTATAAATGTACAATTAATATGTAATGTTACGACCTATGGGCTAATAAATAGTAGAAATTGATATTGCACGTTTTGTTGTAATATTTAAAGGTACCTGAAAAAGTGTTGTATTGTCTAAAGCTAAAATTATAAGACATATTTCTAAATTTATGATTAAAATGTTCATTGTAATTATTTTTTTTTTCATTATTATTATTAACTTTGTAAAAAAATAAATATTTTAAAATGTGTTATTAAAGTCGGTATAGATCTTTACTTCAAAATATAGTAATTTAAAGTACCTTAAACAAAACTTTATCCTCCATTTTATTTATTTCACTACGAAGTGTGAACTTAAATATAATTTACCTAAATTATATTAGATATTTTTCAATAGATTCTGGTTTATGATTTTTCCTTAGTAATTTTTATCAAACAAATCATTATTTATACATTATAATAAAACATATTTAGTATTTTATCCGTATATGTATTTTTATTAAAACCAAAATTAAACAAGTAAAATTATTATATGATAATTACCTCAATCAATTACAGTTTAAACTAACGTATAAACTATATCGTACGATTTTCATAATTCACATTCCTAAATAAGTTTTCTCTTTGATATATTTTATGACAAATAAATATATCCTGTTAGCTAATAATAATATATCATAATATATATATATATAGATATTATATATATTATAATTATATTACATTCAATAAAAGTCATGTGAAAATAATAATAATAAATAAAAGTTGATTGTAATAATAACGTGTATCATACAATTAAATCATTATTTTATTGAATGATATATCAATGTTTTAGAATAGAATGAGTTTCGTAGTGTTATGGATAACACTCGTTGTTCATGACAAAATAACAACGGCTAAAATATTTATTGAATAATGTATACCAGTGGTTCTCAACCTTTTTTTGTATGATGACACCCTAATTTAGATCCACGAAAATGGCGACACACTAACCCAGGCAACCTATAGATAGATATAAAAAAACTTTTTTTTTGCTTATTAATTGTTTAAAACACTGTGTCATTTATTATTAGTATTTCACGTGAATTATTTGGACTTACTTCGTGATGCACCAGTGTGTTGTGACACACCGGTTGAGAACCACGGGTGTATACTATACGTATTATTACTATTCTTTGTGAAAATTGGGATGTGAACCGGAATAAAAACATATACTACTATGTTGTCCAATTTCACAGTCGATTTGATCACTAGCGTTCTGCCCAATCATCTTAGAAATTTGGATTTTACCTCTTGTGAAAAAAATAAAAAATTAAAAAATAAAATATATCACAGATAAACTTTGATTTCATTTATTTATTTTAGTAATTTAAATATCACCTCTGATCACATAATGTTTTCATTCAAGTTTTATATTGTATGTATTTTAATTTTCCAAAATAAAATTTTCATTTTAATCATTATTTATATTTTTCAAAATATTTATCTGTTCAAAATAATACTATGAATAAATAGTAAACACTAAGCTAAATTTCTTGCTGGTTAGGAAGTTAATACATTTAATTTGGAACATAAAAATAATATTTTAAATTAGTTTTATAATCAATTTAACATTTTATTTGTGTGATTTTTACGGAAAAATTTTAAATTATCTGTTATTAATACTTAGTTATATAATTATATACATATATCTATTTTTTTTTTTTACAAATACTAATCATTAAATATTTTTTTAACATCTTAAGTCTTTTAAATACTATAATGAATTACGACTATCAATTTATATATTTAATAAAAACTGATTAATTATTAAGGACTTCAAAAATTAAAATTAAAAAACTAGTGTTTTTTTCGTATGACTAATTTAGTCTAATATAGTTTAATATAAACGAGTAAATAAGTTATTAATAATTAATATGATCCAATATATATTCGTATAGTATTTCTTGGAAATTTTTTTTATTTTTTTTTTAGATAAAGTATTCATAATAATTAATAAGCAATACTGGGCAAGTTTTTTTTTAACTGGTTAAGTTAAATTATTTTAAAATAATAAAGTTAAGTTAAAATTTACTCATATTTTTTTTTGTTAACTCGTCAAGTTAAAAATTAACTTTGAAAAAAGTAACTCAACTTAGTTTAAAATTAAAATTTTCTAATTTGCAAACTTGAAAAATTTCAGACACATAATATTGTTTATTAGATAGTTTTTTTTTTATGCTCAAAATAATTACTAAGGAAATTTAAAGGCCAATATAGATTTAGAGTTATCATACTCATTATTGATTGTTAATTAATCAACGGTTGATATTTTTAATGTAAATTTTTTTTTAATAATAATTTCTATGAATTTTTAGAAAATTAATTGAATGCACAATTTACATAATTTGTTGAAATTCTATAGAATAGCAGTTTGGATCAATACACGCTAAATTTTCTACTATCATATAGAACATTTTAATTTAAGATCTTATCCACGATAACTTATTGAAAAGTCTTTACACCAGTTATACATCTGACTAAATATATTGAGTATAATATTATATACTTAACATTTTTGGTATTATACACATAAATATGTAATTATGTACATAATATAAAGCTAGTAAGTAGATTTTTTTTTGTTTTTATTAAGATTTATTTAAAACAATAATTTATCTATAATATTAAAACAATTACTTTTATATTTATTTTTAGAAAATATTTCCCTATGTAAAAGATAAAATACCTTTACTTTAACTGATTTATTTGTGCACATATTTGCAATTGAAAAAATGTTGACGTACTCTATGGTTTACTATACTTGCATTTCTATTTTTATTGAACACATTTATGTATGCAGTAAATTTTCCTATACAACGTGCCATGATTTCAAAATGAATACTCACTATATAATATTCATCGTTTGATAAATTTTAATCAAATTTATTTTTTATATTTCTTTAAATATTCTAAGTTAAGTTATTTGGTAAGAATCTAAGTTTATGAAAAAAATACAAAATATTTATATTAGAAAATAATAATCTGTAATTTATAAGGCTAAAAATATGGTTGTACATTTTTTTTAAAAAACGAAAATATTACGTAAAACATAGATAACCATATTCTCTATTTACTGATTTTAATTATAAATCCTATATTGCATATACTGTAATATATATTGCTATACCAGCCTACTGGCTGCAGATTATCGAAGTATAATTACTTATAGCATCTTTATTAATACATGTTTTAAAATTTTAAAATTTGTAAAATACATAGTTAAAGATTTAATGATTTAATTTATATTTCAAATTAAAAAAAAAAAAAATCTTTTATAATAATATTGTGTTATTCTATAGTTAATAAAATGTTTGAGGAAATGTATATTCAGTTTATCAATTTTGTTTTATGTAGGTACTGAGTGTCGAGATGTGTAGGGGTATAATTCATGTATTGTAATATTTATATATTATCAGTATATATGTAATAAATTATTTAGAACGGTTCAAATAAATATAAATGAACGCTTTTGTATTTTTATCATTATTAGTAGTACTTTTTTTTTTTTTACGAATCTCTATTTACTAATCCGGAATACGTTCAGTAGTTATAGCCAATGGGAATATATTTATATATATATATCTGAGACCATAAATTAAATGAAAGGGCCAGGAAGTTAATAAACTTCCAGTTACAAAAGGTCGTTTCGCATAAACATGGTCTGGAAAGGGAACAATATTTTTTATGAAACTAATTTATAAGTTTTATTTTTTTGTAAAAATTGTTGGTACTGAGTTTAGTGGAACAATGTATGAAATGATTTTAATATTTACGCTTTGTTTAACATTTAAGCTAAAAATTAACTTTATTATTTAGAAACATTTATAATGTTTGTAAAGTAAAATATATTAACGATATTGAAAGATGAGTCTAATAATTAAATAAGTTAAAGTAATAAATAAAAAAATGTATCGTTGGTTAAATATGTTAGCTATAAAGTAATTTTAAAAATGTAATAAATGTAAATGCTTATAAAAAGTATTGTGATATTTGCAAATTATTAAATGATTTACCTTTGAAAAATATTTATACCTGAAATTAAATTTTCAAGTAAAAATTCTCAGTACTTTTATTTACAATCGGGAATAAAAAAAAAAAAAAAATTAAGTAAAAACGAAAATTTTAAACAGTTTTTACTTTTTTGTGTGTAAATCAAAAATGAATAAATATAAATATTTCAAATTTACACTAAATATTTATATTATTATTTTTCATTTACGATTACATTTAAAAAATATTTTGATCAATGTTAATTTATTTATAGGCATAAGATTTTTTTATTTTTTTCTCCAAAAATATCGATTAAAAATTATTAACTTAGTAGAAATGCTTGAAGATTTAATAAAAAGCTCCTCATAAGTAATGAATTTCTTGATTAAAATATAAATGTCAATACACAATTTTTTTTAAGCGGTTTAAGTTAAAATTTTTACAAAATATTCAAAAAACTATTTTGTAGTTAGAACTTCAATGATTTTTTATTTTTATTTCTAAAATTTTATAATACGTATATGGGTTTTTATGAGTTTTACAACCTATTGATGAAAAACCAAATTAATTGTTTATAAGTATTTCGATTTCAAATTTTTACAACATTTAATATTCACTCTAAAATAACTATTTGTCCTTAAACAATTTTTAATATTCTGTTGCATTTAAAAAAAAATAAGAAAAAATAAGATAAGTAAGTAGATATTATTCTGTGGTATATTAAGTGTCGAGTGATGCACTATTATGATTGTGTTAAATTTAATTTAAATACTATAGCATTGTTTATAAAATGCTATCTGTCATTCTATATTACTTATTATATTTAATGGTAATATTTTTTTTGGATAAAGCTCTTAAAGTCATTTTTTTTATTTTCATTATTATATTAGATTGGTACATTTTTTTCCGAAAATATCGCATTTATTTTATTATTATAATGATATATATTTTTACCAGATTATTTCAAATTATTATATGATTCAAAATTTAATTACATATTTTTTATAAATACAATTACAAATAATATTTTTAAATTACAACAAAATAATTAATACACTTGTATACCTTTAAATAAATAATTTTATCTAAATTTAAAATTATAAATATCTTTTAAAAAGTAATTTATTTTATAAATTGATTAGACTTTATGGTTTTAATATGAACTACTTATGATAAATCTTGTATTCAATTTTCAAATAATAGATATAAAAATAAGGGTTTATGTGAATTTCTTATCACAAAATAGTTAGAAAATTAAAAATAAAAACAACTTAATACTTTTAAGTTTTTTGTTCAAAATTAGACAAAATTTCTTGTTTAAAGAAATATAATAAAGTTAATTATTCTTTTTAAATTTAAAAACATTTGATTATTTGTGAGAACTTAAAATATTTACATTTATTATATTATTATAAATTATGCTGATTGCAAGGAAATATTTTATTTATTTTAAGATGATATTTATTATTTTATGAATTTATTTTTTTGTTTTAAAGTAATTATAAAAATATTTCATTATATTTTGAGTTATTCATATAAGTTGATATAATATAGTATAAATATATATATAATTATAATATTAAATATTAATAATATAATAAATCTAATATTATCTAAAATTTTATCAATCCACCATAATACTAAAAGTAAAATAAATGACTTTAAGAACTATATAAAAAATATATCATAAAATAAGCTTAGTTACGTATATAGAATGACAGAATGTCTTCGCTCAGAATCGTTTATCGTATACAATAATATATCATTGAATTCAAATTTAACACAATCATAATAGTGACCTTCTTGACGCATAATGGGTATAGCAGAGCTGTACCCACTCGGCTACCTTTTTTTATAGTTTGATTTTCCAGTTGATGTCTGAAAATTGCATATCATCATCTATTATATTTTAGCCAATAAAAGCTAAGACTACTAAGAACATTTCACTCCAATCAATTAAGTACGATAACATTAAAAACAAATATTTTAATTTGACTATTCTACTATTTAATAAGCACAAATTGTGTTTGCATTATTAACCTTTTGTAGAAATTCCAGAATCAGATTGTACTATTTTCGACGTCAATATGTACCAACAGCTTAGTACGCCAAGCAGACTGGAGAACGTTTTCATTATCAATGTATTTTTTAATCGCACTTTAAGAAGATGTTGTTCTACCGGTTGACACAACAGAAGTTGAAAAATGCATTATATTTATTGAACGAAGCCGTCTTAAGAACTCTTCCAGTAAATGTGTATTGACATTACAAACACAAATTTCCAAACTGAAATAAAAGTATAATATTATTTAAAATAATATTTTTTATATATTGCCTATATGGAACATTAACTAAGTTTTGTATTATTTAGATATCATCCTAACTTAAAAAATTTAATTTATTAAAATTAACCAATATCTAGTAGTAGAAATATTTAAAAAGTTTTGTGTGACTCTATCTTTTGATAAATGTGTTCATTTACTCAATACTTTAAAATGAAAGTTAGTGTTTAAATTTCTACAGAAATGACTAATATTCATAAACGTAAGAAAAAATTTTACAGCACTATAGATGTTAAACAGTTATAAATTTAGTAACTTGTAGTGTTTTAATACTTCTACACTTAATACTTATTTTGTAAACTTTTTAAATTGAATTTTCGGAGTAGTTTTTTTTTATATATTCATATACGATAATTTATTAAATTAAAATTTTTAATTGAATATAACGTTTTCAATAACTATATTTTTCGTATAATTTAAACACTCACTTTTTTATATTTTAAATTAAAACAAAATAATGTTATGTAAAAATCAGCAATTACTTTCATATTTACAAATATTTATGTAAACCTATATTTTTATTAATTATTTTATATTATATTCTAAACTTAAGATCACTTATATTTTAATCAATGATGAATATTATATTTCAAGCTTATTCTAGTTAATATTTAATTTAAATACTCATAATTAATGCTTTCCTAGATGTAGCACAAGTCTTTGATCGAGTCTGACACAAAGGTCTCTTCTTCAAATTAAAATCTATTCTTTCCTCATAATATTATTTATTATTTAAAACTTATTTGTAAAACAGACATTTCATCAAAAGAACAGGATTGCTCATGACTGAAATATCATCAATCAATGCTAGAGTACACAAATGAACTATTACAGCACTTTTATTATTTAATCTTTTTACCTTTTACCAACCTACTACGCTCAACACTACCACTGGAAACTTTGTCGACTATGACTCTGAGACAACCTCAAATCACATCCAAAAATCATCTTAACTTGTAATCCAGTATAAATAATAAGGGAAAAAAGTTAACGAAACAAAATCCATCCAGTGCACATTTACATTAGAACTAAAAGACTACTCTCTTGTATACCTTAACAACGTACCCCTACCAACTGCTTAAAATGGTGACCGCCGTCGTACCTGGACAACCCATTTTTACCTTGACCGTTTTATCTTAAACAACTGCTCTTACCAATTATGCAACTTACTTACATCAAAACATCTTAATCTTAAAAATAAACTCCATACACACAAACTATATGGACCTAAAGTATACTACTCTGGAAAAAAACTAAGCACTCTAATATCAATAAAATAAAAAATTTTCAATCCAGATGTTTCTACTGGTAAATAACAAAAACTTTGTACTACGTCTCTCATGATATTTTCCATAAATACCTATCCATCCAAACAGTTCTAAACATCGTTAAAATCTTTTATAAACGTCTTTATTACAATACATATAATCATAAAAATCCATTGATATCTAAACTTTTTTTCTATATTATCCCAAAGGATCCCAGAAAATGCTTAAAACGAACATGGTATTTAGACCAACTGACTGATTAACCACCAAAAACCACACACTCTAAAGTTTCAACACTGGTTGACATATCTACACAAACTTACTGTCCTAAAATTGTTATATATATTTTTTTTCTTTATAAATATTTATATATTATTAAATACCTTCACTATAACTTCTACCTATTGTAAAAAAAAAGTTTTCATTTCTGAGGTAAATAAAAAATACGCTATAATGTACTAAAATATTATCTTATTTTATTTTTTATTATAATTACAGTTATAAAAATTGAGTTTTTGCTTATATTATTTTTTTTTTTTTTTAATATTATAATACAATATTTATTTTGTGTGAGTCTTCACGATAAATAACGTAAATAATTTAATATTGTTAAATTTTATTTAGAATTCAAATTATGCAAATCCATTAGTCATATATTAAGCTAATATATGCTACCCAATATTTAGAGTCCTTTAATAATTATATCAGGCTTACGGATTTGGGTTAAGTAAGTCATCATTACATTATAAAAATGTATAACATATGGTGTAGTTACTAAAAGTTGTAAGGAAACATGTATATAGATTTATATTATATTATATTTGAATAATGAACATTATTTAATGACTATAAAAAAATGTCTTTAAATTTATATGTACCTATTATACAAAATGAACTAATTTATTTCTGTAGCTCGTAAAGCCTAGTTAAAAAATAATATTTAGCTAGCCATTGATGATCTGCCATTGATATTTATTATATAGTTCTAGAAAGTTTTAACTATAAACTACAATAACAAATTACGGCTGTGACTATACTTTTATTTAAAATTACAGATGCTTATCGTGTGACTTTTTAACTAATTTTAATAATATCAAATGTAAATTAATTTTAAACTAAATAATCTCTTTTTTTTAAGTTTATAGATATGGCTACTATTTATATTAATACTAAAGGTAAGGTTTTTATTTTTATTTTATTTATCTTTTCGCATATCAGTCAACGAATAAATTATCCTAGAATTAAATATTAATGATCCAAGTATTCTAAATCTTTATTCTACACGTGAAGAAGAATAAACAATTAAAGCAACTAATGTTACATTTTAATTTTCGCTAATTGTTAAGATTTGGTTTACGTCTAAAAACACCTAATCTTTCAATCTATTATATATTAATGGAGAAGAAATTATGCATAGATTTAAGTTATGTAGGCACGTTTTATAAAAGCAGAATACAAAATATATATAAGCTATATTAAATATTATCATATATCAATTAGTATTTATAGTTACAAATCTGTTTATGTATTAGTAAATAAGGTTAGGTCATGTAAAATTTTAGATTATGCTATCATCACATAGCATTATTAAAAAAAATATTTTCTATGTGATGACTTAAATTTTGCTCCATAAGATATACTATTAATACTCATTATGTTATAAATTAAAAGTAATTAAAATCTTGTTATAATTATAAGGAATTATTATCTATAATTCAATTTACAATTAATATTATTTTTTTTATGTTTTACTTATTAATCATAATTTTTATAAAACTTTGTTTGTAACCTCAATGGATTTATAATATTAAAATATACAGCCTTTTAAAAATATTTAAAATAACAAGAACACTTTAATGGTTCAGTTTCTTGTATTTACTTTTCTAATTTAGTTTTAATTAATTACATTTTTAGGATTATTGTCAAGTAAACATCGAACATTATTTTGTAATAAAATAATTTACACTAGTTTAATATTGAAAATGATCAACACGAAGAAGAATATATCTATTCTATTGAAAATATTTTGTGAAAATGTCAAAATTATATGATTATCTACGTATTGTATTTTATTTTTCTATTCTAAAACTACTTATCATTAACTTTTATTTCGTAAGTAATTTCAAATTATATTTAAACAATTAAATATTTTTTCTTTTTGTTATCAATTTTTGATTATTAAAAACTGGTATCAGAGAATATCTATAATTAAACTACACTTTTAAAATATTAAGTCAAATATATAACATTGAAAAATACTGTATGTTTAAATTTAGTACATAAATTTAAAATTGTATATTATTACCCTGAACCGAATAATATGATGTATTTTATTTAAAAAATAGATAGTTAGATAGTCGGTACTTAATATATTTTATCAAATAATGTAATCAGTTAAATGTATGAAAAACCTTATTGACACATTCTTAATTAATATTGTATAAAGTTTAATAATATTGCCATACAATAGTTTTAATTGTTCTTATATAACATAATATTCAATCATAGAATATAATTTATTTAGGTATTGTATGTACACATCGAGTGTGTATAATATTTATCTTAATTTAATTTCCCATAGGGATGTGTGTATTGTTACAATTGTTAATTAGGTAAGTATATTATATAATATTATATATGTATGCTTGTGTGTATTTAAGTATTTGTCTTTAAAAATATATTTTTTGATTATAGTTTGTTTTTCAGGTACCTATTTATATAGTATAAACGTATATTTTAGCTAAATTTCTAACTTAATATTTAATTTGAAATTTAAGTATGAAATATTCATTACTAACTGAAAACAGTACTAATTTTATAATAATTGGAATAACCGTATTTGTAAATACTAAATATGTATAATACCTATGATAATTCGATTTGTACATGAATAGACAATATTATATAAGTATCATCTATTAATTTATTATTATAAGTTGGATATAAGTTTGTAATGATGCTAAAAATTTATTTATTACATACTATACTTAGGTTAGGTTAACCAGTATTAATCAATACTAGTTAATAAACTTTTTAAAATTTTTCTTTTAAGCTTTAGATATTTAAATAGATAAGGTTTACAGTCAAGAGTTGTTAAAAACCAACACAATATTCAAATATCAATTATTGAAGACTCATATCGATTTGCTTAATTCGGTGCCAAAAAGTTGTACCGATTTCTAATTAAAATAATTTGTAAAAACCAGAAACAGCAATTGAAGATAATTAAATCAAAATTTAACCTAACATTTGAATATACTTAGGTCTAACTAAAGAAATAAAAACTGAAAATTGTTTAAAATAAAAAACAAAATTAACCTCTAATTAACTTTTTTATGTAAGAGAAAAAATTATGAAACGTTCTTAACTATAATATTATTTACTTGTAGCTATTTAGGTATAAAACATTCAACTTTGTAGAACTAATTTTATCAGAAAGAAGTTGTAGGTATAAATAATATAAAACGTGGTATTGGAAAATTTTTTACCTACAAATAATGGCTCCGTGTTAGGACGACTCGATAAAGTTTTGATCTCGACGTTAATCGTGGCGTATTACAACCGGTAGTAGTGCAGGATATGGTTTTAAATAAGCGAATAGGTGAGGTTAGTATTAAAAACAATTTTTTTTACAATATTTTAATATATTTAACTACGTTTTAAATTTCAATACATAATACAACTATTGTTGTATGCTATACGCGCGGAGTGGATAAAATGATGAAAACGCAATAACATTTCGATATTATATAATTATTATATTTTGTTTTATAATATAAGATAAATATATTATGCAGAAATAGTATATTATTGTGGTATAAATATGCTCGGCAACGACGGAGGTGGATCACGCGTTTGTGACGAACGAAATTATATCCTATTTGCAGTGCACGCGACACGACACTGAATTCACCAATGTGTGCCTGCGGCGGTGGCGACGGCGATGACGACGACTACTCCGACCCTGCCGCGACGGGGTTGACTTGAACGAGCGGGCGTGTGTGTGTGTGTGTGTGTGTGTGTGGCGCTGCTTTTCGGCGGACGTTTGCGCGATGATATCGCGTAAACTAGAAAACGATCGCAGCGATTCTAGCGAACCGTAAAACTTTACAGATTTCCGGCGGTATCGGCAGTGGATGCGGATGCAAGGGAACCGATGTATACAGCGGCGAGTGAGAAAAAGTATGAGAGAAAAAATACTGGTAATACAAGCATTTATTTCTCGTGCCCCCTTCACCAATCACTGCATACCGTTCGATTGCTTCTACAAACTGAAATGCGATTGTATATGTATAAACTATGTAAGAAATACCTATATATATATATATATATATATATATATACAGGACGGTTATCTCAACAACGCGCAACTGTCATACATTTTATCGTCGATCGGATTTCTGTTTGAAATGCTATACTTATCCTATATATTATTAAATAATAATATTTTTATTTCAGTAATATTTCATTTATATTATTCTAAATGGAAATCACCACGTTTCGAACTTTTCGTATTTTAATTCTACAGAATGTCAGTTTATTTATATATATATATATAATAATTTGATGCAGTGAGTTCATTCATAATGAATGATTAAAATCTAATTTTTATTTACCTATCTATATAATAAGGTCTGAAATCAGTCACTTCATAATTATAAATCAACGCCCATAAAATGAGTTAAAATATTTTAACACTCTATTTTTCTATGAAACAATTTATCATATTTAATAACCAATGTGTATTATTTAATCATCAATAATAGATGCAAATAATAACTAACGCGCTATTTATCTTGAGAAATAATTTCGATGTCTACATAAGTATGATAAAATTATTAATTTTTCTCAATAATAAATTGTAATTACTCAATTGATAATTGAAAAATTTTGATTTTTTTTTTCAAATACTTAAGCCTTGTGTATTTAGAATTTTAATTTACTCGATAGACTTATCATCTCAAAATATGTAACAGCATAATTTTTCACAAAAAAATGACCGTTTAATAGAGCGTTAAAATAGTCACTCTGTATATAATATACGAGTAATATGTTAGTATATGTACACGCGTAATACTGCAAACATAAATTTATCATAATGTTCCGGAATACGCACGTACTTATACTACCCGCACCCTTTGAAATAATCTCAAAAGGATTATAATTTCTGGATTACTACATGCCTACGGTGTGGCGAATCAGTATATGGTTAAGGGGTGAGTATGAAATGGGTTGGACTTGCGATATTACGATCGGTTCTAAACTTTACCAATATATATATGTATTAAATACAATCTATAATATCTGAAGACCATACTTATTCGTGGAGCCAGAGGATTTGCCATGTGATAAATAATCGACGGTGACCATTATACGACGCACCACATAATCAACACAACGGTAAATCTATTTCAAACTAGCTAAAATCTAATATTATTTTTATAATACAGTATTATTTTAGATAAGCATGAGAGGAGCAATGAATATATTGATTTTACTTTTTTTTTTTTTTTTTCATGTAAATCATCACTTTTTTGGACCTTTAAAGTGCTTTGATTTTGAAATCTTTATATGATATTATATTCACAATTTTAAGTCTTGATAAAGTATTTGTATTATTATTTTGTATAAAATATATCAAACTACTGCGACTATTTTTAAGTTATTTATAGATATTTAAAATTTTATTTTTTAGCTTTATTTCTATAAATATTAATAAAAAAAATTTATTTGTCAAAACTAATGAAAATTTAATACAAGACCCCACATAAGTTATTCTTATAGAAAAAATTTAAACTACATTAAATTAAATGGATATAGAATTTATTCTTATAAGTATTTTCATTTCACTATATTTTTATAATTAAAAATCATTTTTTGAGAACACTTAAAACTTTTACAGATATTATAAATTTTACTTTACATAATAGCATTTTCAAAATATTTAGATTAATTTTACGATATTACCTATTTATACCATAAAATTATTAATGCTGTTTTACATTATTAACATAAAAGTTAATACTAAAAATGTAATAGTAGCTTGGTGTGGCGCGTTGGCTGCTGCCAGTCGCGGAATATGACTGGGAATAAGTAACGGCCGCATCTTCTAGTTCCTGGATGGGTGACCACCCGGGCTCGTAGTGGTTAAAAACCTTGCCACACATACACGTGTTTGCTATCAACCGTAACAACCATAACAATTGTAAATAACAATCTACCTGTACCAACCTTACTTCTACCCACAGTTTATAACCCCTACAACAGCTAATGGCCCTAGTCGCCGTTGTGCTTAAGTTCAATATATACAAAAAAAAAAAAAAAATGTTATAAAAAATAAATTTAATATAATATAATATAATATAATATAATGATAAATACAATATTTACATTTACATTTTTTTTTCAATTTATTTAAGCAGACAGGTTACGATACCACTGTCTATTTAGTTCCTTTTGTGTTTTCTGGACAAGAGCTGGGTAATATGACAGATGGGATGGTGAATTAGACGGCTATTAAAGTGTTTATAATATAGTTTGATGAATTCTGTAACAATTGATATTTTTAAATCAGAGTTGATGGATTTATGGGAGATATAGAATGGAGCTTTAAAAATGGTAATAACTTTTTTTTAAATGCGTGGTAACTTAATAAATCGATGGTCAATGTGAATGCCAAGATATCGTAAAAATTGGGCAGAAGGGATAGACTAGCTATTGAAATAGAGTTTAGGATATAGTCTGTAGCGAAGGATCGTAATACTGATAATAAAATAAATTACTTAAATAGTTTTATCAAAAAATATATTTATTATGACTAAATACATTTAGTGACATAGGATAACATATCGTTTTCACTCAAAATCATTTTGTTTACAATTATATATAATTTAATGACTATACTATTAAAATCTGTTAAAGTATTTTGTTAGTGTTGTATTATTATATTATGTTATCACAGTCACCAATAAAGTTCAAAGTTAATATTAAAACTACTGATAGGTACTGAAATTGTGAGAGAAACCCTTCCCCCTACGTTACTTTGATATTATAATACTATAAAGACAACCTAGTTTAGCTACTTTGACCGGAACCTAATTCTCCCAAAAAAAAAAAAAAAAAAATCAGTAAAATATGCTTTGACGTATATTAATTGTTACTGAAAAATTCTAAAAAATAATTATTTAATAAACATCGGTAATAAATCTAGGCGGGTATTGAAAAGTGATATTTCTTGAGATTATTTACTAAATTCACTTAATCTGAATTTAAATTATATAATTTTTTGCTATGTCATGATATTAATATAAAAATAAATGTAATTATTATTTTAGATTTTTAACGGAATAATGGAACAATAAATGTATTGATTTTACTATGATGTGTATTTTTTTTCTATCTGTCATCACCTTTTGAAACAGTAAAAGTGCTTAGATTTTAAAAATTTCGGGATAGTTTTTAGTAGAAAATTAGATATAATTTCAAAATAACTAGGGACAAACGACAAACGTATATTTTACATATGTATCAATTATTATGTAATTAAATCCAGGATACATACTGAAAGTAGATTTTTTTCAAATAAAAATAACAAGATTTATAATTTGATAAAATGCCCATTTTTTTTTTTTTTTTTTGAAATATTTAATATTGGTAAGCATTAAAAGCATGTAATGGTTAATTAATATATATAAACATAAATGATTTTTGTAAAATAATGTATGAGTATAGTATAGGTAAGGCCGTATGGATAGGTTAGTTGTAATTAATTAATTAACAAAATCTTACATCTATTGCCTGCTATAATTTCTAGAAAATATTTAAAAAAATAATAACTTAAAATACCTTGTGTCATAGTCATATGGTTTTTCCAACATTAATATACTCGTATTTTGTGTTTTTAATAGGTTGTTAAATTTAAATTTGCATATATGTTTTTTATTGTGTCTGTGTATGTGATAAGTAGTTAATAAAATGCTTTGATCTTCAACTTTGATGGTTCTTTCTGATAAAAATTGAATCTAATTTATACTAAATAAAATTTAAAATTTAAAATTAATGGTATTTTTTAAATAATCAGGAAAAACAAATAAAAAATAAGGTAAAATGTAAATTTTTAAGCAAAACCAGTAATCGACAAAATCTATTTTGCTTTTATTGTAATCCATAATATTCAATTACCAATTAAAAAAATCGAAAATTTATAATGACAATTTTTTTTACAAGTATTTTAAATTAAAATCTCAACAAATCAAATCAAATTACCGTAATACTAAAAGAAAAATTAATTACTTTAATATAAATACTAGAAAATATATCATGAAATGTACTCAGTGATACAGATTAACAGATCTTTTCTACTCATTATCATTTTTTGTATTTATTCAATGAATTTAAATTTAACTTATTCATTATAGTGACCTACTCAATACCTATTGTACAGCAAATTGGTATCTACTTGACGACTTTTTTTTTATATATTCTGTATTTAAAAGACCAACAAAATATGTCATATAATGCATTGAAAATAATTTATTTAAACCGATATTTTAACAATAATTTGGGTGTATTTTTAAGCAATTTATACGATTATTTTTATATAGGATTGTACTAAAATTATAATAAAACCATACATTAAATACAACCTAAATCATTATGACGAAATGTTTTATGAGTCACAAGAAAATTTCATTGGAAGACGTCGTGTGATAAATTTTAGTGCCAATAGAGCAACTGCATTCAGTGTGTTACATCGCTACCGATAATTATACAAATCATTATAAAACCAATTGTTAGTTTTTTAACGATAACTTATGTTAGTATATTAATATAAACGTATATTAATTATTCTTAAAATAAAATGGCAAGTTTTTATTACATTATTTCTATTTATAGTGTAATTTACAATATTTATATTATCTATGTATGTATTAATATTAATATAATATTTTTTTTATTAGAATAATGCAATGGATGACTATAAATTTACAACCCATATTTTAAATTATCATTGGCATAAGCCGAAATTCATGAACGAATTTGAATGTATGAATCATAATCGTGAGGTATTTATTAACATTATTTATTTAAACTACATTTCTAAGAATAATCAATAATCATAATTTTTGTTTTCCACTGGTATATTTAAAATCGTTCCTAAAATTTTTTTAAATAAAAAGTAGTAGACACGTACATATGATTAGGTACATAATATGTTTTTTTTAATTTTTATATATTTCCGTTCATAATTTTTATGTATTTTGTTTTCGGAATACTCCACAAATATTCCATGATGTTAATTATTGAGTAGCTTTTTTATTTTAAATTAGAAGTTACACTATTCAAAAAAATACTAATTATATTAACCATAAGCTAGCAAATATAATAGCTGTACTTAAAGTAAATTTATTTAAATTGTTCCCAAAATGTTCGGTCTTATCGAGTTTTAATGACACCAAATGCCAAATAGTATTTAAAAAAAAACCCATTATATATTTATGCACTATTTTTTTTTTGCCAACTGGATGAATGCCCGACTGGGGTAAAGGTCGACATTTGGCATTGTTGTGAAACTTTTAATTTGTTTTATTACGACATACTTAATCCCTCTAAACAAGGTAATACGTACATAATATTTTAATATTTTATTTAGCTGACATATAAAATTACATTATTGGTTTTTTTTATTTATTTATTATGTACAGTTAATTATAGTCATCAGATGAGAAACTAATTTATTAAGCTGTTAGAGTGTTTTCATAATTAAAAAAAAATTAAAATTAGTATTTTAAGCACAATAAAATAAATTTGTTAGGAACACAAAGTGAAAAATAAATAATATAAAAAAAATATATGGCTTTAAACAAATACCTTTACTACTTTTTAGGCTTTGAGCAGAGTAATGAATATATTGATTTTACAATAATGTATTTTTAATTTTTTTGTGGATAATATACATAATAACTTGTCAATAAAATGTTTTGATTTTCGAAAATAAGAGTGGTTTGGGTATAAAATTGATATTGTATTTTCAAGAGGTTAATTTTTATAATCGAAAAAAAAAACAAATAAAAAATTAAGGAATACTGAGAATTTTTACGCAAATCTAATTTTTTACAACATTGGCTTTGTTTTTTTTTTTTATGTAACTTAAAAATGAGTAACCGTAGATACTTAAAATCTTCAACTTATATAACTTCTTATATTTTGACTATTTTTGTGCTATTTATAGATATAAGAAATATTTTTTGTAAATATTGATTAAAAATTATTCACCGGGTAGAAATACTTGAAAATTTAATACAAATCTCTTCATAAGTTATTAATTTTTAAATTAAAAAACATTGAAAATTTATAGCCAGAATTTTTTTTTTTAAAGTATTTAAAAATAACTTTTTTACAAGATTTATAAAAATTGCGAAAATTAGTAAATCGTTTTGTAGTTTGAAATTCATAAAATATTTTGTTTCTAATATTTAATGCAAGTTTCTTTATTAATTATTCAACTTAGATAAATATAAAAAAAATTCTATCAGAAAGCCAAACTTATTTTTTATAAGCATTTCCAGTTCAAATGTTTACGGCATTCAATGTTCACCTGTAAAATAATAATTTCTTTTCGAACAATTTTTAATTTTTATTGTGTTGCAAAATAAAAAAATAACATTGAATACTTGAAATTTTTACCAAATTTTTATGTTATCATTTTGATTATACGAAAATATTTTCAACATTTTTAAACTTTTTTTTGAGTTATCTAAGGATATATACGTTTATTCTAAAAATATCAATTAAAATCTATTTATTGGGTCAAAATTTTTGAAAATTTAGTTTAATATCCCACAATAATTATTTCTGTAAAAAAATATTAAGAAATATAGCTATATTTTTTTATATGTATTTTAAGTTTAAATTATGACGAACTTTGTTAAATTTCTAAAAATTTAAAGCTATTTTTCAGTTAAAATTTATAAATACTTTTCATTGTGTATCTAAATTTTGCAAATTTAATCCAAGATTCTTCATAAGTAATTCATATTAAAACCATACAATTATTAAAGCAATATTTTTTAAAGATATTTAATGTTCCAATTTGGACGAAATTACTTATTTAAACGATAAATATGATTTGTTAATTATTTTATTATAAATTATAATTTTATCATAATTAATATACATCACATGGTAATATATTTTATTCGTTTTTCGTACACAATAATAAATCATTGAATTCAAATTTATCACACCTATAATAATGATCCATTCGACACTTAATGTACAACAGAGCGGTGCTCATTTAACTACTTTTTTAAAAATTGTTATTCGTATTTTAATTAATTTATCGTATTATTTTTTTTTATTTTATTATTATTTGTGCAGGGATCTAGTCTGTCAACAACTAGTAATAATTTAGCTGCAGTGAACTTGAAACCTAGATCTCACTCAATAAATTATGTATCATCGGATTATGAAGTGAGATTTTAACTATTGCATATAATTAATGTATAGTGGTAGTTTTTATTACTTAAATCTAATTTTAATAAAATAATAAATTATT
Organism: Melanaphis sacchari; assembly: GCF_002803265.2. Classification (NCBI taxonomy): domain Eukaryota; kingdom Metazoa; phylum Arthropoda; class Insecta; order Hemiptera; family Aphididae; genus Melanaphis; species Melanaphis sacchari. Next base: position 122,607 of record NW_020271547.1, on the reverse strand, counting down.
ATATTTTTAGAGTTTGGATTATGATCACTATGAAAGTGAACTTACTGTTAGAGAAGAAAAGTTAAACGGCTATAAAACTGTAGTAGTGACTAATGTGGTTAGATGGCTTATTTATTTTTCGATTGCTATATGCACTGCAGCTGTTGGAATTTGTATTGATACAATAATTGAATATTTGTATAATTGGAAGTTTCAATCGATTCGAAACTGTATTGATATTAAACACTCGACAGTAGAGTGTCTGATTATTTGGATATTTTTCACCGTCATCCCTACGATTATTGGATGTTGTGTAGTTCTATTTATGGAGGTTAATTATAAAGTTATGTTTGTGTGTAATAGTTTGTATAATATAATGACGTCTTAAGTGGTAGCTAATACTAATAATCAAAAATAAGTATTAAAGTAATTTCAACTATATCAACATTGGTAAAATACTATAATGCCCATTAAATAGTTATTTAACATTGTGTAGAAACTATGTTTCAAACTATTCTACTTTGAAACAAATTTATATTGTTAACTATTAATAAAAAATGTTTCGAATTTTTAAGCATTGTAGGTTTTATAAATTCAGTAAATTCATGTAAATTCACATAAATTATTTTTTTAACTAATACAAAAATAAAAAAACAAATAAATTATAATTATTATAGTAAGTGATCATCTACAATTGTATATTATCTATATTTTATAAAAAATTTACATAATTAAATTATTTTTCGTGCTTCTCTACAAAAATAGATATGTATATATTTTGAATACTGCAAAATTGTTCAAAATAAGATTCTTTATATTTTTATTTTACTATAATAATACAAATTCCTTTTAAAATAACAATGTTCTTTAATCTACTGAACTAATATAAAAAGTATATTTATAAGAATTATATTTTCCTTTACTATTAATACTTTTAATTTTATTCCATATAATAGTTAATATTTCAATAATATATATTTAGCCCTCAGCTGCTGGAAGTGGTGTTCCATTTGTAATATCTTATTTAAACGGAGTTCGTATACCAAGAATGACGGCCGTCCGATGCTTATTGGTAAAAGTGATAAGCGTGGTATGTGTTTGCGCAGCAGGTCTTGGTGGAGGAAAGGTATTTTTATTTTTATTTTTACATTTATAAAAATAATATAAAATTTCAACTTTTTTAACTCATAGTTTGTACTGGAGTAAAGAGTTACCTTTTAAATAATTTTGATTATGAACTATGGAAAAACAAAATATATAATAATGTATTATTATATATTTTATTATAATACTATCTCTAATAATGATAAACGGTGCCATATTGTTAATTTTGATTTATAATGAATAATAATTATATAGTTTTAAACTGAAGTAGAAAAATATTTCATAATTATTCTTACTCCATTTCACTTATTTATTCTTATGATATTAATCATCAAAATTTACAAACAAAATATTCTGTATCATATTATAATTTTATTTAAGAAACCATGATTACTATTGAAAAATCAAATTTGATTTAAGTTTTCAAAAACCTAATGCGATGATTAAAAAATAAACAATTAATGAATTTTAAATACGTATTCACAAACATTAAAAAAAAAAAAAAAAAACTTAAAATAAATTAAGCCAATAAAATATGTTTATACAATTTTTATACAGTTAAAATTAAATTTATATTTGTATATTGATACAATTATTGGACTCATTTATTAAATAATCATTATTGAAAATGTATCAATATTTCAGGAAGGACCATTAATTCATATTGGAGCAATGGTTGGTGGTTCAGTCGTAGAAGCTTGGTGGAAAGGTTTTAGAAATAGTCCTGGTCGGAAAATTATTGGACCCTTACAAAATGATCAGGAGAGGAGAGATATGATGGCAGCAGGTGCTGCTGCAGGATTATCGGCCGCTTTTGGATCACCTGTAGGTAAATAATATATCATTTTAGTTTTCAAAAAGTGTTAGCTTGTAATTGGAAATATATGTACTCAAGTATGTCTAATATAATTTTAATAGATTCCAGACAATATTGATAAGAGACTTATGATAAATAATGGAAACCTTTATAAATTATAATTAATTTATTGTGTTCAATAGTTTTATAATATATTATCATAACTTCCGTCATCAGATTCCATAATTAATTTATCGACTGAATGCCACGATTGCAGTTAAGCTTAAAATGTTTGGCTAAAGTCAATAATATACTTTTAAAGTTTAGTACAACGCGTATTCGAGGGTATTCTTAAAAACTCTTACGCCTTATCACTTGCTTAAACTCAAAAGATATATTAATAAGAATCTATATTTTGATTTCTAAGTAAGAAAAATTTGTCTTAAAATACGAAATTAAAAATATTTTCTATCATCAAAAATAGAAAAAAAATCACTATAATACAATATTTATACATATATACCTATTATTATTTTGTACTCAATTTTTAAATATATGGTTAAAATATATTATTAAGGATAACAAACTTTGCTTTTTCTATATAATGACTTAACATTTTTTAAACTCATCGAGCAGAGGGTTTTTAGGTGACAGGTAATGATGGTCAACTAGCTAGTTAGAATAACAAGAAAATTTATAAATGTAAATAATAATACTAATATTTAAACAGTCTTAAATATTTAAAATTATTTATTATTTACGTATGAATATTAATTATTACTTTACTTTATATTATTTACATTAGTTACATAATAAAAGTACTTCAAAATATAATATAAATCTATACATAAAATACATTTCAACAAAAAATATACTGAAAAATGGCTATGAAAAAAAAATATAAAATAAAAAATAAATAATGGTTAAAAGGAAAACTATAATATTCATGAAACTTCGTATAATATAGGTATCTAAATTATGTAAAATAAAACTTTTGTATTTATTTATTTATTAATTTTTTTATTTTTTTTTTTAGGAGGTACATTAATGAGTCTTGAAGAAGGAACAAGTTTTTGGAGCTCAAGTCTCATGTGGAAAGTGTTTTTTTTGTGCAGCAATAGCTTTTCCAACATATAATGCTGGTAAAAACGTACTATTTACTAATAATACAAGTGAGTTATTTTATTATACTGAATAAATGTACTTCATAATAAAAGATTTAATATGCTTATACTTTTCTATAGATCCATCAGAATCTGTTCACAGCAAAAGTATTTACTTTTTTGGGAAGTTTAATGAAAACACAATTTATTTTTCTTATTCAGAATTTCCCATTTTTATTATATTTGGGATATTTGGTGGTGTACTTGGAGCTTTATTTGTCAATATTAATTATCGGTTATCCATTTTCAGAATGAAGTTCGTTTTTATAAATTAAATTATACTTAATAATTTATTGTATGATGTGTTTTGATAAATGTTATGTTTAATTTGTATAGACACATTATATCAAATAGAAAAAAACTTCTGGAATCTGTATTTGTCGCAATATTTGTCGCGATAATAAATTTAACATCCATGGTTTTGTTAAACAACTGTCAAGAAAAACTAGAGATGATATCGTTTAATGTAGTACAAGTAAGAAGCACTTTAAAAATAATCCAATAGGATAATAAGTTTAACGTGTCTTTATCTTTTTAATTTATTTTTCCTTGCTGTCATACATTATTTTAATTTTTAGTTAATAATATAGTATTAAATAATAACTATTAATATTAACTATAATATTGTAGTATTAATTTTAAAAAAAAACTATACTCTTCTCAATGGCTATGAAATTAATTTTTATAGATGAAAACTTACATATACTAAACAATTTTATATTAAAAATAATTAAATATATAACTAAAAATTTAAAATTATAATCTTCACATTATTTTTACACACTATAGACTACAATATTTATATTTAATTTAAAATCTAAAAATGAATTATATTGTGTTAATAATTTGTATGTTTTATCAATTGTCTGTCATAATGTTTATTATAAAAACAACGTATACACACTATACACTATACATATAATACGTTTAAATAATGTACAATATAGTGATAATTATTTCAATTAAAACTTTTAAGTTTAAATATGAACACTAATATAGTTTTAAATTATAGTTATTATGAAAACGGCTTTTACCTTTATGATAGGTTTGTTGCAGATGTACTGTCCAGGAGGAAGTTATAATGAAATAAGTTCATTTTGGCTCCATACTCAAGAAGAAAATATTAGATCATTATTCCATTATCCAATTGGTAATTATGTATTTTTATATAATCGTGTAAAATACATTTTACATATATATATATATATATTTGAATTCTTTAAATAAAATGTTTGTGTATAATTTATAAAATTTAATAATATGAGCATTTTTTTTTTCAAGAAGAATATACTAAATTAAAATAAAATAAAATAATGCAGTTATTCATACTTAACTTTAGTATTGCATAAATATTAAATACTTTATATTTACTTTTAAGGTACTTAAAAATGTAAAATCGTGAAATGATTATACTATACAATGTATGTATTATATATACTTATTTTACTTCTGTAAAAAAAAATAATTTGAACTGAGAATAAAGTTCTTTAAAAACTATATATTAAATAGAATCTAAAATGAAAAAAAGATAGATTAATTATAATAATATATATATGAAGCAATGTAATTTAATATGCATAATATATTTTACATTATTACAAGCTACAAACTAAATTTATTAATAATATATTAAATGTATACATAATGATAATATATTAAAATAAATAATATAATATAATGTTATTCAATTAATAAACAGCAATAACATCAAAAACTACTGTTTATATCATTTCAATTTTTTTTTTTTTTAATTTTCTAAATTTAATTTAATTCATATTATTGTTATAATTTGTTTATTTTTCAGTATCTAAACAAAAAAAAAGCTATGTGTAGTGTGTGTAAGCGATACTCAGCTAAGTCTATACAACTTAGATGATTTTAAAATTTGGTATATAGATAATTTTATACTTGAAAATGTTCATATTGAAACCATTTTTTTTTTTAAATTTTACATTTTGAAAAGGGGCTCATTTAGGGATTAACTGCCAAAAACCTTATGAAAAAAAATATATTCTTTTATCGGTATAAGGTGGCTATTGGTTATATAAATTAAAATAGTACTTTTAATCGTATATAATTGTATATCGGTATTTAATACTTGGCCAAAACCACCAAAATGTTTGTATCAAAAAATATATTTAATTTACATTTAACGGAGTTTAAGATAAAATAAATCCACTGGTATTTTATTTAATTTGTCATGGGCAACGACATAAAAAATCTACTCGATGGCTTAATTCATTACTGCGACAATTTTAAAAACTATTATTCAAGAACCTAATGATTTAAAAAATCTAAATATTTTATACTTTTTATAATTTTTTTTTTTTTTTTAAATAAAAATCTTAAATTAAGAGTGCTCTTGTAACTATCACATACAATTTAACCATAATATCTCTAAGTAAAATTAACAAATAATATCGCATAGATAACTTATTTATGATTTTTTTTTTTAGTTTTTATAATTTTGAACTAAAGCTTCAAGATAACCTGTATAATAATAAAATAAAAATACTTATACTCTAGTCATTAGTTAATAATAAAAACCTTGATTCTACGCATCTGCACTCGACACCCTGCTGTAATGAAACCTGCCTCGATGGCAGGGTGTCAAGTAAATTACGTGATAGAACTGATTTTTGTCAGGCATCTGAGTGTTTTATCACTGAACAGACTAATTAATATTATTTTTTTATTTTTTTATACTGCTTTAGTCATTTATTTATTTATTTTTAATTGTTTACAGAAGCATATTCAATAATCTCACTATTAGTTTATTGTGTAACTTATTTCATATTAACTGAGTTAACTGTTGGTCTTAATATGTCAGCTGGATTGTTTTTACCTTCATTATTGATTGGAGCAGCTTGGGGACGTGTTGCAAGCAAAGTTATTCATTATTATTCTTCTGGTATTGTAAGTGGTTGTAGAATAAAATAATAAAATAAATTAATCAAATGAAAAATGCTTAAGCTAAATTTTTAGATTTTTCCAGCATAGTAAAAATAAACTATTGTTACATAAGAATATAAAAATTATAAAACTAAATATGAAATAATTAATTATAAACTCATGTAAAATACAATAGTTTTTAATATTTTAATAACTTTTAAGAAAAGACATTCTAAAATAATAATTAAGTAATTATATTATTGTTGCATCTTTTTTATAAAAAAAAAAAAATGTATTTACGATCAAAAGCTCCAAAAATATGGTGCATACCACTTTTTTGGATTCTGAACGGGGTAAAAAATTAATTTATTAGACAATTTTTTTTATGTGTGGTGTGTTAATGTGTGTGTATACGCAATAGGTAGTTTTACGACAAAAATTTATTCAATACGTCTTTTGTAATACTAGTAGTAAAATAAATTACTTTAATAGCAGTATAAATATATTATGAAACATACAATATAATAGTTATAATAATAATTGGATTTACCGTCTTCTCCCAAAATCAATTTTAATTCTTAAGAGTATTTTTGGAATTATTTTTTTTAACTGGATAACATTTGATGAAAATGTATCATAAACTATCTCACTAAAAAAAAAATAGACATTAAATAATTTTATTAAGTTATTTTTTCCTTATTAAATGTTTTTTATAAAAATCACGGAAATGAAAATATGTAACAAATTTTTTTTTGTTTATTTAAAAGTCATAAATTAAATAACTTATAATAATTAATTATTTAAATACTTAATAAAAATGTTCACTTTAATATGCAATACATTTCGAATTTTGTAAAAATATGCAATAACTATTAAATATACTGAAATATACTAGAATAATTTCACTACTAAATTCCAATTACATATTATGGTTCTTGAAGATAACCGAGAAAAATTCAAAAAAGTAAAAAATAAAAATAAATGTGATTGCATAAAAATCCACACTCTATTTATATCTTATCTGTGTACTTAGCAAAGGCTTCTGTAGCTACACAATAATTTTTCAAACAAAATTTTCGTCATTTGCAAGCAAATATATACAAGTAAATATAGATAAGTCTTTTAATTTACGACTAAAATTTAAATTATACAAAGTTTTTGTTTAAAATCAATTTTTAAAAACAGTTTTTTTTATTATTTATATTTTATAACTAATGCCAGTTGGTTTTACAAATAAAGCTAACAAAATAGTTATAAGATAAGTATTAAAGTAAACATATACGTAAGAACGATATGATGGTGTAATCTATGAGATATTAAACATAGGTATTAATTTGTCATGAAGTATACGAATCGTACACGCGCATCATTCTAAATACATTAACTGCAATGTTAGATGGAATTATCCATATGAAAAAGTACCCTAAAATCTAGTGTTAATGCAGGAAATCATATTTTTTTAAAGCAGACATGTAAATTCGTGCCCTAGTTAAAACTAATATAAATTAAATTTTGAACATAAAGTCATTGGTACTTATCTTACATTCTTACCTACTCGCAATAGGTATTGGTTTTAAGTTTAATTTTTACAAATATTTGTTGTTGCATTCAAAACGCATGTTGTTAAAAATTGGATATTTACTTTTATTTTAATATGTCAGAAAGTGATTTAGAATAATAGAAGTTTTGTTCAACCAAAAACAAATTGAAATTTTAATTAAGGGATCACTACAAACGTGTTAAACAAAGTTGACTGTAATATACAACTTGATGTCAGTATAACATGTTGCATAACGATAACATTCTGTTACCAACAAAGTGTATCGTATATATAATAAGTGATAACTAATAAGTAATAACTAATAACTATAGTCTATAAGCAATCCAACTCAGTATAGTAAATTTTGAACCTATCTTACATCGGGGAGTTGAGAGCTATTTCCAGAAAATAATAATTTTTGGATGTGTACAATGCAAGTAATGCAATTTTCGTGAAGATGCACAAATTTATATTATTAACACAGAATATCTCGAAAGTGTTTCTTTAATTGATATTATATATAATATCTAACAATCATTATTATCCAAATTATTCTTAAAAATAATTTGTTATTTTAGATAAAAACACTACATTTTAATTTTGATTTCTTAAAGTGTATATATATATAATATATTTTGATTTTAGATTGGAAACGACCCAGGAAAATACGCATTACTAGGTGCTGCAGCACAATTAGGCGGAATCGTCAGAGCTACTATAAGTCTAACTGTCGTTTTTATTGAGGCTACAGGAAATGTTCAATTCTTATTGCCATTGATGATTACTTTATTCACAGCTAAATGGACTGGTGATTTTTTTACAGATGTAAGTTGCATAAACTGTGACATTATTGTATTATATTTTTTAGATGTAATTTAAATTTTTATCTATTAAGTTATTACAAATATTATTTGGTGAAGAAAAAAAATTTTAACTAACTTATTTTCTAATAAACAACAGCTTCAACTCTATTAGTTATTCGAAACACTAAATTTAAAAAACTAATTAATATAGGCATTTATTACATTCAATAAAAATCTTATTTTTTGATTCTAAGCAGACCAATGTATAAGATTCTTAGTGGATCGATGAATGTATTTTAATTATTAGTCCTATAATGGTTTTTGTTTTTTGTGGGTCTTTGGTTGAATCTTCACATCGTGGGAGGACGGTTTTTGGAAGAAAATTTTATCTAGTTGATACTTTAGTTAATTAATTTTTTAGTTATTTTCTAAATAGACGAGAAATGCATTTAGGATCTTTTTGAATTCAATTTATTTACTACTTTCAACAGTCAGCTAAGTACAGTAATATATATATATTTTTTTTTTTATAATAATCTCTGAATTTTTTACTAAATACAATAGACGCCGCTTATAAGACTCACTTTGAGACCAGCACAAAGTGAGTCTTATAACCGAATGAATCTTATAGGCGAAGTGGAAAAAAAAAGATTAATTACGTATTTATAAATTTTATTTTACTACATATTTTGCTTTGATTTTAATACATTAACACATATTACATATTACATACTTTATTATTGAATAAATTTAATAATCCCGATAAAAAAAAAAACTAAAATTATAATCGTTATAATAATTATCATTGCGATAAATGTGAACTTTTATCTGGATAAAAATTATTATACGTTATAAGGTACCAACAGAAACTAGAAATAATCAACACGAATATTATTTCATTTTTCAAAACCAATTTATTTCTAAATTATTACCAAAAAAGTTTATTTTCTACTATTGATTTACGAAATTTGAGTCTTATAACCGAAGTGTTGAGTCTTAAAACCGATTTTTTTTTAATGTATTTGGATACATCCGGACCGTTCCAGACGATTTTGAGTCTAATAAGCGACTGAACCTTATATCCGTGAGTCTTATAAGCGGCGTCTACTGTATATTAAATTGATGTATGAACACATTATTAACTTTTGTTCTACGCAATTGCTTTTTCGGTTTTAGAATATTATAATAATATAATACTATAATATTTACTTATTTTAGACTGAAAAATTTTAAGTTAATATAGTAAATTATTGTTTTTAGAATAAACTATTTAGATTTTTGTTAGCTATTTTCAAATATAAATTGAAAATTGTTTTTATAACCTAACCACGATCATTTGTTAGATTTAGATATTATTGTAATTTCAAGTATTATTATTTTATATTTACTTGAAAGTATATTTTAGAATATGAACACTTTGATGAATATGTTGATTTTCTATAATAGATATTTATTCTGTCTATCATTGCCTTCAGAACAGAAAAAACTGTATCGATTTTAAACTTTGTAGGCGATTTCTGATAAAAAGTTGTTTCTAGTTGATACTTTAGAGGGTCAACAGTAAAAAAACGTTCAGTATTTTCCTTAATATCAAAAAAAAATAAATTCAATTAAAATGGAATAATAATGTTATAGAAACTACATAACTTTTAATTTCAAATGATTTATGTAAATGGAATGAAATAAACAAAAGTGATTATAAATGTGACAAATTTTGGTTTATCTGTTAAAGGGTATTTATGAAATGCAGATTAAGTTATCTGATGTTCCTATATTAATAAGTGAACCCCCACCTTTAACTAGTGATATCACAACAGAAGACTTTATGAGTGATACAGTCTGTGCAATACCTCATATACTAATGGTCGGAAAATTAGTGGATATATTGAACACAACTAAACACAACGGGTTTCCCGTGGTAGCATCAAAAGTTTGCTACTGCCGAGTAAATGTATGAATAAGAGCTTTACCGAGTTCCACAGCTTGTTAATAATGTCTTAATATTTTCTAAAACACTGTTCACAGACAACTATAGAACATAAATGTTATGGCTTACTTAAAGGATTTATTCTTCGGTCTCAGTTAAATGTTATCCTTGAACACAATTTATACCTTACTCCTTTGCATGATGAAAATTATTACACAAAACTGGAGCTTATTAGAAAATCAACGTTTATTTGTGACGATACTCTACTTTTCCAGGTTGGTTTATGAAAATCTTGGTTAAGCTTTTAAGCATGGATGTTAAAAATCTTATAAATAGTTTTTACACCGTAGTTCATATTATCTATATGACTAGGTGTACCTAATTAATTTGACGAATTAAATGGGAAATATAGTTAAAAACTCAGGTATACTCGTCTATATAATATGGTGTGTATTTCTAAGTCCTTCTCGGTTAGTTTTAATACTGATCATGTTAAATCAAATATATTTATATATATATTTCAGAAAATAAGAGTTGAAGAAGATAAAAGATGTATTATTATTGATCTGCGACCATACATGAATTCAGCGCCATATATTGTGAGATTAGTGAGTACTAGTTTTTACAATATTTACTGAAATAAAAATAAAATATATTGATTAAGATAGATAGGTTAAGTAATTTTATATTAATATAATACGTTAAAAAACTTGATTAATAATATAAGTAGATTATGACTTTAAGATTGTTTAAATTATAAATCTGATATAGGTTATTAAGAATTATAGATAAATGCAGTATTGATTCATCGATTCATGAAATGTTAATCCGTTACCTTGTATTCAACAAAAGTATTCCACTATTTATAAGCCTGCTATTTTTAATTTTTCATTAATTGTTGAGTACTATGTTATGTTATGAAATGATAATACAAATAAACTTCTCCCTATATGATATTATATATTAGTGCGCTGTATTGATATAAGTGGTTTTTATCATGACTATTACAAGTTGAGAAAATTGTTCATATTTTTCATATTTATAAATAGGTATATCATAAAATAAGTATATTTTAATTATTTGAAAAAATGTTGGGATGTAATCAAGTTCACTTTTAATTACATTAAGTCCGAACCCCGGAAACGTTTGAAATTGACTTGAGTGTCTATAATACCTATTACAAGTATTTATGACTCCGTTATCTATCCAACGAAACCACTATTAAGGCGTTAATCACGGATGTTGCAAGTTTTGACAAAGAATCTATCAGTCGTTTAAATTTTATTTTTTTGTTGAAAACCCCGCATAATATTATACTATTTTTTGTGGATATAGTTTTTGGGTGACTCGGGAATTGTGGACCTATTATAGTTTTTTTTTTTAACGCCAACTAAAAATATATTTGGTACTAAACATTACTTGGATACAAATGTGCTAAACTAATGTAAACGGTTGCACGTATGATCCTATCATATATTTCTCTTTTTTCAAAAAAGCTCTAATATTATTCGTAATGAAAATATAGATTATTACAAGGCTGTAGCCAAGGGGGTTTAGGATCAGATCTCCTCTTGAAATGTTTTCTTTAAATAAGATTGAATAGGTTTAAATGCCTATTATATTTAAAACTCATATATTGTTTTATACTCTAACCCCCCCCCCCCCCCCCAAAAAAATAAATAAATATTTTTCTGGTTATGGACTTGAATTATTGTATATTATACCTATAATCTGCATCAGAGATCACAAATTAATATAACTTAGATAACATCAAAAAAATAGGTATACAATAATATCTTATTTTTTATTTATTTCATATGTAAACGTGATTTTAGTTTTAAGTTAAAATTACCTCAAAAAATAATAATATTACGATTAAAATAGTATTTATTTTTAAACAAAAAAATGTGATTATATGCTAATACAACACAAACTTTCAATTTAAATTTATATTTTGCAAAGTTATTAAATATTTTCAATTCAATAGACAGTAATTGATTCTATTGATAATTTTTAATCAAATGATACAATGTGTGTCTATTGTAATTTTGAATATTATGTGTGAGCTTATAAAAATTCTTTTATATTATTATGACATTATATCAATGTGTAGTAATAGTTTTATAGGTGAAAGAATACTCAAAAAATTTATTATATTTGATAGTATTATGATTTTTTTCTAAAACTATTTATACTTTTTAAATGCCAAAGTTAAAACCAATTCCTTCCTGAGGTTAAGTCAATACTATATTATCTTTTAATTTTTTGGTGATTAAAATCATATCTTAACCCATATTATGTAAGAAAAGAAATAAATAATTTAACACTCAATTGTTTAATATAGATGAAAATATTATAATATATTATCGTTTATTTGATTTTGCATTATATACGATACATAAATGAATATGAAAAAAAGTAATAGCTTTTTAATATTATTAAAATCTAATAATTAGAATGAAATTGTGTTAAACTTAATGATATCCTTTGTGTCCATGTCCGTGTCCGTGTCCATGATTTCCACCACCTCCGTGGTGGTAATTTTGACCACCTCCGTGGTGGTAATTTCCACCTCCGTGGTGGTGGTTTCCACCGCCTCCGTGGTGGTAATTTCCACCTCCGTGGTGGTGGTTTCCACCGCCTCCGTGGTGGTAGTCACTACCTCCGTGGTGGTAGTTTCCACCGCCTCCGTGGTGGTAGTCACCGCCACCATTTTTGTGTGGTTCGGGAGCCGGCTCAGAAGTAGCTTGTTGAGTCATTACGAGAATGACAAAGCACAAAGCTAATAACTAAAGAACATTAAAAATTCAGTCATTATAAAGTTGATATTTTAGTGATCCCTTTATTGTGAAATGAAAAAATTTTAAAAAGTATTGATATTTTTAATTTTTTCATTTATCTATCAAATTAATATAATAATTGTAAGACAAATATTTAAACAGTTTTTTTGTATTAATTTAAGTTTTATAATAAAATTAGTTTCAACAATAGCATATTAGAAAAAATATAAAGGAAACAATATTAAATAGAAGTTATTTACAAAAATAAAGAGGAGAATAATTACTAACTAAATTAAAAATCTTGTATAGTTAAAAAAAAAGATAACATATTAATAAACTGGGACAAATTAAGATTAGGTGGGTAATGCACGAACTATAAAGTCACTGTGGAACATGCAGAAATGGGAATTGTTTAAAGAAAGTTTGAAGGAAGTAAAATGTGGCCAAAATAGAGACGGGAGAATGATACTATATTTTTCTTATTTAAATAGTTATTAAAAGTAATGATAAAACAACTATTCACTAAAATAACATGTAGTTCCAGCAATAAATTTTAGTAATAATATAATATATTAAATACGTTAAAAATATATATCATATCACGCAAATAACTATAGTAGGTACATGAAATATAAGTTAAGTATTATTATAATAACAAGCATGAAATAATATTTAATTGAGTGTATAATTTTAGAAATAGTTTATTTTTTTAGTTATTGAATAGAGTAAAGAATTCAGACACAATTTTTTCCGAGTTCGAAAGTCTTAAAGCTTTTAAAATACATTCTTTAAAAATTGTATTTGATGCAGGTTAAGTTGGGCTATTTTTAATTTAATTAGAAAATTGTATTTGTTTTTACAATATTTCAAACTGATAAACAACTTTTTTATCTTAGAAAATTTTTTATTTATCTATCGCAAAAAATTTAATTTTTATTTTTATTCAAAACAGAAAATGTAATAGACTAAATAATATTGAATAGAATATACATACCACTGTGTAAGATTTCATGATTCTCGAGACTTCTGTATATTCGTTTTCGAAAATATGATGTACACTGATACCTCGAACCTGCTAGTTGCCATTTATATAGTCCTCATACATTTTTATTTCATCAATATTTGTTGTAAACAAAATTTTAATTACTTCTAGTGTATTGGCCTTCGGCTTATATGAATGTTATTCAAGGAAATACCCAAACCTCTCCTCAGTTTTTTCCTCTTCACGAATAAACCGGTTAACTTCATATAATCATATGATTTAATATTATAATAATAAACCGTAAATAATCGATTCTATATTATTATTATTATTATTATTATTATTATTAATGTTGTTTTTGATAAAATAGATAGAAAAAGTTTTTAGACACTTGATGAGAATTATTTTATTAAATGACTGTTATTTAAAACTAATCTTGTTAACATTAAAATATAAATAAACTTAGATAATTTTAAATTTTAATTTTCGATACATAAGGCACTGTCATAGATAATATAACTTTAATTCATAAACTTAAAAGTAAAATCTATCATAAATTTAGTTGAGATATTATTGTTTAAATTTTATGGTCACAAGACAGAATAATATAAATAGACTATACCAGTGGTTATCAACCACCGGTCCGTGTTATATTGGAAAAAATTATATTTTCAAGATATATTTATTTCATTTTTTTTTTTTTTTTTAATGATACACCGGTATCGTTATATTTTATTTATATTTATATATGCTTTTAACTTTTTAATAAATTTAATACACTAATCTGCAGGCAAAACTAAAAGAATAAAGCATAATTTTTTATTTTTTTGAACCAAAACCCAAAGTGGTTCTAGTTCAACTTAAAAGCCATCTAGGTGGTCCGTGACAACAAAAAAGTTTAAAACCACTGGACTAGACTAAAACATTATTTATAACTTATAATATTAACATAATTTATTCTATTCAGAATTTAGATATAAACGAACAATTTTTAATTATTTTTTTTCATATTTTTCATGTGTAATCTATGTACAGGACGAATAAGTCCAGATTAAAGTGATACAGGGGATAACTTGAAATTTTTTAATACATGAGTTCAGTGTATAAATAATAAATATACAATTTCGGAAAATTTAAATAAATATTATAGATAAATTCCCATAAAATATCTATGTAAATAATAAGATACGTATTTCATTGTAAACACACAATTTTGTTTTTCAAATACTCAAAATG
The DNA here is from genome assembly GCF_002803265.2 of Melanaphis sacchari. Classification (NCBI taxonomy): domain Eukaryota; kingdom Metazoa; phylum Arthropoda; class Insecta; order Hemiptera; family Aphididae; genus Melanaphis; species Melanaphis sacchari. The sequence goes on along the minus strand of NW_020271547.1, from coordinate 107,405 downwards.
TTATGATGATACCTTCTTTAATTATTAAACCGATTTTTTAAAGAAAATAGATAATTAATTAAATTTTAAAATTTATGCTTTGATTTATAATTAAATTATATTTCCCCTTTAATGATTTTGACAAAGTTTGTTAAAACTTGAAATTAAAATGCTTATAAGAATAAATTGTGAATTTTTATGAATCAATAAAAAAAACTTTTGAAAGATCTTTTATTAAATTTTCAAGTATTTTATTACAAAATAAACAAATATTTATCTAGATTTATGGAAATTAAATTAAAACAAATTTCAAACTTCAAATGTCTATAAATGTCTAGATCTTAACATGTATAGCAAATGATGAATTAAATATTTGAAAATTTCAAGTATTTAAATCTAATTTTTCTTTTAATTACAACAAAAAATAAAAATAAATCATTTGAGGAGAAATAATTATTTTATGGTTAAATATGTAATGTCGTAAAAATTTTATCTTTAAACGTTTATAAAAAATTAATTTGACTTTCTGGTAGCAATTGTTAGTATTTAGTAGTTTAAACAACTTATATAAAACCTTATTTTGAATTTTAAAATTTTAGAAATTAGGAAAAATGTTTGTGAATTTCTAACAAAAATAATAATTTGATTATTTTCGAGATTCTAAAAATTTCGACGAAATTCTTAATTTAAACGCTAGTAAAAAAATATTTTAACTAATTGTCCATATTTATTAACTAGTATTTAAAACACTTATGAAAAATCATATATCATATTTTCAAATATTTTAACACAGCGAAGACTTTATTATTATTAGCATTATATAAAAATAACTTAATAAAATATAAAAATTTAAGTTTTTATAAATAATAAAAATAATAATAATAGTTCAAAAGAGTAATATTTTGAAAACTATATAATGTAAATATTGAAAATAATAATATAAACATTTGTCAACATTTTAAAATAAGATATGTTTATTTATTTTCGAGTTATCCAAAAAAATCAATTTAGTCGAAAACTTGATTTTTGTAAAATTTACTGTTTTTCCTGATATTGTTATTTTTTTTCCCCAATATTTTACAAAACAACCATAAATCTTATACTGTTAAAAGTACTAACTAGATCTGATTTTTTATTCAAATCTACTCTCACAATTGAAAATTAAAACATTTTAAGTAAAAACTATCAAAATCTATTTTTATTGTGATTTGAAATTAATTTCATTTTGAATACTCATAAAATATTTTTTTTATGTCTTAATTTAAATTTAGGTAACGTTTTAAATATATTAATATTTAACAATTTATTTAAAATCAATGAAATGCATTTCCTTGACTGACTTGAGTAATTTTTTTTTAAATGTTCCACGTGTTTGCGTTTTTATAACTGGGATAGTTGAGTTCTATAGTGATTATCTCATGCTACGTCAATTAGATTCATTTCAAAATGATAGATCTTTTCATAATTTATTTTTTATTAGTAAATATTCAAAATTCGAATAACTAAAATGTATTAACTTTGTAAATCGAAAACTCAATATTATTTTATGATTATTATTATTTTTAATACCTTTTGTAATTTTCAGTAGGTAATGTTTAAAATAATATCCAAGGTTTATTTATATCATATACTCATAATATCACTATGTACGCATATATCTAACATGAAATTATTAATTTTGTTATAGATGATTGGTAGCTTAAAATTAAAAAAAAAAACTCATTACTATAATCTTCTCATAAAAAATAAACTTTACACAACATTTTTTTTGAATAAAATATATTTTTATCTAATATTAAAAATTGTAGATTTGTATCAATATAATGAATGATTGAAACGAAACGAATGACAATCATTTGAGATATCTACAGTTGAATTACTACTCTGAAAAAATTTGGTATTCGGAAAGAGTTAAAAAAATGTTTCTACGCAAATGAAAATCGCTTAACGTACACAATAAAAATTCGTAATAAACGTTTAAAATTTTCTATTTTTAATAGTTTTTTTTTTTTTTGTATTAATTAATTTAAGTTAACTTGGCTCATAAACTTTTCTAGCTATCATTTGTGTCTTTATGTCTAGGATAGGATTTTAGATATTTAACATACTTTACAGCTATTATAAATAACTATATGATAGAATCTGAAAAAAATTGCTCGCCTATTTTCATTTACATTTATTTTAAACTTAGTCTTTGTATTCAAATACATTTTTATATTGATAATACTTCTGCGATATACATCAAAAAGTTGTATCTAAATGAAAAATAACGATTTTAGTTATTTTCTTATATATTATTTAATATTAATTTTAGGGTCCTAAAACTTTCCAATATTATGTGTATTATTATATTATGGTTTTTTTTTTTTTTTTTTTTATAAGAAGCTAATCTTATTTATATTATTTAAATTACGATCACTGAATGCTACAAATACTCACAAAAACAACTCGAAGAATATAAACAATATTTTACTATACAATATAATATACATTGCGTTTTCAAGGGTAAATCATAAATTTAATTCGTTATGAATAAAAAAAAATAAAAATAAAAATATAATAATAACAATAATATTTTTTTATCCCGTATTGGCCGTATTTCAATATATTATTGGCCATGATTTTTAAATGCATAAAACAACATATTTTATTTGCGTGATACACGATAAATTCGGTTCTTTACCTTCTTATAACATTTAAGTTTCTATTTTATGTACTCATATGTACCTGTATGTATATTATTGCTTATTTAAAAATGTATTATTCAGTTCTAATAGTGACATATTTTTGCACTACTTTTGTGTTATAAAATAATGCCGTCACGCCGTTGTCTATCAACGAATAGCTTGAGTTTTGTTTTATCGGCACTAAATTACTTTAATCTTTTTTCTACTATATCGTACGTCAACCATTGTTATGCTATATAATACAGCACCGCGTATTTATCACGCCATGTTGTTTAGTCGTGTTTGCCGATTAAGTTTAATGTCATTTTGGGTGGCTTTTGAATTCGATTACACGAAATAACATTAATTATTCTATACACGTGTATTATATAATATATTATAAAAAAAGTACCTAATATATATTCTCAATTTATAGACATATATCAACATCGATAAACTTACACACATTTCAAATGAGAAAATAAGAGAGTACCTACATAAAGTGATTTTTCTTACTTTAGTATAAATACAATTTTTATTTGATAAATTAAAATATTTTAGTTACTAATAGGTATCATAATGAAGATATTATAAGTAACTTTCAACTCAGGCTATAAACTGTTTAGAATGAATAATTTTTACTACACGATATTTGATATTCCTTATGACGAAATATTTATCGAAGATAAACAAACATTTTTTTTGTAAGCTTGTTTATATCAAAAATAAAATATAAAGTATAACGAAAAAAGTGATTACGTCGTCTTTTTGGTATCACAATATAGTTTTACGAGTAAAACGCAGTTGTGTATTTATCCTTTACTTATTAAATGTAAGATATCCATAAATACTCCCCTTGTTCATGTTCATCTTAAATGATAAATTTATTCAAAACTGAAATTTTTTAAGTATATTTTAGATAATATTTTAAAATTCTATTCGATAATTATTACTTAAACATTTTTATGTACCTAATTCAAAATCCGGACGAGTATTTTCTAAGTTATTAAAATTATTTTACTAAGTATAATAACCTTTAAAAGTGGCTTTTAAAAAAATATATAAAATAGATTTAATATTTGATTTGTTAAACGATGATTCTTATTTGAAAAAAAAACAGTTTGTATTGGTACAGGACACTCCTTAAGTGCTAAAAAAATCTCAAGAATTTAGAAATTTGATCTTTAAGAATATTTAAAACTTTTAAAAAATATACTTAGAGTAACTAAATTTTTTAAGATAAAAGGGGTATACACTGATCATGCTTGGTTAATCACTCTATATACTATTTATTTTAAATTGTTTTGCAAAAATATATTTATTGTGCACAACTCTGCAAGTATAATATAACAATAGCATAGGTATCTGGTATATAGATACAATAGTAAATATTTCAGTACAGATTCAGTGTAATAAATAATGATTTATAACTATAAATTCAGTAATTAATTCATTGTAATATATTTCTCTTATGGTGCATCGAAAATTTGCCGATGAAATTTAGATGAAAATTCAAGTAAAAAAAAAAATTTAGAAAGATCTCAAAATATAAATAACTTTACTTCAGTAAAATACATTTCTACAAATTTGTATGTGCCTATAAATTAATATTATATATAAAATGCTTGAATATAATTAGAAGTCATTTCATAACAACATTTTTGGAAAACTATTATTAAGTTTATATTTTTTTTGAATGATAACATACTCGTACACAGGTCTTTTTTATGTTCCCATTTTGTGACGCCACTATACTCGTCCATTCGTCTAACATTCTACTAATAGAAAAGCATATTTGAGTTTGAAGCAGTTAACGAGTAAATCGTATTTTTATCATTATAATTTATAATTAATAAGTGTTGTAATATTCTAATTGAAAAAAAAAAATTAACCATTTTTATCTCGGTAGCCCAGCGGCAGAGATACAGTTCAACATTGTCATTTATTATTCATATTTATTATTTTGTAACATTATAACTTTGTAACTGCGGGCTAGTACTGTACCTCATCGTGTATTTTTATTCTCTGTCTTGGAATTTTAATTTCTTGTTCTCTATGTTTCCGCTACAGATATAATATTATTATTATTGAAATTCGTGTTGGCGTGTTACTTCTATTTGTTCACTTGTCGAGAACAAACGAAAAAAACGACAGACCAGACAAATAATATTACTGCAAACGGTGGTCGGTGGCGTAATTTTTGGGTGCCATTATCGCAATGTATGATTTATAACTATTTTTAATCCGATAAGTATAATTAGACGCAGATCAATTGCAGCTACCTAATAAAGAACAATTTTGAGTGCGTAAAATAATTTTATAATTTTTTTTATTTACATACACATTATATTGTATCTAATAATTACAATGTTACGTACATTTAAATTATAGGTTATATATACAAATTGAGTATATATACACACATAATAATATATCTTATTATACATATGTTATAAACACTACTAAAAGAACTAACGCATAGCTGATGTGGCGGTTTTGAATATTATAATCTCATTTGAAAAACCCAAAGAAACTGATTGAAATATTTTGCATGTATTTTCATTATCTTGAGCAAAACAACTTTCATGCAAATAATTAAAAAGTTAACCGGTTCATAAACGATGAACTATTTTTTATACAGTTTAGATACTCTCATATCAAACGAGTTTTCGTATTATTATGTTTTTATCTTAGGTTTATTCCAAATAACAATTTGTCATACATATTATGTTTGTACACATTAGCATTTTGACGTCACACATAATCTTATGGTATAATGACTGAGAGTTTCAAAATATAATATTTGCTTACTACATTATAAGAAATTATATTACAAGATTCCAAATTAACTATGTTTACTAGAAATTCTGAATTATAAAAAACAAAATTTTAACACATAATTTAACTATAAAATTTTATTAATTTAAATTTAAAATGAGAGATACTATTACAAAATTACAGTTGTTATAAAATTAAGTTGTCCAAACATTTTCTATGCTAGATACAAAAGTAACATAACAACACAAGAGCGTCATACTAGTTTAAAAAAAAGATATTTACAAAGTTAATTTATTAAAACTTTACTATAATGATTAGAATTCTTTTATTTAGTTATCAAATAATTATAGCTTTTCAATAATTATGATAATTGTCGGGACGCTACAATTTTTTGAAATCGCAATCGAGTGACCAACATAAATATGTTCGTAAGCCACATAGATAAATAAAATTATATCAAGAGCTAAAATATTTATAAACGTAAAATAATAATAAGTAGAATTTGATTTTAAAAATAAGACGCGAGCTGCAAGTTGAATACTCTTGCAATAAACCATAAAGAAATATGTAACTTTAAAAATTATTAAATTTATTATTTTATAATAAATTATTACTTTTATTTATAGTACAATCGTGGTGCCAGAAAACTATTATCTATAATATGGTCAGGTAAATAAAACTACCAATCCACTTTATAGATGTGACATCCCAAATGATGACCCTACTTTATGACAGTTATTATACCATTATAAATATTTTTTGATTACTATAAAAAGCATTATTAAAATAAACATAAATATATTTAATTACTGTTATAGAAACAATGATTTACTTTTCTACAAAACATTTGACAGTTTAAGTTATTAAGACCTAAAAATGTGTGCCTAATAAAAATTTAACCAAATCAAAAAAATTTTCAATTAAATAACCTTAGTTATTTAAAATTATTTTTATCAAATTTAATGAAGTATATAGTAAATATTCAATGTAAATTTTCACTAAAATAAATAAATAAATAATTTGCATTATTTAATTTCGTGAATAATATATAATTTGAATTTTAAGAGAAACAAGAATTTCAAAAGACTTGAAATCATGATACAATATTTATTTTAACTTAAATGTACTTCGAATATTTAAAAATCTCAAAAACCTCAGATAATAATGACTTCACTGCAAATGGTTTAATTTGAAACTCAAGAAATTAATTTTTTTAAATTTTCAACAATCTATAATTTTATAAAAATGTTTAGTTTTTCGTATTACAAGACATACATTTTTCGTTTTTCAAGTGCGATATTTTTTAATTTACTTCAATTTAATAACAATTATACTATCCTGCGGTAATTTCCAAGTACTAAGTAATTTACATTTACATCTGTTTATTTAAACAAAATTTAAAATTCATTTAACTAGTATAAAATTATGTTTGATGTATCTTAATTATTTTATGATTAAACGTCTTGATCCTGAAAATATACATGATTTTATTTTAATACATTTTAAATATAGAACTGCTGTCAAAAAAAAACGAATATTTTACCGATATTAAATTTTTTGAGACTCCGCACTATTCTAAAAAAATAACAATATGAACTAAAAAGTGTCAAAAATGTCAAAATTCATAACCAATATAAACATAGGTATGTAGGTATTATGCATTGGGGATGATTATTATAAAAGTTTATACATAAGAATATTCAGTGTAATATATATATTCTTTAATATAACTTAAAAATAAAACAATATATTTTATCGTATTTCTTTATTAAGTTTATGCGGTTTATGTCTAAAATATCGTTAGTTGTAAAACTTACAATATTTATCGAATTTAAACAAAATATACATAATTGAATTGAACGAAAAAGAGCCAATTTGAAAATTTGAAAAAAATAATTAATTATAAGTTATGAATAAATTGAGAAATTTAATGTAGCGTTTCTGATGCTTTATATTTATTAATTTAATATTACTACTCAACAAAATTATACAAATTATACCGGAAAATTTATTTTATATTATTTTTTTTTTTTATAATTTAGTAGCACATGTGATTACTTTAATACTATTAACCTCTCTTTAAACTGTTTTTATTACGTCAGTATTAACTTTAAAATTAATAACAACTAATAATAAAACATGAAATAATTATTATAAAATATATAATATAATTTATACTTTTTATTTTTGTAAAAAATTAGTTTAAACTACCATATTACTATTACAAATATAGATTTTTGATAGCAATAGAAATATACAGAGTGATTCACCAAGTATTGGCGAAAATCGTTTAAGAGAATTAGCTTTCCCCCCCCCCCCCCCCCCCAAAAAAAAAAAAAAAGTCCACCAAACCCATTTAAAAATTATTCCAAAAGTATAAAGATATTATTGTTTCATTTTCATAAATATATTTTTTTTAAATTATAAGTTATAAGAAACATAATATTTTCATATTGTAAATTTGCTTATATCAACTAGGTATATATATTTAAATAGATATAAACAGTATATTAATAGTAATTTAAATACAAAAATAATATATATTATATTTTAGAATTTATTTGGATATTAACAAATTAAATATTAAATTAGAACTTTGCTAAAAATACATAAATAAAATCAACAATAATTGGAATATTAATTATTTAAAAAATACAATAAAAAAAAAAAAAATGTTCCCTTATTTTTATAAAATGCTAAAAGTAACTCTTGCTCTATATCAGTTAGTTCAGCAACATGACGTGAGTGATATTTTTCAACTATACAAAGAATAAAGACAAGAGTGAAAACGTCTATATAGGTACCAAAAATGTTTTACAAATCTATCTATTCTATGCATAGAAAAATATTTAACAAACAGTGTTGACAGTGAATGTACTTTAAATTAATTTAAAAAATGTTCAAGGATAATGGTTTTAAAATAAAATATAAAGTATTTACGACTTAGTTAAGTTATTTATAGTTTTATTTTTTTATAATATAACTACTATGTATATGTTATTAACAGTGTTGGGAATAGATAATTAATAATTTATCTAGATAAATATCATATAATTTTATTAATTTTGCAAATATTTAGTGATATAGGTACAGGTATTAGATAAAAAAAATAAATAATTTAAAATATTTTAAGATATAAATATAAAATAAAACAGTTAATTAATTAAAACATATGAAAAGTTAATCTTTGAGTTTTTTAATTTTTTTTTTAGCTCATAAAAATAAATTATCTAGATAGGTACTCATAGATAACTAGAATTTTATCTATGTGAAGATAAATATAAATGATTTGCGAGTTATCTAGATAAAATAAAAGATAAATTAATTTTATCTAAATATTCTCCAATACTGGTTATTAAAATAAATATAATAATGCTAAATGATAATAATACTAATAATGCTTAAATATGTAAAAAAAAAAAATGGATAGTTATTTTATTTCAAATATTTGGTGCAAAACAATTATTTAAATATTAAATTAAAATTTGTCAAGAATATTTATGAGGGGATGGGGGGATACCCTGTATTTCCCCTCCCTCAACTTTTTCAATGTATTTCCACCTATAACACCCAGCTCGAATGAGCTCCCTTTTTCCTTAATTATAAATAAATTCAAAATCTAATTTTTGGTATTCTTAGACATTCGAGAACCATAATTTATCTTAAGTGTACTTAGTATAACAACTTAAAAACTACACGTTCAAATCTTTAATTAGATACATCAATATTTTCAAAAAAGTTATTCACTAAATAATTTAGAATAAAAAACAATTCTCATTTGAAAGTCATAAGTTTTTATTGCCGCAGGATACTTTTTAAGAAGTACCAAATATTATGTTAGTAATTCAAAAATACGGTCTTTAAATGTACTTGAAAATTCAAAATTCAAAATTAGAATAAATTTATTTTAAAGAAAAAAATTCTAATGATTATACTTGTAAATAACATATATAATAAAATATTCTAAAACCAATAGGCTAACAAACTGTTTCCGTTCAGAATTGTTTATTATACTTTAAAATTATAAATAATGATTTATCCTTGAATTAAAATTTAACACATTTGTACATTATACTTTAGATTAATGATGACTGACGAGGTATTCTTTTCAACTCATATAATCTATAGCAACTCATCGCTCTTTTATTTTTACTTCTATCTAACAACACTTTTAAGAAAAAAATTGCATCAAACTTCAACAACAAAAATAATTTCAGGTATAAAGTTAAATTTAAAATTTTATATTTTTAACTGCGCCTATAAGAAAAATAGCTGTACATTTTTATTTATATAAATAGAATGTATTATTATAAAAAGTTAAGTTTTTGCAATATAAATCTATCGTTGTTAATATCATTTGATAATCATAAATATTCAAATTACGATTTTTTGAATAGAAGTCAAGTTATATTCCTAATCGTTAAAATTACGCTTTCATAAAATTACATATATTGACTAATTGATTTGACACAAACAACAACTAAACCAACTGTGCATAAGTATAGATACCCATAATAATTATCGGTAAACATTTCTTTGTAGAATTAAAAATATAGAAGAAAATCATTTAGTTACCTACAGGATTAGTTATCAGACAAAAAATTAAGACAGTTTTGTTTGGTAATAAAAACAAATTTCATACGTCCTTGAATTCATGAATTATTCATTTTTGAAAAATTAGGTGGTTGCGGTTAATTATAATGTAGTTTAAGTACTAAATATGGAAGTACGAACGAGTACACATATAATTTGTATTAAACGGCTGTAATAGCTTAATTTTATTATAGAGCAGATCGATACTTAACAATTAAAAATAATAACTTTAGAGTTGGTTAACGTTGTACATTTTTAGTATAAATATATTACGTACATTTTATATACCTACTATACTTTATAATTGAGGTTTTTTTTGGTTTTTTTATTTATTTATGGAAACAAGTTTGTCAAGAACTTTTAGATTGTTTCGAACTCTAGGACTACGGCACATAGTTGTTATCAACAACACTGACGAGGTAAAATAAAAATAATATTTTAAACATTTGTACATATTTTTATTATTTCTATTCCATGATTTTCAAGTCTGTTATTATTTGAAATAGTGATTATTTGGTTTTTTGCACCTTGGTCTTATACCACTTAAATTTTTTTATAGCTAAAATTCACAAAGAGTTCAAAGAACTTGTTTCATTTTTTTAACTTTCATCTTTGTTCATCTAGCTTAAAAGCACGAATAATTAAATGAATTAGGTTTGTTTTCAATATTTAATTTAGTTAAGTAAATTTGTTAATATTCCATTAAACAGAATACTTGATGTTATTTATCAACCTATTTTATGGTAGTTTTATTTTTATTTATTATTATTATTATTATTATTAAAACCTTTAATGAATTTGTATACCTTGACACTCCTTACCCTAATCGTGCATCCCTAACAGACTGTTTAACTTTTTCTTTTTATCATTAATCAAGTTTGTAATAATTTACTAGTTATGTAATAATGTAATATTATCTTATATCTAAACCCTTACTGATTAAAAAAACTAAAATATTAACTCGAAAAACTTTTTATTTCAAAAGTAAAAACAAAATTAGATAACCAAAAAGTGGTTGTTTTTTTTTACGTAAAATATTAATATATAATAAATATATTGGGTAATAAACATATTATATATAAGTCAATTAATAAATAACTATTGCTTATTATTTGACAACTTTCTAATTCTTAAAGTGTTTACTTATGTATTATATTAAAAAATTTTAAACCCATTGATATTAAACGTTTAAAAGTTTAAACTCAATAAAGTAAATAGATATTGACAAAAACAAAATGCAATATGTTTATAAGTAGGTATACATAATAACTAATAACGTACTATGTATGAATAATATGCAATACATAATTCAAGATAGCAAGTAAAACAAACTTTAATGGTGTAATCAGGATCTTATCTAAAGAGGAGGGGAAAAATATACGTTGCCAAACATAATATGTTTAAATAATATTATCATTTTCCTGGAGAGAAGGTTGTACGGTTATCAGTAGCACGTTAATTCATCTCAATTCAATTTATCATAATCAATTTACCTCATATATAAATATATTTAAATCAACTACGGCTGAAAATCTAAGAATATCACGTTACATTACTATCACTGATTAATAATTATAATCTTTATCGTAGTTATTGCTTATCTGCAGCTTTAATGTATTACGTTTAAAAATAAATCTACAATAAACGATAATGAGATAACTAGGCCAGTTTATGCCTCAGTCAATCAACAATCGTCGAACTTCATTTATATTGCATGTTTCCGTATTGGTGCGTTTTCACTTTTCTGCTAAATTACGGCTATTGACATTTTAAAGACTGAAAAAGAAAAATATATTCTTTCATTAAATGGTTAACATATTTTCGTAAAAGAAAAAAAAGTGACGTGAAGTCAATATAGAAATATAACCAATATTTTAAAAACAAAATGTCATGGACGCGTTCATTCAAGTGACGGAAAATATTAAATTTTTAATAAGTTGTATTTACCGACTATAAGAACGTTTCGAAATCAACAGGCACTAATATTTAAAAAAAAAAATAGTAAATTTACTAAAATAAATAGCTATTCATAACATTGATACAAATTCTCAATATGTAGTAACTACAGCATTATTTCAAATCCTTACAAAATGTGCAGCTCAGTAACCTACTCATAATATTCATAGACTCAAGTGTACTATACAACGTGTACATAAACACAACAAATTCAAAACGATCCACCCAATTTTAATTTTATTATATTTATATCTAACACAGCGGTTCTCAAACTGTGCTCCGCGGAGCCCTAGGGCTCCGCGAGAGTAGTCTAGGGGCTCCGTGGCTCCCTGAGAATATTTGTATTTATTAAATTTAAATTATTAAATTATTATTATATTTCTTAGTTAAATTTTTATTTTTATAATCAATATTATTTAGACCGTACCAATATGAATTATTTTAAACGTTTAAAACTTTAAAATATTTATAAATCCACATATGTCATATTTTGTGTCATTGTCAAAATGAGATTAGATAAAAGTCGGGTTTTTTGTTCATTTGACATGTTGTACGATAATTATTTAGTTTACTTATCTACAATAGTACAATCTACATTCTACGAAGTTCTAATAATTTCTTGATTCTTCAGTCATTACTCGTTATTCATCGGCCGCTGACGCAAATATTGTTATTTCGGTGTGTATTTCGTATTACGTGTTTCCTATTTTACCATCAATTGTTTTTATTGTTAACAATTTTTTTTGTGAATAAAAATTCAAATGGATCGTATATATTCGTATTTTACAGAAAATGAAAATAAAAAGCAAATCATTTACAATTGTTAATTATAATTACATAATTTATTTATGAATTTTTGTTGTCTCATATAGACATTTCTGATCTTTGGGGCTCCGTAATTTTTTTTAGGAATATATGGGCTCCGCGAACAAAAAAGTTTGAGAACCGCTGATCTAACAAATTGACAAAAACCATCAATGATAATCCTTTTTTTACAAATGACAGAGGTATTATTATCAACAGGATTTAAATTTTTTCAACAACGAATTTATTGAAACTTATAGCACAATGTAACATTTGAATTTGTGATTGGACATTTTCAAGTAATTCATCTTTATTTCATCAAATTTATGCTAGTCATGCAATACAATATTTAAAGTTTTGTCGTCAGCTTAAATCTTATTACCCTATAAAAAAGAAAATTACTTATAGACGTACATTTCATGCTTTAAAAACTATAACTATGGATGAAGTCTTAAAACTATTATGGTTAACTTTAAAAAAGCTACTATGAATACAATAAATTACGAGTTTTCAGAAACAGAAATAAAAGAATGCTTTTTAATTTTTCACAGTGTAAATGGTGACAAATTCAGGATGCAAGTCTTCAAATAAAATAAAAGACGATGTAAAATTTGCATTACAAGTATAAAAGTTACAAGATTTAGCTTATGTATCAGAAAATAAGGTACATAATTATTAATCTTTCTAATAAACTGTAGGTGGACACTTCATATTATATGGAATACGACAAATTATTATCGCTAACACTGAACTATTTTGAAGAGACTTGGATAGGGTACAAAAAAAGGAAAGCATCTAAATTTAGCATTTCAATTTAAAATTGTTATTTATTAGTTTCGGAAGATTTACGTAGGACTAATAATGCAGTAGAAGAATGACATAATTGTTTTACTTTAGTTTTAAATCAATGTCATCCAAGTACTTGAAAATTCATAACCAATTTAAAAAATGATGATAATATAAAAAAAGTAAAACTTGAATAATATATAGCTGGCGAATGTCCTCTTGTGAAAAAAGAATACTTAAAAAAAAAGCACAGCGTTTAAAAAATATTTGCTTTGATTTAAAAAATATAAAGATAAATAGTACAAAAAATAGTACACAATTTCCAATTACAAATATAATATTTTACATTTATATAATTTTAACGATTAATTATTTTAACTTTAGTTAAATGATAATTACAGACTTATTTTTTAAGACAAAAATTTAGCTATAACTACATAAAAAATAAATGTGTAAACAGTTCTAAGTCTATATTAACACGGAAAAAATAAAACGTAGAATTTAGTAGATTAATTTACAATAAATTGACGTGGCGATAAGTTGACATTATGATAAATTAACCACAATGAATTTACGTGCTTATGTACATATACCTTACCATCCCCGTCACCACTGTTTTTTAAAAGTATTCAGGGTTGATATTATTAGTACTACACATATATTTATAAAACTATTTTCTTTAAAACAAAAAATAATAGCAAATTAAAAATTTACTATAAAAATAAATATAAAATTTTTTATGTAAAACATTAGTAGTATAAAATATTTATGATTTATTATGTACACATGAATCAATAATAATTAAACCACTAAAACAATGGTTTTTAAATTTAAGTAAAAATCACAACTAAAGTTTATTTGTACTCGTTGTTTCAAACAGTCGAAAATTAACTTATCTATAAGTTAATAACAAGTGTCTGAGTAGTGCACTATTAGTACGGTTTTGCGACTATAATGAGTAGTGAATTATGCCAAAATAAAAATAAAGTAATACAATAATAAATGATAAAATAACTCATATTTTAGTGTTTTAATTTGATTGTTATCTGTATTTTATTGCAATATTGAAATTATTTAGAACGTCGAACAAAAATATATATTTAATCAAAGCATGGACTTTCTATGTAGTCGGTGATGTAACTTATAATATACCTATTAATTATGCCCTCACCCTGCAATATTTTTTGAATTTTTAATGCATTATAATTTATAAGTTTATAACATAAATGCAAGGCCGTATATAAGAGGGGTTTTTAGGGGTTAAACCTCCTCCCCCCCTCGAAATACTTTATAGTTAATAAATTTAATTTATTTAAGTAACTTAGTTATAATAATTTACCATGTGACCATGTGGGTACTAAATAATATGATAACTATGTTTGATTATCAATTATATTGTTAAAATTTTTTATTTTGTTTAAAATAAGTGTTAGTTTTTTTTGAAAATATTATTTGATTTACCCCCCCCCCCCCCCCCCGAAAATTTGCTTCAGCTACGACCTTGCATAGAAGTACTAAATGGGTTGCTAAATATTCAAATATTGTATACATGTTATTGTATGCTACGGATCCACGAGCTATCCCCTTAAAATAACAACCAAACACCTATTATTCGACACATAATTAATATTATAAATTATAATAATTATAAATAATATTATAAATTATAATATTATTTATGTATATAACCACAAATATTAAAAACAATATTATATATTATATTTATATCAGTGAAAATAAATACAATGGAAGAATCTATAAATTCCTCTCTGTAAATACTTCACTGAAACTTAATAAGGGATACAATTCTTGTTCACTTTTATACTCGTTGAGACTTTCTAAAACGGTTTATAACAAATAACAAGAAAATTGACGCAAAGAATAATTAAAAACTATTGGAAATAGACAATAACATATTATTTATATAACTTTTTCGACTAACTGGAAATGTTTGGAATGGTATATATCTCTTATTTGAACAAAAACGTATGCACAATTAACAAACATAACGAGTTACACGCCATTTACTCTATACGGAAAAGTCAACTCGAAACACAACGTTAAGTAGGTACATTATGTAATTTATTAAATTCATTTTTTTAAATTAGATATATACTGTGAAAAAAATTATGAAATATTATTTTTAATGTCGCAATGTTTCTTAAAAATCGTGCCATAGTTGGTAAATTAAAATTTTATAATACATACATAAGTACATTACATTTACATATCTATATATACATTATGGTGGTCCTTATTTATATTTGTGGAATATTTTTTTTTGAAAAGTTAACACAGTACCTTTTTAATTTGTTCAGTTACATGAGTAAGTAATTTTGACGAAATTCGGATGGTCTCAATCAACCCCTTTTGGTGCCACATTGGGGTTGAATATGACAGAAGGGGTATTTTTCTTATTATTTTATTTAGTTCAGAAACTATCGTATTTTGCGAAAATTTAAAAATTGTCCATTATTTTTCAAGAAAAATTGATAATATTAAAATATTGTATTTATTTATTGAAATTAATTTTTCTCGATTAATTAAATATACATAACGTCCGTTTGAATGTATGATAAAATATTTTACATATTTATAACACAGAATTTAGTATTCTAAAAAAAGATTTATTCTACAAAATGTAATAAGATCATTTTTTTATAGATTTTAGTTTTGTTTACCTAATTTTTTGTGAAATTACAATATGTTGATAAAACATTTTTTATTTTTATTTTTCATTTTACTAATAATGAATTGTTGACTCCTAAAATGTTTTCTTGAGTGTTTGTCCATCACTTTATGGATATTTCATTCAATAGTTTTTAACAATCTAGAAAATATCCACAAAACGATAGACAAACACTCAAGAAAACATCTTAGGAGTCGACAAAACATTATTATTAAAATAAAAATGTTTTATTAACATAGTGTAATTTCACAAAAAATTTAGGTTAACAAAACCAAAACCTATAAAAAAATGATCTTATAACATTTTTAGTGTAAACCTTTTTTTAGAATACTAAATCCTGTGTTATAAATATGTAAGGTATTTTATCATACATAATATATAAATATGACATATTACAAGCTTAACGAACAACGATTGTCAGCGCAGTTTGTGATTAGCGTTAAATATATCAATATCGTTCTGAAGCTAATAATAAGTATAAACACCTACACAATACACATTAATACATAATAATGCATTTTACTTTACTTTTAATGTGGATTAAGCATAATTTTATTGAAATTAAATATCCATGATTGTTTAATAATTTTTTTATTGTTAGTATAATTCCAAAATATAATATAGACTTCCTTTCAGCCATTTTCTTCTAAAATAATTTTTTTTTAAATCAGCTATAATCCACAGACTAGTTCAATCTTTTTTTTAAACTTTATTTATAAAATAGTTTGTAATTAAGTATTATAATAGGCATGTATTCAGATAAACATTATGACTTGAACACACATGAAAATAGCAGCCATTCATTTGAATATTTGATTAGAATGGATAATAATTTAGTACGATTGAAATTTAATTCTCAACGTTAATTTCTCTTTAGTCTGCGAAGAGGATTATTAATAATAATGTCAAAAAGTAGATGTTAGTAGATTTGAGTGATTTTTAATTGAAAACGAAATCATTTATACAGGATTTTGGCAATTTATTTTATTGTAATTATTTTTAGTTTAAATGAAGAATATAACTAAAAACATACAAAAGGTAATTTATAATCATACAAAGAGTTATAATCTGAAAAGTTCTTACTAGAATTTTTAATAGCACCTCATAGTTGATACTGTATATCCAAAAAGTCATCAATAAAGTTTTATTTTATAACTTTATAGTTTCGTCAAAATTTTAACTTCAAATGCATAAAAAAATAAAATTGTGCGTATATATTTTTAATATTAATTGTATACAGATATAAAAACAACTTATGTAGAATCTCAAATTAAATTTTCAAGAATTTTGACCCAGCAAATAATTTGTTATCAATGTTTGAAAAAAAAATAGCTCAAAATGAGTTAAAAAATGTTGAAAATATTTTCATATAATGAAAATGAAAATAAAAGTATTTGGTGAAAAATTTTAAATATCGACAGTTATTTATTTTCAAAAAAGTTATTATTCAAGTCCAATGCTGTAACTTTAAATGATCATAAAAATTTAATTTAGCTTTCCAGAAGATTTTTTTTTTTACATAGGTTAAAAATTTTTAAAAAATCCTTGTTTTCAATTTTTAAATCTTAATAAAAACAAATATTTTTTTATGTGTAACTAATTACAAAATAAATTGTATTCTTCGAGATTTTTACGAATTTTGTCAAAATTTAGAATTTAAATGCTTATAAAAAAATATTATGATTATTAATTTTTAATAAAGTTGGAAAATAAACCATTTATCAGGATACTTGTGTTGAATTTCCAAGCATTCTTACTCATTAACAAACGTTTTATTGAAATTTATATAAAGAAAATTTAAATTATCTATAAATAACTCAAAAAAAGTCAAAATATTTTGAAGATTTTACCATGTATAGAAAATTATGAAATTAAAATTTAGTCAAAACCTGGCTAAGCATAAAAAATTCTTGTTTTCCTTTTTCATTTTGACCTTTCTAATATAAAAATTTAATCCAAAATCACCCTCAAAGTTGAATGTCGAAGCATTTTATCTATAATATATCATATACTCATACGCAAAAAATAACTCACACATAATTTTAAAATAAAATATCAATACATTCATCGCTCCTTTCAGAATCTAAAATAAATATCAAAGAAGGAGATTTTTTTTTGCTTTGTACAAGATTCAATCATAGTGAAGATACTTATACTATAATAAAACGAAATTAAGCCGATTTATAGTTTGTAGCCTTCAATATTTTAGTAGCATTTTTCAAAATATTATAGATTCAATAACAATTTATATGAAGATAATTAATCTCGACTACCTATTATTTAATATTTAAAATTTAGTCACAAAATTCATTAGACTATTATTTATATTCTCATCACTGTTGAATGAATTACTAAAAATAAATAAAATATATTTCAAATATTTTTTTCAGGTGATCGGTATCATAACACGAAAGGACTTAGCAAAATTTCGACTTTGGAGAAAAGCTGCCACAATGGGACTAAAGGAAGTCAATGTGTACTAAAAAACATATAAAATATTATTTATTATATTTATAAATTTAAAATGTATTCTCATAACTAATGTTTGCACTTATAGACGTATGTTTTCGAATTTATAAAGTGATGTTACTGAACTCCTCTTTCTACACGTCTTCGTGTGTGATCTATTTGCTCATTGTATAATATATACAAATAGTTTGTAAATAAAAAATAGCAATGTCATGCGTTAAAATATTTTTTAGAACACAAACTTATACACATATTAGGTATGTTTGTTAATTAAAATTTGAACGGTCATTAATAAATAATAAGTTATAATACAACTAATAAATTATTAAATTTAAAAATTATTATATTTATATTTTTTATCTAATAATATGAACGAATTTTAAACTCAACTCTTAAATACTATTGTACATTTTTTAGCAAACTTTATTATAAGGTGCAGAAGAATACTACTAATGAACTTGTAGAGTAAGAAGTATAAATTGTTCAGTTAACTTAACAAATATGACATTGTGAACATGAGAAATACATAAAATATTCAAAAGTAATTTTGTTGTATTAAGCTTATTAGCAATAAGACTAATACATTAGAAAAAAAAATTGTTATAGGTATTAAAATAACTTAGACTAGTCTATTACAAAAAAAGATGTTGATTTATGACAGCCGACGAGGTGAGTACACGTTTTATTTTTAAGTTATAAAGGTATATAATGGATTATGCCTATTTTTGTTTTCGAATGTATAAATATCGGTTATAGCCACCGATTTTAAACTCTCCAATAATTTCTAAAAGCTACAAATATTGCATACTTACTTTTTTTCTATTTCTATTTTATTTACGATAACGCAACAAAAAATATTCATTAGACTTGTAAATTGCGCTGATAACGCGTATAGATCTTATTCATTATTATAATGTATAAAGCACAGACTTTAATTATAGTAGGTATAAATACTCAGTTTATCTAAAATTTATACTGATAAGTCATATTATGAAATGAAAATATAGAATAACTTATAGTTTAATTGTAAATTCGTATTTATTTTAAATAATTTACTTTAATAAAACGTGTATATTTTTTAATACAACTTTTTAAATTTTCAATATAGTATAATTTTGGAGGGTGTGAGGCGCGAAAACCTCTTAAGTCACTATAAAATGAATACTTTATTTGTGTAGTTGAAAAAATGCATAGTATAAATAATCTATATTTTTGCAATAACGCAATTTGGTTATTATTTTTATAATATTATTATATAAAGGTATTTTTATCTCATATATTATTATTTAAAATAAAGAATTAGTACAAAAAGCACTGTCGTAGGTGAAAAAACGGTTTAAAAGGAAGTTGCTGGTTGTAATATTCATCTTTAAATTTCTGAAGAGGGTTAGTCAAGGAATAATAAATGATAACACTATAATATCACAGCTGCTGCACCAGTAGGTGGAAACAGGTATAAATATAAATGATAAATATTTTATGTATTACGTGCCCCGTTTTTATGAAGAATGTTTATATTTAATATTGTACCTAGTTTAGATTTTTGTATAACAGTGTTTTAGATAAAATAACATAAAAATCGCGTGGTATTCAAACAAAAATAAACCTGTGTATAAAAATATTTGTATTATTCTTATTTTGTTTACACTATAAATACGTTCCAAAAAAATTCTCGTGAACTGTATGAAACTAATTTATTATGTAAAAAAAAATTTTCGTTACATAAGTTATTTATAATATAATATTATATGTTATGTATGTAAAGTGATTCACCAAACATGATAATCAAAATTATCCTTCAAAAAATCCATTTATTTAAACTTTAATTTTTGAAATTTTTAAATATACTTAAATACTATATTTAAAATTCTTAAAAATGTTGATACTACAAAAAAATACAGAACTTATTCTTTTCAAATGAGAACTCGCTTTTTTAATTTTTTAAACTAATAATGATAAAGAATAATAAAATTAATATTTTTTGTTTTTAATACTAATTACTTAATTGTTTAATTCAATACAACCTCCTCCATAATACCTTCCAAATCATGGACGTTAAATAACTCAACGTTTTTAGAAAAATTGTCCACTAAATAATTTACAGAAGCAAAAAGGGGTTTTCGTTTGAAAAATTGAAGATTGTATTTCTACAGGATACTCATGAAGTCATGAGTCATGAAGGTCAAAAAATAGAATTTTAAACATGGTATTTAATATATTTTACTGTGAAATACGTTAAAATATAGATGACCCACTACGTACTCCAGCCTCCCTCCCATAAAACTTTTTTCAAATTGTTTTCATAAATATTTAGTATTGAATTAATACACATTTGTACGACAAATCACGAAATTTTTGAAAAATTCCTTCCTACATTCGAATTTGTAGAAATTCCATACTAAATATTCACTCGAGAAAATTTTGGAAAAATGATTTTTAGTTTTTGGGACAGCTGTAGAAATGCCAAATTTCGAAAACACATTTTTTGCCGGGAAAAGATTTTCTAAAAATTTCGTGATTTGTCGTACGAATTCGTACAAATTCTGTATTAAATATTCACTCGAGAAAATTTTGGAAAAAATTAGTATTTTTATGGAAGGACTGTAGAAACATTTCTACAGACCTTCACACTATTTTGGTTATTTCTTTGAAAATAAATCCATAAAAATTCTGAATTTCATCGTACAAATTCATATAAATTCCATACTAAATATTTATGAAAAAAATTCCAAAAAAGTTTTATGGGGGGAGGGGGCTGGAGAAACGTACGTCGACCCTCTTATTTTACAACTATGTATTGGTAGATATATATTTTTATATGCTTTATGTTTTATGCTGCCTTATACTATACTATTATCTTGATATAAGTTATACCAAATATAGTCATAACTCAGTTTAAAAAAACGCTGAAATACAGTAGGTATTTAAAATTTATGAAGCGAATGCATTTAAACGACTTATTTACATTTAACACAATATTGGGACTTTTTCTATATGTTGTAAATTATTTTTAATTATTGAAGATTACTTTTTTATTTTAACTATAATTTTTAATTCTTATTTAATATTTTATTAATTTTTGTATAATAATAATTCACTACCTATTAGAGATGCGATAAATATTGCCTACTCACTATGCAGACTGAAAATTGTATTTATACTACTGTTTAGGGTAAACTTTAATTCAATATCATAATAAACAATAAATTTTGGGGTAAAAATTAATTATAATTTACAATATGCAGGTAATTTTTGCTAATACTTATTTCCATAATTTGTGTACTATAGGTATATATTTTCATTTGATGAATATTAACAAAATAAGGATGAACGATGAATATATATAGTTTGAAGAGAATATTATTATAAGAATAATTTTATAAGCCGTTTTATTTAAAAAAAATAATAAAGTATAGGTTTATTTTCCTTAATACATTGT
The DNA here is from genome assembly GCF_002803265.2 of Melanaphis sacchari. NCBI lineage: Eukaryota > Metazoa > Arthropoda > Insecta > Hemiptera > Aphididae > Melanaphis > Melanaphis sacchari. The sequence continues at coordinate 85,246 of NW_020271547.1, read as the reverse complement.
TATTTTGTTTTATTTTCACTTGCTTCGTAATTTTTTTATGGTGTACCTGTATTATATTATTTACGGTAGCCCCGATCTTAACCTATATTATAGGACAAATATGAAAACGCACTTAATATCAATTTTAAAATATCTACTGATTATTTTTTTTTTTTTACTTCTCCCACAGATTTTCTTCTACTGTAGTAAATCAAACTACAGATATCCTTTAAACCCCTAAATTTTTAATTTTATAAATTATTATGGAGCAAATGAAAATTTAAAATTGTCAATAGTTTTTATATAAAATATGATTTCAGAATAAGGTTATTTGGACATTTTTACGTATAGTTACATTACAAAATACACATCAAACACATAATATTTTAACGGTGGGTATATAATATTAATTATATTTAGGTAAGCTTTGTCAAATCCATTTACATTTATTATTTACCCTAGTTCACCCTTTATATGGTATATATAAATTTAATACCTCATTTTTCATTTTTATTTTGTATTTTTACTAATATGCTAATATGCGGATAGTGATAGTGTTTAAAATTTAAGTGGGTTGTTGGAATTAATATATGCACTCTTTATATCAATTGTCTCAATCCACCACTGCCCACAGGATTATTAACCAATTTCTTAATTTTTTTCTACAGTAATATTATTAATTTTTATTTTAAATCCCAATATTGCTTATACAGATTTTAAATATTTCCATTTTAAATATTTCCACGCTATACGCTAGAGAAAAAATCCATATTGATACAATTATAAACACAGAAAACGCCGTCATTTAAATAGCAGGGATAAACATGGTAACTAGACATTTATTTCGTTTCTGCCAGAAAAATAAAAATATTTATTCCCGCCAACTATTATTTCTGCCATAATTTACAACTATATTTTTTTTTTAGATTCAATTTATATTTTATAAAGCATTATTAATATTTTCTTTATGTAATTAAGCTCCTTTATTAAATATCATATTATATTTTAATACTTTAGAATTTTATGCAACTTAAAGATGATTCTATGGCGATACAAACTTCTATTTTTCAAATAGAAAACTTCTTTTTCTGTTAACTGTAGAATAAATATTTTATTTTTGATACATCTTAATCAAAATTCTAACAAATAATTTCCTAGTCATTAAATTTTAAGTATAAAAAGTAATGATCCGTGTTTACAGCTCGAGTACCAATAATTAGTATATTGTAGATTTGCAAAATAGGTTAGATAAGAAATTTGATAAAACACGGACCATTATCCTAAATACTTAAGAGTTTAACAACTCGGAAACCATTTTTGATTTAGATACATCAAAAATTAAAAAATTAAAAATTAAAATATCTGAAAATATTGTTTTCAAATGTATGAGTTCAAAATTCCAAAAATTAGATTTTGTATAGCGCCATTATTTAAGAAAAAAAGAAGAAGATGAACGTCCTTGGTAAATCATCCTGAATAAGTCTTTAAAATCTGACAATGTTAGAATTTAATTAAATCCTTAATTAATATAATATTAATAGGTATTAAGTATATTGGTAGATTTTACAAATAATTTATTAATATTTACAGATAAAATAATGAATTTCATGTTATCTTATTATCTGCTTCCCCATCTATATTTTATAGTGCTTACCTACCACATCACTTAAAATGATGATTTTTTCACTTCGAATTTTTTTTAAACGATTCCATATAATATTCTCTAAAACGCAATGTCTTAAAATTCTTGATATTAAATTTAGTCTTAATGTTTTCTTAAAAGTTCATATACCACCCTTACGTATGTTTCCACGTACTACCATAACAAAGACGCACAAAAAATAACATCATCACATAGGAGTAGTAAAATCGTACACCGCAACGAAATCCGAGCTCGGAATCGTTAATCCACTAACATTAGAAGCTTTTACATTGCGTTTCTACAAAGTTAAAAAAACTTTTTAATTAATGATATAATTTGACATATAAAAATATTGCCTCACTGCAAAGACATTGAACTATGCAAAGTATTGCAATACTGCATTACTACAACTATACGGAATTTCATAAATTCTCACACAAAATATACATATTATGAAATTAACTATTTTATGTTAAGCGGTCAGATATCATATATAAAAATTCATAGTAATATGATGTCACAATGTCTAAAACGTGAAACCGAAATATGCATACAAAGCAAAATGTAAACCCAAAGCTATATCAAGACTAGGTATAATGTATAAGTTATTATAATCTTGATTGTGGACTGTATGCCTATGTATATTATTTATAATCATATATTTATAAACCATACACTGCAATAATTTTACCCTAACAGTTTTATTCTGTTTAAGCCTAGTTTGCCAAAAACAAATAAATAATACACAAAACACATAAATGAAAAAATGAAAAAAGTAAGTAACCTCTTTGCTGTATAGTTGGTGTTAATTTTATCTATTAATTGAAGAGTAAATCACTGTAATATATATGTTAAATTTGTCAACCTATATCTTATGATAATATAGTGTCCAAATTTAGGGTGGGTAATGGGGTAGTTATCATTAATAATATTGAATTTTTTTTAAATAGCTTATTAAATAACTTAGGTATTATTTGTCTTGAGATATTTTAATATTTTATAATAACTATAACAAGGAATAAAGAGATATTGTCTTAATACTGTTATTATCATCAGGTTAATTTTATTATTAAAAATCAACCTTAACGCTAAAATATGTTAAGTTTTGCATTTAATCGAAGAAGTATACATTCAACAAATTTGCGAAGAAATCTAGATTTATCTTACTCAAATAATATTAACTTAAACTTTTAAAAGGTAATTATAAATTTGTTATGAAATCAAATCTATTACGGACTGCTTTATTTAATCAATAGTTTGATACTTATTATACATAATATCTTGTTATAATAATTTTACTATTTATAAATAATTATATATATATATATATATATTTATATATAACATCTTAGTGTCTAATTTCTTATTTTAATATTTGTATATTACGAGTAAATAATATATATTAATACATTATAGCACCAATAACTCGGCCTAACTGATTTTTTATTTCGTTAACTATTAAAATTGTGTAGTGGTGTGTGGGTGGGTGGTATATTCTAGGTGCTTCGATCAAATAAAATTGTCAAACCGCCACTGAATCAACCTATTGCAATATTAATAGATAAAAATTACTTAAATAGCAATAACAAAAAAACATATCATTCAATATATTTAGTGGTATAGAGTATAGACCCGTCTCCATTCATTCAGAAGTGTTTTTCATTTTCAGTAATAAATAATTAAAATTTGATACATCCATTACTGTAGCCCACTGTTTCTCAACCTGGGGGTCGCCAACTTATTGATTTGGGTCGCTAACGTGTAATTTAATTCAAATACAAAAATACAAAAATTTGAAAGCTAAAATAATAAAATAAGGTAATGAAAAAATAAAATCATTAAATATAAAACACTATATCGTGTATAGTACTATTATAGTAATTAATAATAATCTATGCGAGTATACAAAAAAAATATATGTAGGGGTCGCTAAAAATTTAAATTTAAAGAGAGTCGCCACAGTAAAAAGGTTGAGAAACGCTGCTGTAGCTCACTCTACACTTATCGTATAGAAAAATGGTACCCACTTGCCGACCTATCTTTAATTAAAATTCGATGTAAAGGAAATTGGTAAATTTATACTTAAATATAAAAATGAATATAAATTCGTATGTGATGACGTTTGAGAAACACATGTTATAACCATATTTTATGTATATAATATATTTTGCTAATTCCTTTTTTCGATTTTGGCCTTAGGTGGTGCCCCTCTCTTCTCGCCATAAACCCGTGAATATACTTACAATTTACGTGTCATCTAACCTAACCTAACTTCATCCAATAATCCAGAAATTAAAACCGGGTTCAGTAAGACGCATATAAGATTATAGGTTTGATAAACGTATATATTATATTATACCTATATACATCATTGTACCTTTCTCTCACTATTTATTATAATTATATATTCATGTGTGTATGAAGAAAAAACACGAACTGTTGAACAATCGCCTATAGTCTAACGATTTATTCTGTACCTACCTATATCATACACATATCGTTCAAGGATCCAAGATATAATTAATACATACTAACAAACGTAAAGAATAATAAATATATATTACAATGTGTATATATTATTATAACTTTTAAGTTTTTAAGTATTAAATAAGTACCTACTAAACATCGACGCAGTTAGTACTAAAAAAATAAAAATCTTTTGATCAATGCAGATATCATCATGCGTAGTAGTAAAACAGTTTATCTAAATATTTTTAACCTTCTAAGTATAAATAAATTTTTATTCAATATTATATTTTAAAATGTATATAATTTTATCAAACGTCAGTCAGTGTTTACACGCTATAGATAGGTGCCAATAGCTGCTGTTATAACATCAACATCGCATAACGTGTATAAAATACAAATGTTATAATTAATAATAAAATGCAATATATATTTATACACATACGGTGAAAGAAGAGTATGCGATTGTCCATAGGGTTTTATTTTTATAATTTTAAGTAGGTATATAATATTATTATTTATTATACTTGTAATGATTTATAGTACCTACCTACAACTACACTATACAGAGTGATTCTTTAGTTAATGTAGGTACGCAATTGTCTTACTTTTTTTTATTTTGTAATGACTTAAAATTATGTAAAAATTAAATTTTCTAAAATGTTAAACGTTTTAGAAATACCTAATTATGGTTTCTTACATTAAATCAATCACCTTACTTATTCAAAACTCATACTTACATTATAATGTTTGGTTTAATAATATTATAAAATCAAAACTTTAAAATATAAACATTGATTCCTATAGGTTTTTAAACATTTTATTTGTATACTCTTTAATTCATACATGTATAGGTAGCGTTATTGAAGTCTAGCAATGAATTATAAGCGGTTAGGCCGTTCATATTTTTATACTTATTGTATTATACAATATTGAATATACTATTATTGACATTGCCATTTTTTTACTACTGTTAAGAAATCTATACACAGATACAAATAATAAATTATACTTCTTAAAGTTTTTATCATTAATATAATTTAATAGAGATTTGATGCCAATGGTCGCCATTTTCAAAAAGAAAGAATAGTTACTTATCAATTATAATATTGTGTAATTGTTTTATCAAACAACACTCATTACTCCAAATGTTTTTGAAAATATCTTTTTCACATAATTTTCAATCAAAATGAAAACAATAATTTAAAAAAAAAACTATATTTTCAAGTTTTTAATTTTTTGAATGACAATAAATATTTTTAATTTCAAATTCTAAAGCAACATATTTTTTGAAGTACTTAGACACATAAAAATTGAAATTCGGAAGTGTAACCAAAACTTTAAATAGGTAATTAAAAATTATAGTTCATAAGCTATTCGTCCAATTTTCTATTTTTATGTATTTTGATACATAAAAATACTCCAAAAAATATTCTGCTTTAGAATATTAAATTAAAAATATAAGTTACATAATATACAATATTGATGAATCCAAAACTAACAAATTGTTGACAGTTAATATAATATTTTGATTAATATTTTTCATTTATAAAGTCTGTTTGTTAATGATAATGGATTTAAAATATTGTTCAGTCATTTAACAATTATTAAAATGCTTTTTGATGCATTTTTAAGTCTTTCTTTACTTTTGATTGATACAAAACAATAATGTGTGTAGCTTAATTTAACGATAAATTATTACAAAAATGGTCATTAATGTGGGATTTCATGTTTTTTTCTTATACTGTTTCAAATGTTCAATACAGTATTCACAGTTGATGTCTTGAGAAATGTGCTTGATAATATATCTACAAATATAATACACTATTTTTTTAGCTATCGAATACAAAAAAAACTATAATTAACATTTTTAATTTTTAAAACTACCGGTTATTTTGAAACTGTGGAAGGTCTTAGAAAATACAGATATCACAGTTTTAACGATATGGATGATAACACTTCTGAAATATCAGTCAATGTTTCATCTATCCATATAAGTTTAAATAAAAACTCCAAAAAAATTACTTCAGATCAAAGTAATTTACTTAAACATTTAAAAAAACACCCAAGAAATGACATCAAACCCCGCCCAGAGTATTGTAATGTTACTTATTCCATGGTTCATACTTAAAATTATGAAATAACAAGCAAAAGTTTAAAATTTCTTTTCAATAGTTTCCAATATTTAAAACATGTTATCAAACATCAAAGACCATCCATAAACTTTGATCAGCAAAACTTACTTCATGAACCTCAATCTCAGTTTCTCATTTCAACTACTCCTTTGCATTTTAATAATTATACAATAAACCAAAATTCACCTTTCAACTTATAATAAAACTCTAGTTCATATTTAAATGCTCAGCTTTATCCATATTCATATTCATATCCAAATTAGGTATAAAAACTTAATATCATCATATTTCATCGTCTTCTTAATCAGATCACCCTATTCAAACAATACACCTACGGCCTACGCCCATATCACGACCTTCACTATCGAACCAGTCATATAAATAAACATATTTTTGTTATTGCCTATTTATAAATTATAATTGTTATTAAGTCTAACAAACTTAATATAGGTTATAACTTATAATATACGTATTATGTATAATTTTTACTTTTATTGATTATTTTTATTATTAATTATTTACTTTTAAATAATAAATCATATTGATATTTTATCTGCAATTATGAGGTACTTGAAGTACTCAAGTCATTTCTTTAATATTAATAATATAATTTTATAATTAAGTTTTTTAATTTTTAACAAAAAAATGTTTACCTACATGTCTTATAATAATTAAAATAAATAATTCATTTTCATTTCAAATTATTATCTTAATTTAACTTTCTTATTAAGATAATACCCAAGCACTACTATCTGTTATTAATTATGACATTGTTTTGGGCGTTAAAAAAAATGTTTTTTCCTGTAGAAACTTTTTTATTATTACACTTCAAAAATAAATTTATACTTTAGTGATGTAAAAATAGAGCGTGTGCGTATTATGTATGTACTTACTCTTTTTAATCAAATATAGTTCATTATTTGTATATATTATTGATTGTTTATATATTACCTATAACCTATATTACCTACACATTTAAGTTCACTACCTTATCATCTATATTTCTATGTATGTACATGCGGATTTAATTATATGATAAATAATTAACTTACCCTAATTTAAGTACAGATTTACGATATATTAGATAAACGAAGGAGGAAGAAATAGGTTTAATACTAATAATGTACTTATAATTTAATTTTAATCAAAAACACAATTAATATATAGGAAATATTTGAAAGAATACAAAATATTACACACTTAATTATGCATGACTACAGCCATAGTTCGGACAGATGGTTGAAGGGTATCTTAGAGTCGATAGAATAGTTTGTTTACATAAGGGCCTAACAAAACATAATCACAGATGTCTATATTAAAATATAAACATCTATGTGACTATATATTATATAATAAAGATTCTAATTGTAACACTTATAACCTTTTTAACCATTAATCATAAAAAGTCACTATCAATACAATAAGTTTTTTAAATTTTAAAATGTTTAAATTTGATAACAATATTTTAAATACTTTTAGTAGATAAAAAGGTAAAACTCAAACTAAAATTATAATTTTTCAAATATTATTTAAAATTTAATAATTACCTCAATGTCAATATCAATCTTTATTTTACACTTAAGGGCTGCATCCGAATTACATGCCACCTCTTAGAAGGGCACGTCCAAATGGCACGCATTTACCCAATGTATCCATAAATTTATCTTTGTTTATCGTGCACTTATGTACAAAACTTAAACTTTATTTTTTATTTTTCTAATTATTTAAAAAAAAATTATATTATACTATTTATTGTCAACAACTCCATCAAATTGTATAATATTATTATTTATTTGAAATGTTATGAAAAAATGTAAAATATAAATTTCACTTGATTACCTTTATTACAATCGTTTTATTTAATATTCTATGTCAAATTTTATAATTTAATAAAATATTTACTCGGATCTAAAAATATTTCAATGTTTAAATTAATCAGCTTCTATTCATGCGTTTTTTTTTTTTTACTATAGAAAAATCAAAAATAAAGTTTAACTTGTACACATAAGTGCATAATAAATAAAAATAAACTTGTGGGTACATGGGATGCAATTCGGACAGATTCTTCTACGAGTTGGCTGAATGTAATTTTGACATTTCCATTTATGTTTATTTTTTTGACATGCAGTTATTCAGATACACCAGAACTTAAGACACCAAAGCTGCGTAATTTTTTTTTTTTCGAATGTGTTCGGTTTTTTTTAAATTAAGTCTTTAAGTAATAAAATTTATATATAATAGTCAAAATTTCTTCTGGATATTTTTTAAAATTGTTATAAACTTCTTAAAAACGCATGTCGTATTTTTTCATCTTTGCTACAAAATATAAGATGAATTAAATTCAATTATTTCATTTTATATATTTATTGAATAGATTATCTATAATAATATGAGAATAGATTTTCATATTTTTCAGTTGATTAATGATTATTGATATGTGATTATTATTTAGTATATAAGTTTTTATTACTTTAATTTTAAAGCGTAGGTGTTTTAAACGCAAGCATTTACAATTTTAAAATACCATAACTTTTTAAAATTAAAATATAATAAAAAGCCTAGAGATTCCCAGATAATAATCAATTTAAATTTCAAAAGAGGTCAATTCATTCTAATTTTCAAGCTGAAGGAGCTAAACGATCTTCTGAGAGTACTATTTACCATGTTACGCATTTGTAAGACGGAGACAACATATGCGGGTACGACGTCCTCTTAAATGAATTGAAAAATAGTTAAAATGGCTGAACAATATTGTAAATTTATTATCATTATCAAACATAATTTTATTAATGAAAAATATTGACCAAAAGATTATATTAACTGTCAAAAATGAGTAAACTTTGGATTCATCAATATTAACTCAATGTGACAAATGTTTTGAAGTTATAGATTAATACTTCTTTCCGTAAACGCAATTTCAGTTTTTGACTTGGGGGAGGACTGTTCATATAAATCAAACAGACCCGCAGTGGGTTCCCCACAAGTATTACTTATACAATATGCAACATAATATACTTAGAATTTTTATCTAAGCTCCTTTCCTACTTAAACATTTTTCTCGCTTCTTTAATTGAACTGAAAAAGGTGACCATTGAATTGGCTCCCAATATTAGGTTAGGTACCTTGTCAAGATTTAAATTGGCTCCCAAAACAAGCAATATTGAATTGGCTCCCAAGACAAGCAATATTGAATTGGCTCCCAATATAATTTTTAAAAAGTGGTTTTCAAAATATAAAAGTTCAAAAAGTACTTTAAGTATGCTTAAATCTGTGTGCAAGAATTTTTACATATTCAAATCTGGATATTATACCTTTGTCATATTTATGAATTTGACTGTCTATAAATTGTATTTTTTCTTGTATATTTTTTTTGTGTGGTCTTTCTACATTGGAGCTTCTTATAATAATTTCAGTATATGCTTGAATACCATATAATACATCCATGAAATTGAAAATATTTGGGTGCGTAGAATAAAATTGGGAATTAAATTTTGAATGAAAAGATTCACATGAATTAGTGGTACGACTAACACTACTGCTTTTTTCTGCACAAATTAAAGGTGAAAATAAAGAATTATTGTCAATATAATTTTCAACTAAGTAGTCCATAAATTTTCTAACTTTTTCATTATTTGGTTGTATCTCAGCTAGTTCGAATGAAAAGAAATCGTCGACTGATTGCGGATCTAGAAATGGTAGACCAAATATATACGTCAAAAATTCACCAATTTCTGTTTTTTGTTCATACTCTGTTGAAAGGCCCAATTTCACTGTGTCGCTAAAAATATTACAGTCGCGTACTTTTTCAACTTTTATATTTTTAACGTATAGACGTACATATAGTTGAATTTATTTTCAAACAATTTTGATAACCAATGAATTTATAAAATAAATGTGTAGGGAGCCAACTCAATGCATAAATCTTGGGAGCCAATTAAATACGTAAAAATGATTACCTAAGTTAGGGAGCCAATTCAATAGCTCCGCTGAAAAATACTTATCCTTAACACACATTTAAGTTAATGAAATGATCTTGTTCCACACCACAGAAGTACGCAGCCAATTTTTGTATCCTGTGCATGGCTGAAAATGACCCTTCACATGATGCTGAATTTATTGGTATTGTGAGCGCTAATTGTACAAATTCAAATAAGTTTGAATTTGGATAAACTATACGATTTAAAACTTGTAGACCATTAATATTGATTTCAATTTCCTTATTTAATCTTAATATACAGTTTTTGCTACCTTCATTTTACATTTTATAGCATTAACATGACAACATTAATGTTCAATAACTATAGATACTAGAAATTGTATAGTAGTTTTAAAATACCTATTTAATTTAATACAATAGGAAAACGTATTTTATTTTTTTTATTTTTCTATCACGATTCATGACTCAAACCACGTTTATCCATACAGACTTTTATCACCATATAAAATAAGCTAATATCTATACTATAATATAGGTGTATAATTTATAATAATTAGGTCATAGTCCTTGCAAAAAATGATTAGATAACTGAGAAAATTTTGTTTTAAAGAAATATTCGAAATTCTACAAAAAAAACAAATTTTGTATTTTAATCGTTCATTGATTTCTTAATAGGTAGGTACCTATAGGTAAGTTTTGTCTGAATATTTTTTTTGAGGGGGGGAAACTAATCTCCCCTTCTAATTGCGCCTATGCTTCTTTTCACTTAAAATAATAATTTCTGAATCATTTGAACACATGACTTAATTCATGTTGTACAATTTTGACCAGTTCAATAATGAAATCAGTTTAAGAAACAAAAATTAAACAAAACTATTTTAATTTGTAACTTGTATATTTTATAATAAACTGTCTTTGAAACTTACCAACCGTTCAAAGTATTGTTACTTTATAATTATTTATTATTGTATTGAAACAATTGTTTTATTATTTGACTTTTTATTTATTTAGTGAATTTAAGGCAGGTAGTAGGTACCTGGACACCAAACATTTCAATTATTTTTAAATTGTAACAAATTCAAGACGCATTATATAAATAGGTACAGTCAACTCTCAATAATTCAAAGTAAATGTCCTACTAAATGCTTTTAAAAATTTCGCAGTATTAATTCAAATAAAAACAATGAATTAAACTACATTAGATAATTTGTAATAAAATTTAAGAGAAAACTTTAAGCTAGCAACCAAGACGTTTATAATTTATATACAATATACATATGTTTATGGATGACGGTTAACCAAAATTCGAGTAACCTCCTTGTTCGATAGTTCATTGATATTAAAGATTAAGCAAAGTTTAATATCAATGGATTGGCCACACTGATATAACAACATCGGCCCACCGCGGCTTCCACACGTAATCAAAAACATAACCTTTAAAAATAACAAATATTTTCTAATATTGTCTAAGTACTCTAAATCTATTTTAGTTAAACGAGATTTCTTACTCGTATTTCTTTGCCTTTGCGTTTTCCAGATTTATTTGTTTGGTCATCTAAACTTTTTTCAGTTGACTCTTGATAGCTCCTGTTATCTACCATGGCTAAGAAAAAAGATTCCGAGAAGCACGAAGACGGCCAAAGAGGAAAATACAACAAGGATGATGCCGACGCCAATGAATTGGAAAATTTCGTCGACGACATAACCGACGAAGGTAAGACAGAAAATTATCGGACTTTAGGTTTCTACTTATTTGTGTAACGCTGTCATTTTTAGAGTTACTCGGTGACGTTCTCCAGAAGAGACCTAAAGTATCTGATGGCGTAGACACCGTCATTATAGTTGATGGTGTTCCTCAAGTCAACCCCGAGCGCTTTGAAAAACTTAAAGTAGTTATAACCAAAATATTCGCTCAATTCGGTAAAATTCTGAACGATTACTATCCAAAATCAGAGAACGGTCACACTAAAGGGTAAGTACTTGTAATATTACATTGAGTATTAGTGTTCATTTTTTTTATAAAATCATTGTTTACTTTTATTAGTTACATATTCATTGAATATGAAAAACATGAAAGCGCATTAGAAGCTGTTACACAAGCTAATAACTACAAACTAGACAAACAGCACACTTTTTTAATAAACTTATTTTCTGACTACAAAAAGTGAGTTAAATTATTTGTTGTGTTTTGTATAATGATTAATATTATTATTACTATTTTTAAGATACAACGAGATTCCTGAAAAATGGGAACCTCCTACTATACAACCATTCCCAGAAAGGCCTAATCTACAATATTTCTTAAGTGAACCTGATGCATTTGATCAATATTATGTTTATAATATAAACAATCATATTGAAGTTTGGCTGAATAGCAATCCGCAGCCAATAAAATTAGTTGAACGTGAAGTAAGTACAAATTTTGGTACTTGTTTATTATCGGCCTGCCAGTGTATGCTATACAAAATTTATCGCTCTGCCACTCTTGTTTGTTATCATCCCACCATAAATAAAATAAACAATATAATAAATAAATAAATTATAATATATCATTAATAATATAAGAAATTCATAGGTAAGTATTTAAGTTTTATATATGTATATTTGATTATAATTATAATGGAGATTAGAATTCAGATATATCTTTTAAGATGGTTTCAAATATATCTTATTCCCCGAGACGTGTTCTCATAAATTCTGCCTAATACAATTCCAGAAAATTTTTTTTAGTTTCCCAATGCTTTTTATTTCCTTATTTAACAGAATCCCACAACCTCGATGTTTTGAGTTTGTGTCTCTGTGTTCGAATCAACAAAAATATAAGTATGGTTAACCATATTATGTTGAAATCCCGCTTACTGCAAGTTATTATAAGCTTTCCTAAAATCTGACAAAATTATTGAGCTTGGTCTTATATATTTTTTTTATTATAGGTAATTACTCCAATTGACCACAGCATTTTGTTCCATTTTTAACTAAATATGATGAATGTAGAAATAATAACGGTACACTATATGGCAGGGCGATAACAAATAAGTACCCAATTTTCTGATTATGATTACTTTGTTAATAATATTAATTTTTTATTCCAGAAATGGACTGAATCTCTAATTATGTGGTCACCTCTTGGAACATACTTAGCAACATTACATAAACAAGGTGTTGTGCTTTGGGGAGGACCAAACTTTACAAATGTTTTGAAGCTTTCACATCGCAACGTTCAATTTGTTGATTTTTCTCCTTGTGAACAGTAAGTTATTTGTGTGTATGCTTATTAATATTATATTTTTTATTATTTTTATCCTTAATTTTTTTTTTTTTAATTAGATATCTAGTGGCTTATGCTCCATTAGACAATGGTGAACAAAAGTTAACCATATTTGATATTCGTACTGGGGCCGAAAAGCGATCATTTATTTCAGATGCTCCAATGGCTGGTAATGTACTGAGGTGGTCAAAGGATGACAAATATTTTGCTCGAATTGGGCATAACACTTTAAGCGTTTATGAAACTCCAGTTAGTATTAGTAAAAATATTTAGCTTATAAATCTTATTAAATGTTATTTGTTTTTAGTCTTTTGGTTTGTTGGATAAAAAAAGTATAACAGTCAATGGTATTCGAGATTTTAGTTGGTCTCCTAGAGATAATGTACTTGCTTATTGGGTTGCTGAAGATAAAGATGTTCCGGCTCGAGTAGTTCTGTTAGAAATACCAAGGTTAGTAAAATTTATGATTAAAAACAATATGTATATAATCATCTTATAAAAAAAATTATCCAGACTTTCTTTATTATTGTATATTAATTTTAAAATATTGGTTTTTAGCCGTAAAGAAATTCGAGCAAACAATTTATTCAATGTAGCAGATTGTAAAATCCATTGGCAAAAAGCTGGTGATTACTTATGTGTTAAAGTTGACCGTTACGCTAAAATAAAACGTGAAAAGGGAGATGTAAAATACAGTGTAAGAATTTACTTAGTCTTTTATATTTATGACTTAAAAGTTTTAATATTGTTTTATACAATAAGCTTAATTTATTTTTATAGGGTATGTATTTTAATTTTGAAATATTTCATATGAGAGAGAAAAATATACCTGTTGATAGTGTTGAAATTAAAGAACCAATTCATGCATTTGCTTGGGAACCAATTGGTTCAAAATTTGCAATTATTCATGGTGAACCTAGCAATAATAGTGTAAGCTTTTATAATGTGAAATCTGGCCAAGCTCCAGTCTTATTAAGTAAGTTTAACATATTACATTATAAGATTTGTTTTAAACATAACAATGTGTTTAATTTTTAATTTTATAAAAAAAAAAAGAGTTTTAAATTCTCATAAGTAATGCTAAATTCGTTCCCCGGATAATCCAATTAAATTATTTTGAAATTGGATGTGTGAATAGGTAATAATATAAAATAATGAAGTATTATATAAAGTACCAATATCTTTTTGCTATAACTTTAATAAATACTAAAATGTCATTTTCTTTTTTTAAATTCATAACTATGCTTTTAAAAAAAGAATACTTAAAGAGGTAGTTAATTGAAAGGGCTAGTTTGGTCAATTAAATTATATTAACTGTCCATTTAAAATTGATGGCACTGATACACATGCATGCATGATTTATGTATTAATTAATATGCTAAATATATTATATCAATTTTACCATTATAAATTTAATAAAAAAATAAATAAATAAACTATTAGTTAATTTTTGATAAAAAAATTGTTAAATTTTTGTGTTGTCTTATAGAAAAATTGGACAAACATTTTTGCAGTCATTTATTTTGGTCACCTGCTGGACAATATATCGTTATTGCTGAAATCCGGGATTCTGGTGCTTTAGAATTTGTTGACACTGCAGACTTCACCACAATGTGTTCTACAGAACATTATAAAGCAACTGATATTGAATGGGATCCAACTGGAAGATACGTTGCTACAGGTGTTAGTGCATGGAAAACTAAGGTATAAATGTAATTTAAATATATTTTTTACTTACTGTTACATCAAATTTTTATTTAACTGTTAAGTATTTCTGTTTCTTAATTCCTCTAACATCTACAATACAATTTCATAAATTGTACCTGTGATTAATTTATATGAAGTCATTAACATCTGGATTTAAATAAGAAAATGCTTGTTCAAACTAGTTAAATATTTTTAAACATCAATTTTAGGTCTTAAATTCTTTAAATATACTTACTGTCTACAATTATCTCTCACAAATAATAACATAATACAATACTATATTATTATTAACTGTCTAATTACTTCAGTTAAGATGCTTTTAGAACAATTTATTCATAATGATTTTTGTAATATGTGACATTTTTAAATGTATTTATGATACAATATTATATTAATATTTTTTAGGGAGATACCGGTTATTGGATATGGTCATTCCAAGGAAGAATATTGAATAGATTCAATACAAACACCTATTGTCACATGCAATGGAGACCAAGACCCCCTACTCTTTTGAGTGCTAAACAACAAAGAGATACCAAAAAAAGTTTGAAAAAATACACATCTCAGTTTGAAACAAAGGACAAAATGCGAATGACTAAAGCATCTAAAGTAAGATTCACTTTCGGTTTTATGAAACAAATATATTTGATTTAAATTTTTTATAGGAAGTCATTGATAAACGTCGAAAATTGATCAAAGAATTTGAAGAATACCGCAGCAAACGTTTAGATGATTGGAATAAACAAAAGGCTGAAAGAATGGCTATTAGAAGTCGTAAGTGAATTTTTTTTATTAAATTCCATAAAAACCGTGGCATAAACATATTGGAACAATTTCAATGTTAAGTTAATGGCATTTTTATCATTTTATCAATATTTTTCTTAACATTTTGATATATCATTCATATGTTATTCTTTCCAACTGTTTTGTTTCAGATATTGATACTGATGAACTAGATTCAGATGATAAGAATGTACAAGTAGAAAAAGTTGAATTTTTGGTTAAAGAAGAAGTAACTGTAATTGATTAAGCATTGAATGATTTTTAATGTAAATGAAATATTTAAACCGTCTTTTTTTTGTATTTATGTAATAACAATAAATACAATTTTGTCTTGATACAATAACACCATTAAATATGGTCAACATAGTCCTTCATATTCTTTTAAATATTTTCAATTTAAATTTCAAATACAGAAGAAAAATATAAAATACATATTCAATAGGATTTGTTCTAATAATTATAATACTTGTAATCACAAATACAATTTTACATGTTAATTGTTTTATTTATTTCATAAGTACATGTTCAAACATTTTTTTATAATACTACTTGCATGTATTATATAATTATTACAAATATAATGTATATTACTTATTTATAAATAAATATCACAATTGCCAACTAAGTATAATTATTACACAGTGATCACATTTGTTAATATTAATTATTGATTTATGACAAAAATAATTATTACCGAGCAAGATAAATGGAAAATAAAAATTATTATATCAGAGTACATAGTGTAATTGTTATAATATCAAATTAGCAAAAAACTTATTAATTATGATTTCCTAACTGAGATATAAATTATTTTTGAAACAATTGACTTATTTTAATGTGATTAATACACCATTGGTTGGCTAAAAGAAAGAAAAAAATATATGAGAGTAACAAATAACAATATTTTTTATTAACTATATTAGTTTGAAATAGGAAATTGTAGTGTACTAGAAAAAAAAGCATCACTTGTAAAGAAATGTATGTAAAATTAAAAAGTACTAACAGTATATTACTCAAACAGCATAATATAGAACATACCCTCATAAGCAACCTAAGAACTATTATTAATTTATAAAATGTATTACATACATTGGTAGTTTGTGTTCTACATAATATAATAATAACAAACTGGAAAATACTTCAAAGAAATAGATCAAATACTCAAAGATTTTAGTATTAATTAACAATATTACCTCCTAGTTAATTTACATCAATGATTTTAATGTCTAAGATGACATAGTTAAAAACATTAATAAAGGAAGACTAGCTGTTAACTATATTAGTATTATTTTTAAATTAATATTTAGTACAATCCAAAGCAAAAATTGCTTGGGATAATTTTTTACAGAAATATTGATTGATACACATCTTAATAAATTCAGTATACATGGAGAAATAATATGGTTGCCCTAACAACGATATTTCAAGATAAATTGAGTAAATATACATAGAAGCATGCTATTGGCAAATTTGATGTAGATATAAGTTATATAAAAAGGATGTGAAGATTTAATTTTTGCACAATACAGGTTTTTCTAAAGCTAACAGTTTAGTATTAAACTAATAAATAATAGTATACTATTAATAACTAATACATATTTGAATATTTAATTAACTTTTAATATTCTTTTTTTGTAATTCATTTCAAAAAGTTATTGTTAGTGATTTCCTCGGTTCGTGTTAATTTTGATTTTTAAGAAAGTAATTTAAATTAAACTAGACTATTTAATTAATTTGAATGTATTATATAGAATATTAATTTTCCTTTAAATGTATTATAATTATCAACTCTTAAACATCAAACATAATAAAGAAAATTATTCAATTTTATATAAATAAATAAATATTAAGTACTTTCTTGAATTATGAATATTTAGTCTTATATTAGAATTTTTCAGATCATTAATCACAGAAAATAATTATGATAACTTGTTCTAAAAAAGTATTGGAAAAACAGCAACAAAATTTGAACATATTTTTTTAATTTATTAGACTTACAAATCTAGTAATTGTTTATAATACTGTTTTCAAAAATTAATTTAATATAATAATCACTTAGATATTTATTGGTATACATTTATTTTAATGATTTTTTCTACTATATTTGAGTATTAATACTGTTTTCCAAAATACATTAAAAAATAATATACACAGTATTGTGCTATAATACTTATCAAGCTAAATTATTTTATTAATGTCAAGATAAATAGAAAATTGTTTTAAATTATCTATAACAGTGAAATAACAATTTAACTAAAATTTTTAAGGTTTCTAAATCCTAATTATAAATAGCCAGTCGTATTATCTTTAAATACACATTTAAAATCAGACCTTTTATAAACTAATAATAAATTTTTCTCTTGAATGAGATAACAAATTATGAAATTACTTTATAAAACAAAAATAATTCTGGATAAAATGTTGATAATTTTCTTATGTATACATTTCTTTAATATATTTATGTAATAAGTATGTCATTGAGTAACATTCATACAGGCAATATTAAGAACAAATCTATTGAACGTAAAAAGTAATTATTTACAAATGACTGGGGATCATATTTTTATTTTTTGCAGGTATTATTAATTTAGTTCTAATTAAAAAAAAAAAAAAAACCCGATTGTAATTTATACCAATGTTTAATTGGCTGATTGAGTATAATTATGCTATATTATTTTCAAGAGAGATGTTATATCCAGAATAGAAAATTAATTTTCTGAAATAATTTTCTCATTGATAATGTAATAATTTCTATCATATACCTCCATAATTAAGACATATTTGCAAGATCATTTAACAGAATAATTAAGAACAATAATATTATCACTTTTAGTTGATTCCTTGGACATGCTAACTATAGCTTCTTCATATGATGGTGGTGGTAGGTTACTACTCTCTTCACTGTGACTGCCAATCAACTGTTCATAAGATGGAGGCAAGGTAAGTTCACTCACAGTGCGTATTGGTAATGAATACTGTTGTTGAGTGTCTGTCAACTGCCCCTGTTGAGATCGTATGTCCTGAAACACATAAAAATAAAATAAAACCGACAAACAATAAAAAATAACTGTAGTTCCTACCTCTATCTGTTGGCGGATGACCATGTCAATGATGCGGCGCCTACGTAAGTACAGTACATTTCTAATGCCGATCATAACGGCTGAACAGATGCAGAGTGGTCCAACCATCCACATGTGACCAAAGTTGGCGAAGACAGTGTCATCAAATGCTCCAAATGAAAACACTGATATAATAGAGCCCAATGTGAATAGGAACACAGATATCAAAAAATACGAATAAGTAACACAGTCGCAGGAGCTGCACGACCGACTCATGTCCTCGGTTAAATGGACACGCTCCCACATATAGTAGGCTTCCATTTCAAATGCATTTCCACACTTCTGATGTGCGTGAAAAGAACAAATGATGAACAGATGCAAACTGTGAAGACTGAAGACCACGAATTATTCTGATCGATCAGCTAACGTCACAATCGCGAAAGATCATGATTTATGCTTACGTTTTCTTCTATCATCGTTACTCGTTTACGTATTCAGTAGTGTCTATTTAAATCGTATTTCAAGTATTACTGATACTGAATATTAATTGTTGACTGTTCAATTTTTGGTCAACTTTATGATTAAAGCACAGAAGTACAGAACAACAACAGAACATTAAATTGATTACACGCCTTCATCTGTTATCAATTTAAATTGTTATTGTCTTTTATCATCTTACATGACGATGAAACGGATCCATACCAACGAAATGAAAATTCAATAATTCGATTCATTGCGTACATTGTACATACCATAGAGTAATATAAACATACTACCCCGAGTGCAAACTTTGAAGAGTAAAATATATGTATGGTCGCTAGGAGCGCTAAACGTCATCTACCCATACTTTGGCACGCAACCCCTTGTCCACAATTATAATGTTTAATATTTATTTTATTCATTTATTTTATTACGCAAAAGGCTAAAGGCACGACTGCAAAAGTATCAATTGTCAATTACTTAATACACAATTATACAAAAATACATATAAACAATTTTTCGTTTAAATTTTACTAATTTTAAAGTTTAGTGTTCACAGTTCATGCAATACACCGTTTGTCTGTGTAGGAGTGCAAGTTAGTATACTTTTCGGATGATTATTCAATGACCGTCATTAATCAGTAATCAGAACATATTACATACTAGTAATATGTAAACTACTTAATAACAAATAATATATATTAACAGTAATAATAATTGTAAAATTCAAAAAAAATTTTCTGGATCTAAAGTTTTCTAGTACCTACAAGTATTTGAATTGTCAAATTATCCAGCGTTTTCAAACATTGAACGCTTCCCCATGGATAAAAAGGAATCTGTTGAAATTCTTAAAAACTCATCGCTTCTGGTCAACACCAAAATTCAGAGTGTCATACCAAAAAACAGGTAGATAATTAGTAGACACTATAAATGATACACATAGCCTTTCAACTTTATTTAAAATAAACTATACATATAGTGCATATATATCACAAGTTGTGTTTGATCATAAATATTTTTTTTCTCAGGTCAGAAGTCTTGAAATGGAATGGCTGGGGATATAGAGACTCAAAGTTTAAAGTTACTGACCGGGGAATGATTCGTTTCACTGGCAATAGGTAAATATTATTTTAATTAATTAATGATTTTTTTCAAGTTGTTAAATGTCTTTCACTTTTCAACTAATTACAATACAAAACAATTGTAAAATTAATGAATTTTGTCCTATTAGATATTCTATTGGAGAAACAGATTTGCCTTTTTTTACTCAATGGGTCCAACAAGTATTAAATATTGACCTAACTCTTAGGAATGTGCCTAGAGAGAAGTTCAGTTCCAGAGAGATTCCACTTTCTCGTGTATCTACTAGTTAGTATTGGTTATTTAATGGAATGATTTTTGATTATAATTTATCGCAATATAAAGTTAAATCGTTTTTCAGATTTTTTAAAAATCTTGAAAGAAATGAAAATTGACTATACAACAGATGACCAAGCTAGACTCTTAAGATCCCATGGACAAACGCTTTATGATATTTATACTCTCAGATATGGTAAATGTTTTCCACGCATTTGTGATTTAGTAGTCTGGCCTGGTATGTATTATTTAATTTGAATTATTTTTTAATAATTTTTTTGTTACAAAAAGATTTTTTTCTATTTTAGCTAATCACAATGATGTGATAAGTATAGTTGAGTTAGTAAATGTGCATAATATTGTCCTTGTTCCGTTTGGTGGCGGAACTAATGTATCTGGAGCAGTATCATGTCCTGTTAATGAAAATAGATGTATAGTCAGTGTAGACACTTCACAAATGGTAATTGTACTGGTGTTTAGTATAATATTGCAGTACCAATAAAACTAAAATGGTATTTGATACATTTTTTTTTCAGAATCGTTTATTGTGGTTGGATGAATCAAACTTACTGGTGTGCTTTGAAGCCGGAGTCATTGGCCAAGATTTAGAACGTGAACTAAACAAACGAGGCTATACATGTGGACATGAACCTGACTCTTATGAGTTTTCTAGGTATTCATTGAAATAAAAAAAAAAAAAAAAAAAAACTCGAGTGTAGCCTTTGTAGCAATCATTAAAGTAGTAAGTTTCCTTTTATTGTATTTACTATTTATTAAATATTACAGTTGTTTGTTTATTTAGTTATGATTTGTGTGCAGTGTTTAAAAATTAATACATTTTATTTTTGTTATTTTTATTTTATTTTTAGTATTAAAATTTGCATATGTTTATTTTAGCTGTATTTTTTATATTATTATTTCACTAAAAGAAACTTATAATCAGTAATGTGTATTGTATTATATCAAACTCAGTTTAGGTGGTTGGGTCGCAACTAGAGCATCGGGCATGAAAAAAAATGTGTATGGCAACATTGAAGATTTAGTTATTGATGCTAAAATGGTTACTTGCAAAGGGGTAGTAGAAAAAAACAGTAAAGTCCCAAGAATGTCAAGTGGACCTGAATTTCAACAAATTGTTTTAGGTTCAGAAGGTTTGTTTATTGACAGTTTTTAATCTAAAATATTTTAAATTGATAATTATTTTTATATTACAGGTACATTAGGTATAATTACTGAAGTTACCTTAAAAATTCGACCTCTTCCTGATTGTCGAGTTTACGATTCGGTGGTTTTTCCTGACTTTGAATCAGGTGTAAAATGTATGAGGGAAGTAGCCAAACAAGTATGTTTTGAATATTATCTTCACATTTAAATAATTATGTAAAATAATTATAATTAAATCTATAGAGATGTCAACCTGTATCCATACGATTAATGGATAACACGCAGTTCAGATTTGGCCAGGCATTACGTTCTGTTGAAAATACATTTGGAAACTTGTTAGACACTTTTAAGAAAACTTACTTGACTCATGTTTGTGGTTTTCATTTAGAGTCTATATGTGTTATGACACTTCTTTTTGAAGGTGATTTTTTAATCTATCTTTTGATAATTTTATCTTTTATACTTTTAGTGCTATTCAATTATATTTTACTTTTTTAATAACACAAATGCAAATAATAATCATTTGATTAGATAAAAAAAATAATATTTTGTATTTTAAATTCAAACGTTTGAGAACAATTTTTCAAGTAACATCAATTGTAATTTTTTGTATTGTTCTATAATAGGGTTGCCATACGTCCCAGTACACCGGGACATATCACCAGTTCATGACTTTGGTCCCGGTCGTCCCACTAGACCCTACAAAAGTCCCGGTTATGTGTAAATAATATTAGTACCAATAATTATATTAAATTATATTTTTATAAAAATTATATTTGTATTCTAAAACCATGAATTTCACTTCAGACACTCCTATCTTATTTTCGCTGATAATAATTGAACTGTGCTATTATGGCATAATAAAATAATTTTCAGAACGCGCCGAAGCTAACTTTTTGGGAATCAAAACTAAAATTGAATATAATAAAATAAAAGACGATGCTCAGCTTTTTGTTTCGATAAAATTATTCGACGAAGAAGTCGATAATTGTTAAAAAATGGCACGGGAGTATTTACAACAGTGGGGTAACCCTCTTATAAAATTTGAGGTCTTTTCATGGATGGATCTTACTTCTTCGCTGCAATGGCAAGAAGTTGAAAAGACAATAACTTATTTAAAAGAAAAGGGAATTGATATCACGGATAGTTGCTTTGAAGAAATATTGTGTCTTAAAAACTTCATTGACAAACAGAAATTTGATGAAGATTGGAATAAAAAAAATATGCATGACAAATGGTTACATTTCTTTAAAAAAACTGAAGTATTGGAAAGAAAACGTAATTTAATTTTGATGTGCTAATACTTATATAAAGTCAGAAAAATAAAATATTTCAAAATAAATAAATAAATAATATTTCATTAATCAAATGTATCTTCTAATTTAATGTCTTTCATTATTCAATACTATTATTATTTTATTCTATATATATATTACACTGTGTTCTAAATTTTAATATAAAAAAAAAAAAAAAGGTTGTTTAAATTATTTTTGTAAATGTCCCGGTCAGTACTTCAACTTTTATGGCAACCCTATTCTATAAGCACTTTAAACTATAGATAGTATTAGTATTGTAAATGTTACATTAAACTTATGACTAAAAATTTTGTAGTACACATGTAATAATAATTTTAATGTTAAAGGAAACCCAAACTTAAATTGTGACAATATGAAATTAATTTAAAACAATAAAGAAAACTATACCAGATTTTGATTACTTTAAATACTTTTTTTTGCCACAAAAAGCTTTAACAGATTATAAGGAACAAAGATACAATGAGATATATATTTATAACTAATAAATGGCAACATTTCTTTTGAAAAAATATAATGTATAAAATAAAGTATAATAAGTGATAACTATTAACTTAAATAATTGGTGAATCATTAATATTTTTTTACCATAACTAAATTTTTAAACTATTTAACAATAAATCTTATTTTTTAATGATAATTGTGTTGAATTTTTGTTATTTACTCAAATTAAAAATAATCTACCACTACTCACAAAGTTATCACCAAGTGTGAACGTGTTAAGCTAATAAATTATTATAACTAATTGGTGATCAGTAACAAATCAATAAAGCAAACGTTGCATGAAAATTAATTTGTTAAAATGTTTGCAATTGTGTTCAAAAAAATAATGCGATGAGGACAATTTGTAATCATGTTTTACCCATTTACAAATAACTACTAATAGTAATTTTTTTTAGGTAAAAAATCTAAAGTAGTTTCGCACAGAAATTGCATCGCTAAAATAGCTATGTCTTTTGGTGGTATAACAGCAGGAGAGAGAAATGGAGAACGTGGTTATATGTTGACCTTTGTTATAGCTTATATACGTGTAAGAAAAATTTACTTTTGATTTTTTTATTATGTCAATAAGTTATAATAAATATGATATTTAGGATCTTGCATTAGAATACAGAGTTGTAGCTGAATCATTTGAAACATCAGTATCCTGGGATAAAACTCTTAGTTTATGCGATAATGTCAAAAAAACTGTAGCAAATGAGTGCAAAAGTAAGTGAATAAGTGAATAATGTTATTATTTTCTTTAATACTGATTTCCCATGTGAAATATAAAATTTTTTTTGTCTTTTAGAACTTAATATCAAGTATTATTTAATAAGCTGTCGAGTAACACAGACATATGACTCTGGCTGTTGCGTATATTTTTATTTTGGCTTTAATTGGACTGGACTAGATGATCCAGTATCAACTTACCATCACATTGAAACCATAGCCCGAGATAGTATTATGGCTTCTGGAGGGTCTATATCTCATCATCATGGCGTGGGTAAACTACGGACACATTGGTATGAAAAACACATGTCTAAAACGGTTTTATCACTTTATAGTGCATCTAAAAAGATGCTAGATCCAAATAATGTGTTTGCTAATGGTAATCTTATTAGTTTTCCACTGTCTAAACTATGAACAATGATTTAAAATCTAGTCACATTTTAGTGTAAGTCTTCAACAAATACAATTTTTTTTTTAAATTAATTTAGTTATTGCTTATAATATTATGATGTTTAATCTTTTTTGAAATTGTTTCCTAAAAATATATATGGCTAATATTAGTTTAGAATAATATTATCAACAACTTCAGTATAAGTATATTTAACTTTTTTAATAAATAAATTATATATATTTATTAATAAAAATTCTTATATAAATATTAAATTAAAATTATTGATGATTGTTAGTGTTTATAAGACATAAATATAATTTTCAAATGTAAAAACTATTTTTGTAATAAATGATTTTTACTCTAAAATTACCTCCTTCTCAAAAGATATGAAAAATGAGTTTAAAATAATAATTTTAACCAAACTACTGCTAATAGCTTTCCTAACCATATGAGAAATTTACCTGTGACAAGATTAAATAACTACACATGGTATTTATAAATTGATATTTGAAATAGTATATTTTGTTTGATTAATGATATATTTTTACTGTTCAAATTTGTACAGGATTATGAGTTGCAGGATTATCGAAAATATTTTATACCTATTTTGATAGTCGTGACACTAAACAGGTTGAGGAATGATGCCTCACGCAATAGACATACAAAAGATTAAAATTTGTATATGTCTAATGTCTAAGCTATATACCTATGAACGGCACTATTTAGTATTTTTAGAATGCTAATATTGCTACATAGACAACAAGTATTTGTTGTGTAAAATGCTATTAACAATAGGTACTGTGTGTATTATTGAACATTTAATTTAAACTGTATAGTAAAAGTACTATTCAAATATTTAATGATCTAAGTATGAATTATTATTAATAACTTTAAGTAACCTATTACATTTAGCTTATTAATTTATAATCAACAGTTCTATGAAGTGTATATGCTACAAAGTACCAACTATTACCATTCAATGCTGATACATGATAGGTACATAATATTGTGACTAATAATATTAATAATAGTTAATTGCAACAACAAAAATTTAACACTATTTGATAAAAACTTGTAAAAAATACAAAAATTGCAACTCATCCTATAAGCAAAAGCTTGAATGCGGATGGCTATTGTGAAAAATTATATCTATCTAGTCATTTTATTTCATGCTAAATATTTTAATACCTTAATTATTTTATGAATTTATTACTTTACTAATTAATATATAATTTAATAGGTAAATATAAATGGTAGAAAAAATCTAAGAGTGGAGTGGATAAATTTGAACTTAAAAAACTGATATAAATATGCAATCTGTTGCCAATGATCCAAAAAAAAAAAAAAAAAATCAAAAGTTTGGTAAAAGTATTTTTTTATTTTTTATATAAAATATATTTTTATCTTTATATTATTTAATTATTAAAATATTAAATAATAATTTGTAAACTCTTACCATAAATTATTTTTAGAAACATTAGTAAAACAAAAAAATGTTATCTTATAAAAATTATATAATAAAATTTAATGGAAATCAAACTTAAATCACTCAGCAAAAAAATACAAATATCTTTAATTTAAATAATAAATTTGAAAACTAAAAAAACTGTAGGCAAGTGGATATTGCCTGCTATATTTTAAGTATCAAGTAGGTCACTAATATAGGTATATTACATTTTAATTCAATGATATATCGTTTTATACAAAAAATGATTTGAGTGGAAAGTGGAGACATGTTAGCTTATATCATTAAGTATATTTTATGATATGGTTTTTGATATGACTATTAAATTCATTTACTTTACTTTTAATTTTATACTATTTCAATAATTGATTATTTCTTTATTTTAATGTTGAATTTATTATAGTAGGTATTAGTATTATAATATATACTTACTATATTATACCAACTAATTAATAATTAGTAATTAAGTAACTCAAAATTTGCCTTTACATATTCATCATATTCTATGATTTCAATAATATTATTTATAAGAAATCTCATAATAAATATTCAAAATTTAGATAAAACAGTAAAATTTTATATGAAATTCCAACTACAATATAATTTGAATATTTTTTTTTAATTTTAATAAATTTCGTAAAGATTTTAACTTTAAATGCACATAAAAAAGATTGTACCAATGTATTTTTAATATTTTTATATAGATATAATAACAACTTATGAGGAATTTTGTGTTAAATTATCAAGAATTTTTACCTAGTGAATCATTTTTTATTAAGAATTATAGTAAAAAAATTCACAAATAATTATAAACAGCTTAAAAATTATTAAAATATTTTTTTTAAATTATATTATTTAATAAAAATGATATTATAAATATTTGATGAAAATTTCAAGTATCTACTATTAATTTTTTTGAAAATACAACAAAATATCAAAACTTAAAGAGAAATAATTCATAGATGATTATTAAATGACGTAGAAATTTGAACTTTTAATGCTTATAAAGAATTAATTTGACTTTCAAGTAGAATTTTCATTTTGATAGGTAGAAATGATATAGGCTGAAAAACTTAAAAAAATCCTTGTATTAAATTTTTTTATCTTAAGTATAAATACAAAAATGTTTATGAATTTAAAACGAAAAAATAATTTGAACATGTTTAAGATTTTGATGAATTTTGACAAAATCTTCATTTTAAATTTTTATAAAATAATATTGTATCTATAGATTTTCGAAGTTTTCAAATTGATATATATTATCAACTTATGAGGAGTTTTGTATTACATTTTCAAGCATTTCTACCCAGAAGTGGCGGACTGGCAAAGGGGCAATCACCTCCCGGGCCCTTGATAGTGTCAATTAATAAAAATTATTTATATTTAAGTATAAAATGGAGTATTAAAATATAATAGTAAAACACAATTTATTTTCAAATGAATGAAAATTAATTTAGCACAATTAACTAAAAATATTTAATAATTAAAATGTGATAGGTAATAATAGGCCCAGTTGATTAACCCTCCGGACCCCTCAATACCCAGTCCGTACCTACCCAGTGAATAATTTTTAATCGACATTTGTAGAAAAAAAAAATCGAAAATTTCTTACGTTTATAATTAGTTCAAAAAAAGATCTATGTATTTTCAAAATTTAATCATAAATATATAATAAATTTTTTTTTTAACGTATTTACAAATTTACGATATTTGAGTAGTCATACACATACTCATAGCTAAATACTTAGGTATGACAGCAATAAATAATAATACTAAAATCCATTCTATAGGCGCATTGGCCATTGATGGAATGATGAACAATCTTAATCAATTCCACGATAATATGACGTAGATGGCAAGGATTTTTATGGGCCAAATCTTAAAAATTAAGCAAAAAAATTATTAACTACTGAATAGTGAGTACTAACTACCATTGTAAACAATTATTTTATTATATAGCAGTTTGCATGATTAACAAAATATCCATAGACATAAATAAAATAAATAGTAAGTATGTCTATGAAAATAATACAATTTGTAAATTTATAATTGTACTGAAAATAGTTTTCCTTTATGTATATCACAAATTCACAAAATTGCTGTCATACCTAAGTATTTAGCCATGTAAGTAGTAATTATATATTATTAAGCATTATTAAAATTTAAAACTAACTAATCAAACCATAGTTAATAGGTCTACGATAATTTTTTAAGTTTTCTTGTATGATATGAAGTCAAGGAGATCTGATTGTTTTTCAAAGTCTATTCTCCCTGTAGTATAAATTTTGTTTATAAAAACCTAACCTACAAAATCAAACTTAATATTACTATCTTTCCGAATGTTGGTGTTCTGTTGAAATGTTCATCTAGTTTTCGCGTCTGGCACAGTAACACTTTTCTTTAAAAATGGTAAGTTTTTAATTTTTTATCCATCTTAATCCAAGAAACCATCTTTCTATCTACGAATATATTTGCACCAATAACTTCTATTCAAGTTTCTTTTTAATATAATACATATTTTTTACGTGTAATATCGTTCTGGTTGAAACTTGATTATATTTGATTTTCTAAACAATTTTTTTTATCCTCCATCAATTTAATTCTGACGATATTTGCTCCGTCATAGTATTAATAATAATTATTCATTATAATCCCGATTTTAATGATAGTCTGGTATTGAAAAAAGTCTGGACTGTGAAACTATCGATGTTTGTATAGACTACCCGGTTTACTTGGTTATATGAAATATATGTTATTATTAATTTATTTATGAATCTTATACATTTTTAACTATTTACAGGCCAGAGGTCCGAAGAAGCATTTGAAGCGTTTAAACGCACCCAAAGCATGGATGTTGGACAAATTAGGGGGCGTCTTTGCTCCTCGTCCAAGTACTGGTCCACACAAACTTCGAGAGTCTTTACCATTATTGATTTTTTTGCGTAATCGTCTGAAGTATGCACTTACCGGTGCTGAAGTCACCAAGATTGTCATGCAAAGACTAATCAAAGTTGATGGTAAAGTCCGTACTGACCCCAATTATCCAGCTGGCTTCATGGGTGAGTTATTCCATTTTAATTATTAAATACCTATATTCCAATATATTTGTCAACTATCTATTAGACCAATTTCTCTTTAAGGCTTAAGTTCAGTTTTTTTTATAATTATTTAAATTATAGATGAAGTTATCATAGGTTAACACGTTCAACGCTGGTGACGACATGTAGTCGTCGTACGATGTCGGGCGCGCCCAGCCAATGACAACTCGTAGTCGTCATATCATAATTATTCCTGTGTGTCTTATAAAATCGTCGGCTGATGGCGAACGATTATTATATTTAGCTTGGCCATTCAGTATATTATACTGAATGGCCAAATACTTATTAAGTATTTGAACAACAACAAACAGCTGATTTCGGTTTCCCGGCATTTTTATTCTTATAAAACATGTTATTAATATAATAACATTACGAGTGTAATTTTATCAATATTTACGCGGATGGGTGCGCTCAACCTCTGAATTTGACGCGGACATGAACGTGTTAAGTTACTGTCTAAGGAATCCAATTTTAAGAAATATATTTGATTTTTTTTGTGAAAATGTATAATTTATATGTTGATTGTCATGCCATCATTGGCAGTCTTATGGATGTTTTTACTTCAGAGCCATGTTCTATTTTCCATGATATTCTAAAGTGTTTTAATTGATGTTTTTATATTAATTATATAGGTAGTAATGTTCAATTCATTTTCTAATGTTTTTATGTAATATTTGTTTAAAGCTACTAATACAACATCCAATCTTAAATTTTCTATTCTTAAGTCTTTGTCATAAGATAGTTATTATTAATCCAATACTATGAAAAATATTCACGTTTTTTAATAAATGTGATCATGACAGCCCACACGACATCCTTCCGTGTGCTGCGGAGTCTAGCCAGTTCTTCTGGGCTGGAGACCTGGATGTTTATCCGGAAAACCCTCCTGTGGCGCCACCTCTTCTTAGGCACCATGAGTGAATGTCGCGACCCGGGCCTGACAGATTGTATTTAATTATGCTTGAATAATGGTTGTTGATGATTTGTCATTATTATATATAATAATAACTTAGTGCATACCTATCATCAGTGGCAATCTGAGCTTAAATTTTGAATTGTCGAATTTTATATTTAATTATTTATCACCACTACCTCTCAATATCTATTCTGTATTAGCCCAATACACATTATTTACTCATTAAAAGGTTATGGTGTAAATAGAATGT
The DNA here is from genome assembly GCF_002803265.2 of Melanaphis sacchari. Taxonomy (NCBI): domain Eukaryota; kingdom Metazoa; phylum Arthropoda; class Insecta; order Hemiptera; family Aphididae; genus Melanaphis; species Melanaphis sacchari. The sequence continues at coordinate 54,625 of NW_020271547.1, read as the reverse complement.
TGTCGAAAAATTGTGCCTTAACTCTGGCAATTTTGTGTGGAGTGACACCCTGCTCCCTTTGAATAGTTGATAAAGCTGTATTAAAATTTAGCCCTTCGGGCTTACTACTGCCTACCTTACAAATTGTGTATTAGCTTATTTTAAAATATTGTTAAACTGTAATTTTAAAGAGTTGTGTTTTCTGCACTACTGTTTTATTTTTTTACTTGTAACTATTAAATATTAATTATTATCTATGCTACTGTTGATTTAAATAAAATTATTATTTGCCATTGAATCATTTTATAATAATGATCTATTAAAATATTGTATAATAATTGCCGGGAAAAAAAAATCCAGATAAAAACTTATAAACAAATTTATTAATTAAACTTTACATGTTAACCTAATTGGTTTTATTATGTATTATAAATTATAAAAAATACAAATTACAAATTCGTTGGAGGAGAAAGTTAACAAAACCGAATACTTAAATAGTTATCAGTTCCTATTCGATGCAAAGGATCACTTACAAGTAATTTACTAAATTCTCCGTGCTTGGAGGAACAATAGTTTAAATATAATCCATTCCTTCTTTGACATGACTTAGTGGGAGAAAAACTAAGCTATCTAACATAGTACAATAATGGGTGAAATCCTCGTCTGTACAAGATTTATTCTCTATACCAAATTTTTATATACGCTTATGAGTGCTTTGGCATATATGATAAAAACAACCTATTATTGTTAAGTGATTACCAAAAATATTCTTAAGAACATTGATAACAGATATTTTGAAATCTAAATGTATTTTAACTGGGTTAGGTTAGGTTACTAAATTTATGTTTACTAAATTTATCCAAAATTATTCTGAAAATTTGTTCATATGTGGATTGTTTTTCTTTGTAATATGCTTAAATTGCAGTTACATATTCACAGTTATATTTTATATGAATAATATATTACTAAAAAAATATTTAGGGCGCAAGTCCAAAAGTTCCATCCATTAACCATTCTTCTTTAGATTGACTTAATAAATCTAACATGTTGTCGGTACCAAACATGATAATCCTCTCATTAGTATTTTCAAATCGGTTATCATATAAAAGAAAATTTTAACTATTCCATCATAGGCCGTGACTAGACTTCATTTACAGAGGCAGCATATTAACTAAACGGCCCAAATTTTTTTTTTTATATTCAAATTTTCCTTAACAATCATAATAATTAAATGGTCTAGACTCTTGATCATAAAATTATTTGGGATAAGTGTTATTAATATAATAATTATAATATAATATTATTGTACATATTTATACATATATAATAATTATTAGAAAATTATTTTATAAAACTAAGCCATTTATTATATTATTAATATAACGCAGGAGTGCAGGACATTAAAAATTTACAAGGAATATATTTATACAATATGCATATATACATATAACATATATATTATTATTAAAGAGCAAGTCTTCTTTTTTGTGAAAAAGTTTTAAATTCATCAATAATGTCATCTCTATCTATGTCAGATACTAATTTTTGCTCAATTAATAAAAATAGCAATGCGTTAAGTTGCTCTTGTCCCATAATGCTTCTTAATTTAATTTTTTTTTTATTTCGATCTTTAGCAGCTCCTCCCAATTGTTTTTTATTATTTTTAAAAACATCCATGATACGGCTATATGAGTATAATGATAACAATAAATTTATAACTTTAAAGTTTAAATTACATTAATACTACTCAGCGAAATAAATAACAGAAATACTAAATAATATTATTATGTATGAGTATGAAACAATATTATACGTGTGTGCGATGCGTGTTTTAGTGTTTGTCGCGGACATAAAATATTATATCTGTGTCCTGTGGTGTTTGTTAATTCTATCGAAAATATTATACATAGGAATTTTCAATATACCTCTATTAATGCATTCTAATAATTTTATTTTTACACACATTACGATTAGTCTTATTTTTATAGCTATACGCTCCAAATCTGTAATTCCTCGGAAGAAGTAATGCGCAAGCAGTCCCCTCCGGCCCACTGCGTCATTGATTTAAACAATATAATAATAATTATGAACTGATTACAGTTTACGATTCTTTTTATATTAGAATAATATGTTAATGCGTTATAGTTATATACAAATATTGCATTTTTAGCAAGGGAAAAACAATATAAAATATCTAATTGAAATAATATTATAATATTTTTCATTTCATAAATTAAGTGCAAATCATCGACCTTTTTAGATATTACAGGGGCAGCACAAGCTACCCCTGCTGCCCCCGTAATCACGCCTATGTATTCCATTAATACCATTCCCCTAAACTTTAAATATCATCATTCAAATATTATACAATTTTATATTTGTTGGCTCGACAAGATTATTTTCACTTCGCATTTGAATTGTTCATTTTATTGATTCTTCTTCTGTAAGCATTTTCATTATAACTTGTTTGGATATTAAATTAATTAATTCGTTGAAATTTGATTAGGTGTAGAACCATTTTTTTTTTTTTTTTTAGATTTTATGGCTTTGATAGTATTTTTATCAGATGCTGTGTGGTTATGATTGCAATAAACACAATTTTTTTTTTTTTTTTTTTAATGATGATTTTAATATAGCTAGGCACTTAAATTATAACTACTTTTTGTGCATTTCCACCGAATAAACTGATTACATTCTTTATGTTTAGTATACATATAACCTTTAAAATCCACTTTTTCATTATTTTTATTTGATTTTAAAATTTCCACTATTGATTATGGAGTACAAAACTACAGATAAGACTATGTATATTGTATTAAACAATTGAACACAGACTAATAATGTGAAAACAGTAAAATATCTGCAATATCATTGATCAACAATTATTAAATTATGTAATTTTTATAATTGTAAGATACCATTTGTATAGATAAGTAATGATTTTTTCATACTTACCCATAAGTACCTATTAAATAAAGTGAAAATATTATATATATAATATTTATTTCGTAATTCAAAAATTTTGGTGGATACCATTGTAACTTAATTTTTTATGAACTATTGGGCCTTAATGAGAAAAACTTGTATAAAATTAATAATAACAAATTACTTAATTAATTAGTTCTAATCATGTTTTTATTTGATTTTAACGACAACGATGTTTTTATCAGAAACTTTTTCTTTTACCTGTACAACAGTCACTTGAATGCAGAACAATATAAAATTACTGTATATAATCTTAAATCCATTGTGTATTTTTTTCCTTTTTTTTAATTAATGTATACTTATCTTGTCTTATTAAATTTAGTACTTAAGGAACACTATGCATATATTATTTTATTGTTTTTCTTGCTAACAATTTAAAAGAAAATATTTTTTCATGTTTTTATAGATGTTATATCGATTCAAAAGACCAGTGAGCACTTTAGATTGATTTATGATGTGAAAGGTCGTTTTACCATTCATAGAATTACTCCTGAAGAAGCAAAAGTAATTGTTTGATGTACAAATTATAGGTACTTAATTTAATTGTTTTTATTGTATTGTAGTACAAGCTGTGCAAAGTAAAGAGGGTACAAACTGGACCCAAAGGTGTGCCATTTTTAACAACTCATGATGGCCGAACTATCCGTTACCCTGATCCAAACATCAAGGTTAATGATACTATTAGATACGACATTGCATCATCTAAAATTTTGGATCATATCCGTTTTGAAACTGGTAAATTAAATATTTATTTTAGAAAATTATGGTGTTATGAGAATTGATTTTAAATGTTGATATTTTTATGTTAGGAAACTTGTGCATGATTACTGGAGGTCGTAACTTGGGGCGTGTTGGTATTGTTACCAACAGGGAAAGGCATCCAGGATCTTTTGATATTGTTCATATTAAAGATGCAAATGAACATATTTTTGCTACTCGGTAAGTTTTATATTTATTTTATTAAAAAGTTTTTTTTTTGAGTGTCAGATTGTTATACAGTCGAGTCTTTAACTCTTAATTTTTTATAGGAGATAAAAATTAATTCAACTTCTATATTTTTTTTAAAAAAATGTGAAATAATTTGAGTTAGATGTTATTTTATTAACCAGTCACTACATATTAATTGCTCAACTAAACTGTTTTCATTATATATTTTATAAAAATAACATTGTTTCTACTTTTTTTTTCAATTGCTTAACCAACCTTGACTAACTTTAAATTGTTTGTGGGGCCAAGTTTAATTTCAAAAATTCAGCATTTTCCTTTCAAATTGATATATTTATTGGAATGTTTAAATCTTCATTCTTATAGGCCCTTGATTAGTTTCATAAAATATCATCTTTATTTTAAGAATGGTTGAAAATGTATACTGTGGTGTTTTTAAATTTACCACTTTTAGTTACCTTACTTATTATGTTTACATTTTCAGCAATTATGGCAATGTAACCAATTTACTTTTAAGAGACATTACTACAAAATATACACGCTATACAACAAAGATATGTGGCAACTGTATTATTTTACAGTAAATATTCATAGTGATAGTTTCATTTGTACATTTATGATTGTAAACTGATTATTCTAATGTTAAAATTTAAGATATAACAGTTATCTATGAACTATTTTTACATTTGACTTATTGTGACAAATATTGCATTGTGTATATAAGAATTTCTTAGGAATAAAAAAAAAATGGAGTTATTAAGACGACTGTATTATATTGTCTTGACTTTTAATTTTGTTTAATTTTATATTGCTAAAAAGGTGATTTTTTTGACATTTTGTGAAGTTTTTATTTTAGTATGTAAAATATTGTGTGTTCCAAATCTTGTTTGTATTTTGACTGCACTCCCATTTTTCTATGAATTTTATATATGACTAGCAGTATGTCCTCATTGCCATTATCTTCAAGAACACTTATAAAAGTAGCAACAATAACTAGAAAAATTTCAGCTTTTAATAAAATAATATCAAATTTATATAACAATACATTTACTATAAAAAAAAATAAAAGTAGAATTGCTCTACACTATCTATAAATGTTTAAAGCTAATAATACTTGTTTAAAAAATAAATATTTATGGATTTTATTTTTACATTGACTATTAATCACTTAATTATACTAACTTAGCTCTTAAATATCTTGGTAGGATGTAATAAAAATAAAGATAATTATATGTGTGTTACATATGTTAATTAACTAGATTATATTCTAGGGTTCTCCAATCTTTTTTTATGGCAAGCCAAATTTAAAATATATTTTGACATTGCAGGCCAAAAATGTTTGTTATTAGAGGACTAAATCAAAAACAAAGACAACTAATATATTATTTTCAAAACATTAATTATCCTGACCAAACTATAGATTGGAGACATCTGTTATACTCTATTCATTTTGAAAATAATACCCAGTATTAATTTTTTTTGTCTGTTATGAGTTTGAACCTCTTGAAAGTTGAACAACTGTTAAAATTTTATAATTGCAGCTAGGAACAAAGCTATGATTAGGTTAGGTAACCTAACCATGTGCAGTAGGCAGCCGCTGAGTACGGTTTTTAAAATTAATGGAATTTACTGTATTGTTGTAACCTATGGTGGTAATTTTAGCTGCTTAAAACGTCTAATGCAGGGTATTTGTGAATGTAATTTTTTATACTAACAAATATTTAATTTAACTTTTGATAAGATTTACTTGATATAGGTGCTTTTTTGAAAGTATTAGAAACTATTAATGACAATGAAAACTGATATTTAGTTGATAATTGTGGTCTGACTGAAACTGAATCAAAATTTGTCTGAGGTAGCTCATATAACTATACAGAGTATAGTTGTAGTTAATTAATTTGAATTATGTGCTTTGAAACTCATCCACACAAAATGTGTAGTATTAATATTATTAAATTACATCTTTATTTTTGTGCTAAAAATTTGTTTATTTTATTAGGATGAACAACGTTTTTATTATTGGAAAAGGTCAAAAGAACTACATTTCTCTGCCAAGGAGTAAAGGAGTTAAATTAACTATTGCTGAAGAACGTGACAAGCGTTTGGCTGCGAAGACCAAGTCAAGCAGACGTTAAAAGCTTGTTTTTACATTTTCATGTGGTTTAATAAATGACTTATAAATTACAAATATGCATACAATTGGTTTTTTATTATATTCCAATGTTTGATCCTAAATTATACATAATAACATTTTTTTGTTTCTGAAAATTGTTTACATAAATACGTTATCATAATATTAGTTTTCTTGTTATGACATTTATGAATAATTTTATTTTTATTTAAATAACAATGGGTACTTCTACTTTTTTAAATTTTTTTATACTTTAATAGACAGTTATTATTGATGTGAAATTAAGTTATTAATAAGATAACAATAACATTTTAAGTAGGTAGGTAAGTGAGTACTACCCTCTACTGTACAGTCTGTCGTGTGGTTCAAATTGGTGTTTGTTAAATTTAAATTTAATGATTGCTGTAAAGCAATATATTGATTCTGATCATAGAGTGTCTCTCACCTTTTATCATCGCTAAGTGTATATTGTTTTAATACAGTTGTTTTTATTTTACCAATTTTTTGAAAATATTGAATTTATGATATAGATATTTAATTATTATAATTTATATACCAACTCCTATAACAAAATATATTCATATATTTCCTTAAATATTGCAAATCAATAAAAATAGGTTCATAGTTTAAATAGTTAATATCAAAAATGTCATTAGCAATATTCATAACAGAATAGTTAACATAATTTAAATGAGTAATTTCGTCCAAATTTGAATTTAAATGTCTATAAAAAATAATTATATGTTTATTTTTAATATTTTTTTTATAATATAAGAACAATTTTTGGGATTTTGTATTAAATCTTCAAGAATTTTGACATAGTTACTAATTTATTATCAATTATTTTAGAGTAGAAACTAAAATGACAGTTTTTAAAAATATAATAACATTGTGAAAATTCCAAGTATCTACATGATATATTCACTTATATAGTATAGGAATGGATGTTCAAAGAGTACACATTGCTGAGGCCAGTGGATCAATATTTTGAGTATTTAGACTTTAGAGTATTTATTAGACATTTTCATTTCTGCATACATCGTTGAAAAGTCTTTTAAGTTTGTATTATAATATCTTGTTTATTTTTACTACTACTTCAATAATTATTAATTATGTTTTATAAGTATTTGATTTATATCACTTCACTTAAAAGATATGCTCCTCATTTTTCAGTACTATTACTGAAAATTGTTTGAATAGTTTGGCACTATATTTATATTATAATATTTAAAAAACTACTGTACAAACTTAAAAAAAAAATAAAAATATTTGGTATACGAACTAGGCATACCAAATATTAGTCTAGGGGTATACTATTTTTATTTAATGACTAATATTTTATAAAATTAATGAAAAAATAAGTGGGTTGTGAATTATCAGTACTTTCATAAGAGTCTTAATGGTACATTATGGTTTTATATGTATTCATATTGGCCTTCCCTTGATGTGAATTTCATGGGCCGGAATGCCCAATGTCTCAATCAAATTTCTCATCTATCAATAGTAATTATAATAAATATACCTTGTTCGCCAAAATAAATTTTAAATTTAAATTTAATAGTAAAAATGAAAACAGGATAATTTACTGTGGTACACTTTATTATTGAAAGTCTGTATATAGTATAACGTAGACGTCGTGTAGTGACTAATATTATATATTAAAAATTATTATGAGTTAATTGTAATTAGGTACTGAGAAACCAATTGTTCAATTTACTAAGTAAAACTTGTGATCATCTGACATCTATTATCAATAATATAATTATTCATTTATTTTTTCTTTTTAATTGTAACCAGCCATAACTACTCTCTCAGAAATGATATACGAAAGTGTGCAACTTGTATCTTTTTATAATGTGTATATTAAAAGCATATTAAACTTTTAAAAAAAGGTCTAATAGTATTAATATAAATAGCCGATAATACCTAATATATGGAGTATGGACACTACGTACTTTTGGAGTCTGCGTACGCCTATGATTACAGTTAAACATATATTATATCGAATGATGAGTGTCGTAATCTACAACTAGAACATAAAGATAATTTTTCTTCTACTCGCTTTAAAATTATCCTTAACCCAAACCTTGTGTTACAAATTTACAATCAAGCTATTCAAATTTATCAAAATGGCCAATATGGCAATATTAGCTATAAAGAAATATAAAATAATAATTTATTTAATATTTTCCAATGAATGTATTGAATATATATTTAATAAAAAACTTATTAAACTATGTGTACAAAATAACAGATTTATAGTATTATAAATTTACAAAGTTCTATTGAGCATGCTAAATTTAAATATCGTCTCGTTAAATTTAATCTTTAAATAATTGTACTCATATCGTGTTAAATGATTAAATACATTTTAATTTTAAGATAAAAATATCACAACAATTTTAACAATCAACTATAAATTCAGCACAATTCAGGAAAAAGTGCGTTGTCATATGGATACATGCATTTTATATATAGTTTTTTGTATAACTTGTGCATGTCTTGACTTCATATGCCTGTCAAGGTCTCTCTTGCGTACTAGGATTTTACCGCAACAATCACATCTATATAAATAAAACGAAAGTTGCGATTAAAATATAGTTATATAAATTAGGGGGAAAATGTGTTTTAAGAGCATACTTGTAAGGAGTATCTCCTTCTGCGTGCAACCGCACATGTTTATTTAAGTTGCTTGGGTCGCCGAACGGTCGGTAGCAATACTTGCATTTTAGCGGCTTAAAACCAGTGTGAGTTCTATATTGGAAACAGCAAAAAACAACTATATATTTCTAAGTTTAATTCTATCATACCCATTTATTGCGTAAAATATAATATTTCATTAAATTCTTTGACAGTTAAATTATAATTCGATGTAATTTAAATGTCAAAATCTACATTATAATATGACAATGCAGTGAGTAACGTATTTAGTGGCGTAGAAACTAGAAGTTACTTTAATATGGGTGTACACTATATAGTATACACATACTAAACTAAGGCTAATAATTAATAATTATTGCTTTAGTTACAAATATTAATGTAATATCTATATCTCAGCTGATTTTCTAGTTATTATGTTCGAACACAGAAGCGTACAAATAACTGTCTCGAGGCTATTTTTAGGTTTGGTGATGCTCCTGCCCCATGGAAAATCATTATTATTACGTCCATCCCTCGTATAATAAATTAGGTATTAAATAGTTATTTAGAATTTATTGTAGTTGAAAATAATACGTAGACCGCGAGCATCGTACTATGTATAGGTACCTACTATTTTTCATAGTTTGTGAAATCTTTAGGAAAACTTAAAAAATAGTAAAGTGATAGATAGGTACTTAAAAATTTTAAAAATCTGAAGTATAATTATATAAAAATAAAATTATTGTGCTTAAAAATACGACTGGTCACCATCTAGGTAATTGCGATTGAGGCGAAAGATAGGGTGCACAGATCTAGTCGTCGTACGGCGCCATTGACTGAACATGCTTATAACCGAGTATCTAACACATTAAAACTATAGAATGGAGGAAACAGAAAGAAAACTATAAAAAATTCATACCAGTGGATCCAGTATTCGGAGAAGACAAGACTTTGAGAGACGAGCGGAAAGCAGCAGTGCAGCACCTAACCAATGACTTATCTGCACCCTAATCACCTCATCAGAAACTGCCCCACAGAGGCCATCTGCTTTGGGGCACGAGTAGGACACCCACGCAACAGTACTCGCGCAGTCTATATGTGATCGCAATTGAAGGGTAAAAGTGTCACGAACGAGGCCACCACATACATAATGGCTCAAGCGGTTCTTGGGACGATGAACAACAACAAAAAGACAGAGACAAAAGGTAAACTACCCAAACTAAAATTGGTGCTAACTGCAAAATACTAAGCTATAAATGTATTTTTCTTACATAAAATGTATTACAAAACTTTAAAATATGTGTGCTCCTAAAGAAAATAACCGAGAAATATAAAATTAAATAATACTATGTCTCAATCAAAATTATTCAAATAAACGATGGCGACGTCGCGAAAATAATTCGAAAGTAGTTCCCATGTCATTGTCATCATTTCAAAACAGAAATAAAAAAATACTATAATATAGTATATTCGTAACCTAACCTGATGTGAATCTTGAGTCCGTACTTCCTGGAGTAGACTTTTCCGCAGTATATGCATAGGTGTCCTTGGTCGGAGTGGCCAAGGTTGCTGACGATGGTTTCCATCTCAGCACAACGCTGATTAAAGAACGCCGAGTCTTTGCCCCCGATCACTTGTCCAAGAGGTTCGTCTTGTAGTTGCGTTTGGTCGGACGACAAAGACGATGGCGTTGCTGGTGGTGGTTGTCTCAGTGGTGACGGTGGTATCGGACAGCCGCTACTACTTGCCGAAGATTCGGGTGAGTAAGGTCGGAACGCTGAGTCTGTGGAGATGGACGATAAGGGCGCCCGTGACTCAGCTGACGTTAGACTGAACCGAAACGAAGCTTCGATTGTTTGGTTCTTTTCGCAATGATCGGCCGTCAGCCTAGACCAGAGTTTAGCATGCGGTCGTTTGCCGCAGTCTAGTGCCATGTGAATTTTTAGTGGATTAGGTTTTTCACACGTGTAACCACATTTGTGACACACATACTTTCTCTCGTCTAGAAAAAAAAAATGATTTACATTAAGTATGTTATAAATATTTATAATTCTAGTGAATAATTATTAATTAAGTTCATTTAGTTAATAAATGTAATAAGTATTACGATCTGTGTAGGTATAAGACATAAGTTATGTACTTAAAAATTAATTCAATACAATAATTTTAAAGTTAATTTTAGATATTGTGCTGAACTGGTCGATAAATGTATGTATTTTACAGTTTAATATGGAAAGTCAAAGAAAAAAAATCTAAGAATTTTCTAATCAAATATTAAAAAATTATTATATTATACTTATGGATCGTCTAAGTTTCAGATCCACGCATCACCACTGGTCGAATCAGAGGTCTGCTTAGTTTTAGTTCTGTACCTTATGGTTCTTAAACAATTAAACATTTACTTAAATTAACTTAAACATTTTGTTTAATCCAAAATAACATCTATAATGACTATCTGTATTCTTGATTTATTTCCTCTTATGTTTCATTATTTTAAGTTTTGTATAAATGGTTTAAAAAAAAAAAATATATTACTCCAAAATTATTATTTTATATTAGCTGGGAGAACTGAATTTTAGACAGAATGTAATTTCAACGAATGGCCGAGTCAACCATCTTTTAATGACGATATAAGGTGACGACAAGGCTTGGTTAGGTTAGTAAATAGTAATTAACTACTTGTCACTTGTCAGAAATTTGATTTTTATTTACTAAAATACTCTGAGTAATTCTAAATAATATTCTGCTTTGGAATATGAAATGAAATATGTATTGTCATCCAATAATAAACAATTGAAAAAAATTAACATTTTAACATTGCGTAAAAAAAAAATATTTTTAAAAACGCTGGTGTTTTTTGAAATAATTGTTTTCCGTTAAATGAATTATATTCATACCATAGGTATATTTATAATTTATATTTTTGATACATTAAGCGCGCAATTTAGATTCGCAGAGCATAATACCCAGCCTGCAGCCTCGGTGACGTGTCGTATAGCTCACCTTTTATGTTGACGGGCGTGAGAAATGGCACGTGCAGCATTAGTTGGAGATCGGGCGGAAACCACATCTTGAGCGATTGTCCGGGCATCACAGCGGCGGTGGTGTGCAGACCTACGGTACCGACGGCCAAAAGCGACAGCCGGCAATTGTACGTGTGACAGTCGTCGGCCAGCGGCACGGACAGTATCCAACAGCTGCAGTCGGCCGCGGAACAGTGGTGACCGTTCGCGCACACCAATCGTCCCGTGTCGTCCACTGACACCAAGTACTTCTGCGCAGGGAAGTAATATAACAGTGTGAGATTATATAGTGCAGTGGAACATAGACCATAGTATTATGTCAGTTTAGAAAATATAGAATATAATTTTATTGTTAATACAATAACAAATGTAATATTGCTAAATATTATAAATTACACTGCACTATCTTATATTGTACATCTAATTAAAGCTGGTGGTATTTCAGGTTTACCGGTAATTATTATTTACTGGTACTCGGTATTTTCAGTACCTATTTGAGATCACTAGTAAACCGAGTTTCAGTAATTAATGTTATTACAAAAATTACAATGCTATGACTATTTCCGATAATACCGAGCTAAAGAACTACTAAAATAAATGTGTACATCAGAATGGAACACACAAAATCACCAACATCCTAGGTCAACACACTATTAGGTCACTTACGATTGTAAATGATACAGCTGAATGTGGAGTAAAACTTATGGAAGAATTCAATGATAAAATAACAAAAAATGAAGACCAAAAATAATTTTTATTGAAAGTAAGTTGTTAATATAAATAATAAGTATAGAAAGTACAACTATAGTCATTACTCATTATAAATTGTGTTTAAATAAATAATTAATATTTGAATTACATTTTAAATGATTTCAGACTGTGCAAGATTATATCGTCGTAAATACCTAGGGCATAGCCGAGAAAAGTTAAAAACGCCATATACCTAATAATTCAATAATTAATTTAATCTCTAAATACTCAACTTAATAATGGTTTTAAGAAATTATTTTAAAATAAATATTTAAGTATCAAACTTTACTATGAAATAATCTTTAAAATAAAATAATAATTATGTTTTTTGGTTCTTCATAGTGATAGAAAAGAGTTGTTTAATAAAATATTGCATAAATCCTATTGTAAAAACAAAGTTATTGGTCTAATGCAAATTTTACTTATAAATTATAATACTATATTTTTTTAAATTTTTTTTTTATTTAAATGACTGTCATGATTTCAATAATACGTCAAATATATTAGAATAACCATAAAAAAATCAAATTTTCCAAATAAACATAAAGTCGGGTTATTTAACAAATTCTCGGAAAATTAAGGATTTACAAGAAATTGTGTAAGAATATTTTTTGTAGGTAATAAAATGTTCTACGATTAAGATTCTATATGTTTTTATGTGGATTTTATAGTATTTGGTTTAAATTCGAAAAACAGAAAATCAACTGTCATTAGTAGTTTTTAACTATTTTGCGGTACGTGAAGGGGGTGAGATATCATTATCAAATTTAACCTAAATTATTTTTTAATAGTAATAAACAAAATGGAAGAGTGCCCGATAAAAAATTTGAAAGTTAAAAAATAAGAACCACCCTAAACTGTACATGTCTTCCATCAATATAAATTAGTTATTAATCCGTATTTAGTTTTACATTAAAAAAAAATGTAATTTGATACCATTTAAACCATATCTATGTCCATATGCAGACGTAAATGATCTGTGGTTCTATTTTATAACTAAATTTTTAACAGTTTGTAGGAAGTATTGGAACCTTTTTTTATTCTATTTTTTCTTTTATTTTTGTAAGAACATAACCCTCATAATTAAAAATATTTTGTTACCTTTTTTTAAAACAATAATTATAAACATTATTTTTAAAATAATGAATTTAGATGAAAGACTGCAGATCTAGATTCACCAAAAATACAATGTAAACAAGAATACCATTAATTATTCCAGTATTAACATTTGAAACATCGTTGGTCCTCAAATACTCATTTAACTCATTTTGAGTTATGATTTTGATTATATCATTATAAAATAATATATATTATAGTACTTAGGTATGTTTATGATTTAAACACTTTAATTACGTATAATTTATGGTAAACATATAATAATATTTAATGAACCATATTATGAAACACGACTGAGATTTGAGGTATAATATATTTTAGTATTCACTTGTATATATAATATTAGGTACCTAGTTAAATAAAATAACAATCGATGTTTCTTTTATAATAAATCGTGAATTATTATCGACGGACTATTTATATTAATAGAAACTATTCTGAGACAATATTTGAAGAATATAAAAAAAAAATGTTAAAAGCATTATAACCGAATTAGTTTTTGTTTGAAAAAAGTATTTTATTAAGACGAGTTGAATGCCTGAACATTAGTTTACATTTTTGAGTCTACTTTGATGACTGCAAGATTGCCAAATACCTACACATATTTTTTTTCTAATTTTACAGACTTTAAATTTTAGGACTGTCAATTTAAAAGTTAAATAAGGCGTGGATAAAAATGATAAAAACTATCATGGAAGTGGACGCCAATTAGTCATTGTTTATAGAAAATAACAATAATAATAATTAAACACTAAAATAATACTTGATACTGAATTTAAAATATAAGCTTACCGAGATAAATATTTGAAATATTAATATGCATATTAATATAAATGTTCATTTAATTTTCTAAGAATAGGTTTTTTTCTTGTAGTTTGCTAGTAAGTTTCTTTATAATACTATTACTACCTACTGTTAAATTTAATATAATTTGAGAATATGTCGATATACTTATACTATTGATTACTGTAATAAACGTCAAGTACTCGCAGCAAAATAATAAGTTATTCTTACAAAACTATCAAGTTTAATATAAAAAAAAAAAGAAGGTAAAATGTTGGTACCACTCTTCTGCCATTAAGTGTTGATTGAATCACTGTAATAAATGTGTTGATAAATTGATTTATTATACATACAATGATAAATTTGTACTATATTATGTATGAAAAAGGGTTTGAGCGGAGACAATCTGTCAGTTCATATGTTAAGACTGAGTATATTTGGACGCATGTTTAATCCCGGAAAGTAATTTTACGGGTTGTAGGATTCTGGAGTAAAAATAGACGGATCGTATTTTCACGGACAGTAGAAATCCAAATTGTGATTAGGTAACGATGATTGGTTGATTTAATTTTTGGCGAAAACATTGCATTTCTTTATATTATTAATATTTAATTATTTTAATAATAATACATTGAATTTATATCATATATATTATTGTTATTTACTCTAGAGTTAATATTAATTTACCACAAAACACTGAAAATATGTTCATAGTATAAATAAGTGTTATCTATAAAGTAACCTATACATTTTAAACATTTCATTGCGTATAAAAAAATGTATGATATACGTAAAAGTTTAGGTCTTCACGAACAATATTATTATTTATAATTAAACGATGAATACTATTATCCAAAGTACCAACAATATAGATTCACTTTGTTACCAGAAACTCTCCAAGTAGAGAGTCAAAGCATTTTAACTGATCCAAAAGATGATAACAGACTTATAATAGATAGGTGCTTTTGACGCTCGTATTATCGATAATGTCGATATTATTATTTATTATTTGTATAACATGTCTCATATTGACTATAATTTATACGATATAACTGCAGAATAAGAGCACGGACTAGGAACATACAGCAGTTATACGCGCGCCCGGATACTAATTTAGTTTTGTGACCCACCAACACCTAGATCTGTATGTGGAGGAATAGCTGAGTATGAAGTGGCAAATAGCTTAAACAGCAGTGGTCGGGATTGCCGACCAAATACTGTCAAGTATTTTTAAAATTTTTTTTAACGCGTATTTCAGAATATGTAATATATTTGTGTATAAGTATGTATGTGTGTCCGCGTGTTAAAAATTCAAACTAATAAAAAGCTAACTCAAATACTCAATAAAAAAATTATGGTAATAATGAACAATTTGGCTAATTATAAGTTGCTGTATAATACACGATTTAAATAATAATCAATAAGTATAAAACTTGAAAATAAATCACATCAACACAAATGTATAAAAGATATTAGTAATAATAAATGTACGGCCCTTATGGACAAACCACAGATAATATAAAGTATAAACTAAATTGCAAACTCAGCTGATAAGAGCATAACGCCAGTGGCTGCTATCCTTACTTGGGTCAGTGAACGTTTGTGTTACATAGAATTATATGATAATTTGCCTAATTATTCACCCAAAATCTCGACTATAATTTATATTATTTTAATTTTTTATATTATAATACCTGTTACGTATTGTGCAATTGTGCATTTAGTTGCTATAATCGTGAAGGTAAAGATAAAGTTCAGTTTTTTCATAAATATCTACGTACCAATTTATGATTGGATCATGAATTAGTTATTTTGGAACAAATGCAGTTTAAATACCAAGAAATTTTTGTTTTAAATGTGTTTTTTGGATACTTAATTTGATGGCATTTTTAAAGAAAGTCGCACAAACTTTATTTAGAAATTTTGGTTAAAAAACTTCAAAATGCTCAATTTTTCTAAAATTTTAATTTTTAAAGATTTTTTTTTTTTAAATGTTTATATTTATATGCTTAATATTTTGGTGAAATAAGAATTTATTTATGGTAATTGATTTTTATGTTATTGTTAATAAATCACGTAAAACTTAATTATAAAATTATTTCAATCATTTGAATAATAAAGTAACTCAAAATTGTTTTTTTTCATTTGATGTGTAATAACATAATGACGTTTTTGATGAAATCAGAACTGACTAATATTTTTTGGTTTGTAAGAAATAGGTTAAAATAATATAAGCAATACAAAATCAAAATGCTACAAATATGAGTATTGTATATATTATATTATACCACTCATCACCAGATACGTCGAGCTCATCATTTTCATATTTTTGTGGTCCTCACAAAATACAAGTTATTCATTCAATTTGCTGTTTATATTTGAACATAAGATTGAATTCCTTTAGTAAAATTCTAAAAAGTTCAATTATGAAAACTGTGGTTAGTAAATTAAAAAAACTGAGAATAACTATTTTGTTTTATAATATGCAAGTAGGTTAACTCTTTAATAAAACGGATTTAAAATATATTTTGCAATTTATTATATTTATATTTATATAATTTAAAATAATTATAATAAATTATTGATATTTACTTAAATTTCTATAAATTATAACTTATAATATTGTATTAAGTATTACTTACAATATACGGTCATAGTGTGTAATAATGTAGGATTTTAAATAATTTAATCTATTTAAAAAAAGCGAACAGTGACACACCAGACACCAGTTATATCACGTTAAAATAATATTGATGATAAAAAAAGTACGCAATCTAGTTTAATCTAATTATATTTTATATCTATGGGATAAATAAAATAAAATAATAATATTATGATTTATGACCCTTCTGGCTCAAACAGAATAAAATATATAGGTGCCTATATAAAAGCAATTATTATTAGAGCTATAAAATTTATAATTAGTATAAATAAGTAAAATAATAATTTCTAGCTCTTTTGGCTCAATAATATGTAATATACTCGTAGTTAAGATAAACTCACAATTTATAGAGCACAGATTGGTCAGCTAGTCATATAACTAAAAAAATTATAATAATTTTACACACACACACAATAGGTACTTGAGGAATAATATAAAATATATTTAAATATTACAATAATCAAGTGACGATTAGAGTACACTTTAAAGAGCATAATAAAAATTGTGGCGATTCGCACTCATAAATATAATATTAGGTAGATACGAGTACTAGATAGTGATGATTTGCTACATATATGAATAGACTCTTTGGTGCACTATGATTAAAATAATATAATAAGTCATAACGGTACTCGGTAGGCTATTCGAGTCTGGTCTATGCGGGTGTCGTCGAGGAATACGAGTATAATATAAAAGAAAACAATTATTAATTATTATTGTACGATTATTACAAGCTGTAATTAGTTATTAGTTATTACTTATTAGTAATAAGTTATTACTATTGTAGTAACAAAAATTAATAGCCAAAAAAATTATTATATTATTGAACGCATAACAATGTTGACACAATGACGTACGGTAAAAAATAAGTATAAGACGGTAATTTTAAAATATTCGTACAGCTGGTGCGGTGGCATGCGATAACGTGACAGGTATATAATCTACATAGTTTAATGTTATATAACTCACAAAACACATTCAATAACAATAGTTATAACTAAAGACCGGATTTTGCATAAAATGCATGTTGTTATTTTCAACATCATATACATGCAGTCAATGAGTGTCCACAAATCATTACTTGATTGATTAAATATCAAAATTTTATACTGCATATTTTTGCATATTCTGACGTTAATGCATGATCTGCATATTTTTGCATATTTTAACAAAAACCGTACAAATATACAAATAAAAACATAGATCATAGGTACGTTTATATAATATTATAATATCAAATATTTTACGTCTCAAAGAATATCTCAAAGGCTCCGTATAGAATTCAATTATATAAAGAAATGTTGCCAATTACACATTTACCACCGCAGCCAATAATTACCCGTTGGGGTACTTGGCTAGAGTCAGCCTTTTTTTACGCAGATCATTTTGAAGAGTTCAAAAATGTGATTGAAAACTTAGAAGATAATACAAAATGCATTCAAAATTGTAAATCAATTTTTAATAAATTTAATGTAAAATATGATCTTGCTTACATTAAAGCAAATTTTTTATGTATCGTTGAAAGTATCAAAAAGCTTGAAACCTCTAATTTGTCCCTTGTAGACTCGTTAAAAATTTTAGAACAAGTGGAAAACTCTGTTAATGAACTTCCTACTAGTGCAAATAGTACAATAATTAAAACAAAATGTAAAAACGTTTTGAATAAAAATAAAGGATTAATGGTTTTAAAAGAAATTTCAAAAATACTTCAAGGTAACAGTGCTAATTTCGACGATTTATCTGTTCCAAATTATTCGCTGGATATAATAGCAAATTTTAAATATGCTCCAATCACCAGTGTTGATGTCGAACGTAGTTTTTCATCATACAAGTACATTCTTACAGATCGCCGTCATAATTTCACGGAAATAAACATGGAACATACTTTGATAACTTATTGTTTTTCAAATTAATAATTTACTACCTTCAATAAAATTGTTCGTACTTTTTTCCTATTTATATCAGTATATCACCAATGTATCTACTATTTAATTTTAATAAAATATTTTTTACAATATATCAATGTTTAAAAATTAAATTACAATTTAACAAAAAATTAAATTTTTGTACTATATTATACATGTAACTTTTTGTTTATGAAAAATGTAATAAAATTAATAAATAATTATCACTGCAAAATTAAAATCAAATATAAAATTGAAATTTTATTTTGCATGTTTTGCATTTTTTCCTTGCATATTTTGACTTTTTTTAGTGCATGTTTGCATGCATATTTTACAATTTAAAATGCATATAAATCCGGTCTTTAGTTATAACAAAAATAAAACAATATAATAGTCAATAAGTAACTATTGGCTGTAGCCCATAAGCGCAAAATATGACCCAAACGCAACCCAAAAGCGCAAAAATAAATATCCCATAAGCGCAAAAAAAAAAAATACCTTTTTAATAACCCATAAGCGCAAATCAATTTTTTAAAAAAAGTGTATTTAATTAAAATCGTAGTTATTATTAATATTTATATAAGCATTAACTGTGATATTAAAATCAGTAAAATATAAAAAATACAATTTTGAATATTTTTTAAATTGGTTAAACAAATATACGCACACGTAACACGATGGTAGCATAGGCACCTACTGATATAGGTGAATATCTGGTATATACGATTTAAAACACTCGAATTACAATTAAAAATAAAACGTCTCAATAAGTCATATAGAACATAATATCTATATAGGTACCTATGTAGTTGCAAAGCTATATAGTTATCAAAAATCCTATTTAATGTAACTTATACTGTATACACCATTATATTATATTGTATATTATAGTTATCTTAAATGATTATCAACTGTCATCGTAATGTGTTACGATAAGATACTGCCAAATGTAATAATTGTCGCGATGCGTTGCTTCAATCTGTCGTGGAACGGGTATAAGCCATAAGGCCACGCGTAAATATATGGAAAGCGTCGAGCGTCGCGCGTCGCGCGTTAGGTTAGTAAAATATTGTATCTAGTAATACAATTTATTTTTGCGCTTTTATCCCACTACCAAGGTACAAAAGCGCAAATTAATTTTGCGCTTTTGGGTTATCGAAAAAAAAGGTCGATTTGCGCTTTCGGGTTTCACCGGTAACTATTGTGTGTGTGAGACCAGCTGTTCCTCCCGTGACCGTAATTAGTGATTCGGTGTTTCCGAATTATTGTGGACAAAGTAACAAAAACTGTGTGAGTTGCGGATGAAATCTAAAAAGGTAACATACGAATTGTGGACACAATTATAAGATACTAATTGTGTACAAATGTCCAATTATTATTTTTGATTTAACGATCATGGACGTTGGGAAATTACTGTTTGATATTGACGATATTGAGACAGTTGTTAAAAAATATGTTTGATCAGTTTAACCACAACCTTATTCATGCTTGCTTAATATCTGTCGTGTTTCTGGTCGTCTATTTTCTGTATAAAAATGTTAAGTAAAAAATTTTATTTTCTTCTATTTCACAAACCACAAATGCTTGTTTAGGTGTTCACGCTAACCATTAATGGAATGTTTTATCGCAGTCACTCTATTATGTACCATTATACCAATTGATCGACGCCTTAAATGAAGTACAAATTGGTAGCTATACGAAAGTGAATTGCACCTACTGTTGTACGAAATTTAAAACGAAAAAAAAAAACTGTCAAAAAGGAGGCATTTATCAGCAAACAAATGTTGCATTATTCAAACAGTGAAATCGGTAGAGTATCATTTATACAGGCTGTTTCAAAAAAAAATTTCGCCTGAGTCCTGAAAAAGTGGCGAAGGGCAACTCACGTGGTTTTTATGAAAAAAATTTCTGTACGCAATTAGTATTACCTACGACAACAAAACTCGTGTCCGCAACTGTCATATTATAATACTGACTTTATTAATTTGTCCGCAACTAGTATAATGTGTCCTACTGATTACCTACTTAAATTATTTCTAATTTATGTTGCAGCAGAAACAACTAGAATCTAATTTAATAAAATCTTTATTTTCCTATTAGACTTCTAATTTTGTTTAAACTGGAATTTCAAATAACTTAAAAAAAATCGTAATGATACATATCTTAGATATTTTTGTTTCGGTATAAACTACTATTATGAGGAATATTTTATTACATTTTCAAGCATAACATATAGAAATTGAACATTTTATACATTTTTAACTAGATTTGGTGAAAATTTTCAAGCACTATGGTCATTCACTTTTGAATTACATTATTTACAACAAAAAAACAAAAATTGTTAGGAGGAAACTGTTTAGTTATTAATAATTATTATACGGGGAATATATTATGTCGTTAAACTTTAAACTCTAATCAGTCATAGAAAACTATTTTACTTTCCGGTGAAAATTTGTTTTAAATATAAATTGAAAAAGTTATAAAACACCTTGTATTAAATTTTTAAATCTTTGATATAAAATAATTTTTTCATGAATTTTTTAACTACAAAATAATTTAAAAATTTAAAATATCTAATATAATTAATAGATAGATAGCTTAAAAAGTGTTAAAATAATTTTAAAATATACTATGTATAAAATACGATCATATTTATATCATATTTTAAGTACCTATTTACGGTTATTCATTTTAAAGTTAGACAAAACTACGAAATCGATTTTATCAAAAACTGGAATTACGTAAAAATTACTGGTTTTCCTTAATTTTTTCCTTAGCTATTTTAAATAATATCAGAAATGTTTTATTTTTACTTGTTTAAAGTGCAATCTATATCTAATTTTCTTTCCAAAACCACTCTCAAAGGTAAAAATTGAAATATTTTTTGACTTCTTATATTGTATTAAAGACATAGTACATCATTATAAAACCAATACATTCATCGTTTCGTTCAGAATTTAAAAAGAAATAAAAAATATAGTTTTACATGATCATTGATTAGTTTTATGGATAATTCAGAGTTAATACTTTTTTTTCACTTATCACCTTTTTCATTTTTTATTTTTCTAATTAATATCTATACCTACTTATTTTTTTTTAAATTTTAGATAATTTAGTATTTTTCATGTCCAAATTAAGTCTTTTAGATACTGGAAAATGAAAAAAAAAAGGAAAATGCAGGAAATTAGCTACAATTATTGAAAGTTGACTTTATATAGGAAGCTAAATATTTATATTTTATTTATTGGTAACTTACTAAGTACCTACTACTTCAATTATTAAAAAAGTCATTCAAGTATATAGAGATTTTCTGGAGGAATTTTAATCAATGTATAATGTTTAAACTAATATTGTCAAACTTAAAGTTTTCTATTAGTTTTGTAGTTTTGTTAGGTGTTGTTATCAAGATATGTATAGTAAATCCAAAATACGAATTCAGCGTATTTATCATACTTGTAATATTATTAAATTTTAATATCTCAGTTATGGCTTATAAGTTATTATCGTATTAACATTTTCACATAATATATAAATAAATATTAATAATTATTTTTTATCTTAATTCTTAGTTTATCATATACTGTACTATTTTAATACAGTTGTATGTAGATATTTGACATTAAGAATTTTAAAGACTTAGTACCTATTTAATGGTTAAACTTTAAACAGATCTTAAATCTCTCATCATTTATTTTTAATGTTTATACTGAAAATACCTATCACAAGCCGTGTACCAGATTTTTGTAGTAGATGAGGCACTTACCGTTTTGTTTTCGGTTGACGAAGTTGCATTATCGTTTCCTGATAACGATGAGTGCGGATTACTACTATATAGCACATCCGTTACATCAACTGCTGTCGTACCGCAATTGGCCGGCAAATACGATGCAGCAACGAAAGTCTTCTTACTATCCGACGACGGCTGATTCCGGAGTTGCATATGCAGTCTTGTGACGTCCCGTTGATTACTATTAGCTGCAAGCGTTTTCCCAATCATATTTATTATTATTATTATCGTTATTGAAATATTATCTCGCAGAAGACCTGCTCGGCGGATGATCGCTGGTCGGCAAGTGTAACTGCCACCACAACCTGTTTTTCACATCACGACCCTTTCGGTTCTCTAGGGGGTGGAGCAATCGTAGCCGCAAAAGCCTCTCGGACCCACCCCGACCCTTGCACAGGGTGTGTAACACCTTGCGGTGTACGAATAGTGCCTTGGTGTTATCGTAATACATATATAGTATACATTATGGTATATTGTATTATATATACTTATATGCGATGATGTGTGCGACTCCGAATTAGTCGCGGTCGCAGCTGACCTCCTCCC
Source organism: Melanaphis sacchari (assembly GCF_002803265.2). Lineage (NCBI taxonomy): Eukaryota > Metazoa > Arthropoda > Insecta > Hemiptera > Aphididae > Melanaphis > Melanaphis sacchari. The sequence continues at coordinate 31,374 of NW_020271547.1, read as the reverse complement.
TACGCCACCCAGACCTAAATTTTGATTTTTTTGTCTACGCATGGCGATATAATATGATATACGAGTATCTATATATATATCTAAGTTTCGAATTATTCATCATCGGTGTTCGTGGAGGTGGCAGTGATAGTGGAGGTGGTTTACTATGGTGGCGATGGTGGATTACTCGATCCCCGCGATTCGTCAACCCTCATTTCGTGAGTCGTAATTGGGGGAGGAATTGCGCGCAGAGGGCCGGACCCAGATCTACACACGTTCAAAAATATTATATAGTTTCGATGTATATATATATTGTGTAAATAATTATTATTATTGTTTCTAGAAGAATTTGTTGGGTTCCGTTGAAATTATATTAAGTGTTTACGAATTTAAAGGTGGGAAAATTTATTGGATTTCAACATTTTGAATAATTTATTATTGAAAAGTTCCATAAGAATCATTAGCCTTAGACTTTGATAAGTTCTTGACGATCATTTAAGTAGTTCTCTTCGCTGTATACGCGCGTATAACTATGTCCTATTGAAATAAGTATATTAGTACCCATAGGCGTAGCTAGGATTTTAAGTTGTAGGACACTTTGTACGGTCACCCAGAAAAAATAAAAACCTCGGACAGTTTGTACTATTTCAGAAAGTAATAAATTGTACATGGCGGACATTTTGTATTATTTCAAGCAAAAAAAAAATGTTGAGACATAAAATGTTAGACATAATTTGTTATTACAAAACACTGGTAGTTTACATACATAAATAATAATAATAGTTATGGTAATAAATTCGTGTTATGTACATCAGCTTTTCACATTAATTAGTGTAAGGTTTTTCAGCTTCAATATTTTATCACTCGAATTGTGGTTATGATCAGTCCATTTTGTAAATAATTCATACTACCTATGACCAAAACATACAAAAGTATTTTTAAAAAAATATGATAATATTATGATTTAGATATTATGAAAATATGATTTTTAACTTAAAACTCACTGTTTCATAAAGGTTTGTAGTAACTTTCCCCGTACAAGTGACTTTTGAACACTTCCAACGTATATTAGATTATTGTTGTTTTCTTAAAATTGTATATTCATATCCATTTTTAAAAATTTTTGGATTTAGTTTAGTTATTTGGTTTTTATTCATTTTATATTATTTTAGAGTGAACATGTTATATAATAATTCTAATAGTGTGATACCAAATACATATCTCTTGACTCTTATGCATCTCGATCATGATTCGCAATCCAAAGTTTTAAGAAATTTAATTTTATCTTATCTTTAAAATATAATTCCCGCTTTATTTATACCGTACAAATTGTTCGCGATCGAATTGTATCAATTTATTATCGCCGTACAAAGTGTCCACGATATCAGGGTATAGGCACTGTCCGATATTGACCAAATTAGGTGACATTGGCCTTGAACACGATCTCCAGGAGGGTGTGGCATACATTATTATTTAAATAAATAATATCAACATTACCACAGAACAATATATTGTTGAAAATTAGTTGAAACCGTTAAAAGAACACTGAATAATAATAAAAATATGCAAATATTGCAATTTCAAATTTGCTCGTTTCTAGTAATGTTTTTTTAGATAAAATCCGTGAAAATCACTCGGGCAATGGATTGTTTCCGTTTTTATAATATCGTAACAAATAGAGATATTTATTACCAACATCTAGTCAGATTACGGATACGGTTTTAACTTTTAGAATCCAATACTTCATATCGTAGGGATACAGTAGACCACCCAGCTGATTGAGTGTTGTTTCTATATTGTTCTGTGGTGATATGCAACTCAAACAATAGATGGTATAAACTGTCCGTTTATCAGGATTTTAATCAAGGGGGGGGGGGGGCAGTTGATAATCTTTTTTTTTTGATTTTTCGATTTTATAGTAAAACTTATTCGCTTGGTATAAGAAATAAAATTTAATTTAAAGCGCAGGGGAAGGTATTTACCACCCCCTCCCACTGCTCTATCATCGCTACGTCCATATTAGTACCTACATAATAATAAAATATTTATTTATATTAATTATTATACATACTGCTATAGTGCTGTGTAACAGTAGTATAAATAAAAGACATTTTAATGGATTTTTTTAAGTACTTTAAAACTTTCTTCCGTTTAATTAAAAGGGAAATATTTAAGTATTATATATATTTATAATTTCATGTAAACTAGTGTTTTCAACTATAGTGGTTTGCATACCTGTCATAACTTAAATCATGATTCTAAAGATTTTTTCTATTTTCATTTTATTTTTTACCAACAGAATAAAAAATAAAAATTCAATGTATCAAAAAAAGTATTTTTCACGAAATTTCATGGATTTTAATATTTTTTCTGCAATACTATCATGTTTTCGATTGACAGTCGAGTATCTCATTAAATAGGTAATAATAACTATTATTACTGTGAATATTATTAATCACGTCTTGTACTCTTGTTTATTGCTGTTACGCAACCGCCAACCTATGCAGGATTTAATATTTTATTTATTTTAAGATCTTTAATCTGTGAAAAAGAGTCCCTTGCTAAGGAAAAAAAGTTTCTCTAATATCAATAAAATTCGCTATTTATCAAAGTGGTAGTGGTTCATATAGTGTCAAAAATGATTGGAAACATTGAAAATATATTATGTATATATAATATATTATACATTACACATATTATGAAGGATAAGTTACCTCAGCAATACATAATTAGGTATGAATAAGGATATTGGATACCCACCGCAGAATTAAATTCTACTTATCGTTATTGTAAGTGTTGTAAGTTATTTTAAGATAGAAACTTTTGTTTATGCTTTTTTTATACAGGCAGATATTACTATATTAATTATATTAATTGCATAAATGTGATTCTTTTATCACACACCAATTATTATTTCAATAAGTATTAATATTTTGGGAAATATATTTTTATATAAATTACAGTCAAAATAAAACATTAAAAAAAAATTATGTTTTTTAATATTTTTGCAAGTGTTTTATTTTTTTGAATCATAACATACCTTTTGAATTACGAATTCTAAAGCAAAATACTTTTTTGGAATATTTTGATGTTTAAAAATTGAAATTTTGGAGAGTTGCTTATGATAATTATAAGTGCTTAAAGTTTTGATGAGTGGTGTTGTATCCCATACCATTTCATTTCACTCATCTAAACTATATAATATGCTTAATTATTATAAACATCTCCTCCGAATTTAAATTTTATACATCAAAATATTCCAAAAAAGTATTTTGCTTTAGAATATGAAATTAAAAATGTATGTTATGATTCAAAAAAATAAAGTACTTGCAAAAATATTAAAAAAAAAAATATTAAACATTTTTTAAATGTTTTATTTAACTGTAACTTATATAAAAAATATTAATACTTTTTGAAATAATGAGTAGTTTATGATAAAAAAACACTAAAAAATTATACCAAAAAAAATAACTTTTCATGTGTTTTATTGTCACACAACTACAGATTATTTTCTCTATTACAGTCGAATTCGCTTATTACGATGCCGTACCTATACAATGATATTCCGGGTCAAACAATTCCGAGCAATGTGTTTGGTTGGTTTTAATGGTTTTATATCTTATGTGTAGTTATTTTTTATTATCCGGTTATAACGAAGTTCGGTTATAACAATCAGATTATCTAGGTCCCTTGAAGATCGTTATAAGCGAATTTGACTGTAATGGAAATCTATTTTTTTAAACTGCAAAAGTATAATGTAAAAATGTGTAAATTAAATACAATATTATATAAATTATATATGTAATGACTAGGGTTAGGATATTTATGCACTAAAAAATGTATGAATATGTATGCACTTATGCACTAAAAATCAACTAAATATGCATGAACAATTTGAAAAATATGCATTAAAAAATAAAGAAATTTTTGGACAAAAAATGCAATAAACATTTATTATTATAGACAAATTGAAAAAAACTGAAAAAATAAAATAAAATATAAAAAAATTAAAAAGAGTTGCATTGAATAATTAAAGTTTGTTTTAAATGTTCCGCTGTAAATCTTCGTCTGTTTGGTGCTAATACGTTTTTGAATCTATTGAACAAAAAATCTCTATGTAAAAAATTGTATTTATTTAAATTATTATAATTTAATTTAGATTTATTATATATATACGTTCTGTTAAAATATCTGATAAAATTTTAATGACTCGCAGTTTTAAGATAAGTTTTGACTGTGACAATTGACAAAGCTTATCGAAAATTCTATTTAAGTAGGTACCTTTATATTATTTACTCCGAATAGGTAAAACCATAATATTGAATTCTCAACAATAAATAAGTGATAAATGATAATATGTGAAATACAGATAATCAAACTTATATAAGATTCAGTAAAATATAAAATTACAGTGTTTTTCAGCAATTTGCATCGAAAACCGTCAAATATGCGCTTAAAAACAGAAATAACACAAATTATGCACTTTTTAAAAAAAATGGTAAAATATGCACTTATATGCAAAATAAAATTATGATATTTTGAATATAAATATCATGAAACATATTTCTGTATAAGAATGGATGCTATTGGACAACCTAAAAAAAATATGCAAAATCATGAACATCCTAACCCTAGTAATGACAGAACAAGCATTGATAATATATTAATATATATTATATAACCATATTATAGCCATATAGTTAATATACATACAAGGTAATTCAATAGCGTCGCTACAGTTTGGTCGGTTGCTCTGGTTGTATGAGTTAAAAATTTAAAATAACAATGGACCTTGTAGATATTATATTTATATATTATAATATAATATACAATATGGAATTAATTATAGGTACGTAGGTACATTGATGAATGTCAAAGAATGGTCTTCAAAAAAAAATTAATTCATCAGCTGAGAAGAAAAGGAAGATTACTAACCCTGATTCGAGAAGGAAGAACCTAACCTGAGTCACCTTTGTTTTCTATATCTGAGATGAGCAATTTGCAGCCCATTTACCGTTTTTAACTGGTCCGTGTTACGATATGTCGTTTTTAAAAATAAATTACCAGTCGAAAAATAACCATTTCTGCGAGATTTTGCATTAAAAATATTATCCATGTTTGAAACTACTATTAGTACTTATATATATGAGAATGTATATTTTCCCACACGAAGCATATAAAATCTAAGGAAAGAAGTCGTCTTTCAGATGAAATTTAGGAGTTAGGACATATATCACGTGCTTCAACACTACATAAATAGAAGACAATTTTGCTGAATAATTATCTGTAATTAAAAATCCTCACATCTCATATTAGTTAATAAATACCACTTGTATAAATAATTAAATATAAAAAGTAAATATCAACTGTAAATCTTAAATTTTATAGACCTTTTTTTTTGCTTTCTATGTTTTCTGTTCATCTAGATTTTAAAGTTCTAAAAATTGACGCTCTAGTAACATTGAGTTGCCTATCTTTGATCTATAAAGTACCTTTTTAATAGCTCAAATATGTCCGCTATTTTACTTTATCCCTGCAAGTGTGTCTGTAATATTATTGCTAGTAATATAAAATATTCATAGTATAGTTTTATATATAATATTATTTTATGTTAATTTACTCTTGCATTTTAGCCCATACTCTATACGTCTATACAGTATAAATATTTCTTATTTGTAAATAATATAACCTTCATAGAATAATTAAAAAAAATTTAAATTGACGTTAACAATTTGATTTAAGCTTCTAATAATAAAGGTATTCAAAAAAAAAAAAAAAAATAGATTAAACATTTAAAAAAAAATAAATAAATTCATTGAAGATAATATAAAAAATACCAAACTAAAAGATACACTAAATTTAATTATATGAAAATAATGGCATTGAAATTTCAACCAAAAATAAATAATATAAAAATATAAATATTAAATTAAAAATACTATAAAATATTACTCAATATTTTAAAATTTATTGTAACTTATAAGCCAACATAATTAAATAAATAATAATAACCAAGTAGTTTAGATTTATAAGCTACTTTACTTCCTCGTGGTATATCTTGGGACTTGGGTTACTCTAATGAATAAACTGGGACACAATCAGGCTTCGTCAAAAATGACTTTATTTGAGATATATCCGGGTGATACCTTATTCCGGATGTACTTGAAAAATTAAATAAGAGTAATTTCGAGATGTACTCGGGAATCTCTTAAGAAAAAATCATATGTACTGTCAATAGGTAATGGTTTGTCTAGTCATACATAATATATATGCAGGGTATGTTTAAATGCGTATATTATGTCATATTAAATCGGTCATCGATGTAACACTCGACGGTTTACTAAAGCACGCCCTGCCGGTGATTTTGCGATTGACAAGTGTTCTGTGAGTCCGGTAAAGGTGTAAATCCTTTCACGTCTGTTGGAACACTCCATGGCTATTATATACACGACGAGCGTCCTCTATATTAGGGGAGAAAAAATGATAATAGAAAAATACAAAATGCAAAAACCATAATGCGCGTGCCACATTTGAGTATATCATTATTATATACGTATACAGAACAACCCTACAAGTTTCTATTCAGAACAATAATATAATATGATGTGTAGGGGTCACGGATGGACCGTTTTTTAAAAATCCCTCGAATTCGCCCCGCGCGCATACTCATCACATGTATAATGCCCGCAATTAGATTTTCATTGAACCGATTTCTACGCGTATATACATATTGAAATATGTTAGTATATATGTGTATATATATAATATTTAAACACGCACGTGTGTGGTGACAACAACAGAGTTTGGTTTAATATAATATAACCGATCGACTTGCCCAATAATTTTATATGTATATATATATATTATTTATATATACATAAAGCTAGCTGCTACACCACACCCTAGCGACTGCACGCCATCACCCTGCACAAACACACACACACACACACACGCACGCGCGCTTACGGTTTTACATACACGTGATATTACGGTAACATGCATTTCACATGTATACATGTGTAGATATGCAGTTAAGAGATTTATTATTTCTTTTTATAACACAATATTTGTATACACAAATAGATCCTGTCAATTGTCCTGTGAACACTAAGTCTAATTTTATGTTTTACCGACTACTATATTATAGAATTTAAGAATAGTGACATTACAATTTTAATTTGTAAACACTAAATTGCATAACTTTACTATTTTGAATACTAATTTTCACAAATAATACAACAAAAATCACTTGTAATGCACATATTTTGATAATTCAATAATTACAATTTCTAATTATAATTAATTATTAATATTTTATTCTAAACTAAAATAAATAAAATGTATAATAAATATTTACAAAACCTTATAAAGTACTAAAATTACATCACTGTCATCACTACTCATTTATTTTAAGTTTAAATGAAAAAATGAAAATTATAGAAGAAAGTTGTTAATTGTTAAAGAAAAAAACCAGACAAAAAACTTTACACGAATTTTGGAATTTTTAATTTAATTTTAACCTACTTACTTTATTTAATTATATAATTATTTTATTAATACCTAATAAATATATTTTTCAAATTTTGGATTTTTTTTTTTGAAATTTTATTCATCATTTTATTTTTTAAATATCTTATCATTACATATTATATAGTTATTTACTAAAAATTAAAATTTACTGTAACTTATGAATCATAAGTTATGATATTTAATAATTTTCAATATTTTAATTTTTAGTTTGTCGGAATTTAATTGGCTGGAAATTGCTACAACCTTAAACCTTAATCATGTGGAATATTGTAACTCTATATTACGAAATTTTCCTTTTTATTCAATTATATGGAAACCTGCCTAAAACGGAAATTTTTATTGGTCCTGTGCAATTTGCACAAGACATGTTTTACTGGTTTTACCCTATTAATTTATTCTCTTACATTTTAATTTTATTTTTTTGCAATCATCCATAATATTGTTATTAGATAACTGATTTGTTAACTCGTGTTTAATTCTTTCGACGCAAAATAACAAAATAATAAATATATATTCTTATATTAACTAATAATATTTGAAACGTTATCACTTATCGCTAAAATTTCCTCACATCGTATACAAATGATATACTTGTTATAATAAGCTAAATTCTAGTACGATTTTTACTTTTTAGTGTTTCTTTATGGGCTGCGCCTAACTATGAATACATAATATATATTTAACTACGATTACAGTTTACTTTGAACAAATATGTAGGTATATTGTTTCATAATAATATCATACTACATTAAAATTACTTTAATGTAGTATACTTAAATAACTTAATACTTAAATTTTTAAAATAATGTATTAACGTAAAATATTATTTTGTGTTACACTATAAAAATGACGCTATTTTAATGCAGCCTTACAAAATTTGCTGCTGTAGTCTCTACCTTAAATTGTCTAAGTGGTTATTACGGCATTGCATATTTATAATATAACGATAACCTATAAGAATCTTCATAAAATAATATATTATAATGACTTTATATATATATATATATTGTAAACTGATGTATAATATTCAATTGTGTTAATAATGGGTATATATTATATAAACGATCATTCAAGTTAATAATGACTGCTTTTATAAATTAATGACGTGGAAAAATTTATATTTTTCTAACATTTATTTTACTTTTTTTATTTATATATTCATTGATAGTCTATATCGTTGCGTATATCCAGTTTCCGGGCGTATAACCCTCTAACCACACAAGAATTTAAAATACGTGTTTAGCAGCTGTAAAAATCGCGTAAAAACTTTTGTTCATGTTTAAATCCGTTCCGTAAACATTGGTTATAGTTAATCCTCACTCGAACACTTGAGCATTACAATTTGCCGCCAGCAACCCTTTCAGGTCTTTTGAACTACACTGCCAGCAACGATTCTTCCCCGGAACTATATGTGTTCTTATACATTATTATTATACATATGGATCTTTATTGATGAATTTGGATGACATGTTCGCTTTACGATCGCATTTATATATACATCCCTTCCTCATTGACGCGGTTTTTGGGATAGGGTTAATTGCTTTGTACTAAGGCTTTTATTTTTTTCATTCAACAATGAATTTTCATTTTTAAGGGTGGATTTATGAAATGAATCAAACCATATTTAATAAATATAAAATATAATCGTAAAATTATACAACTAGTAAGTACAAGGTTAGCTATACATATACCTACTTACAGTTGTACATTTAAAATTATTATTAATTATTTTTGTCATAGTAATGTAATAATTTAAAAAAACATTATTATATATGGGGGTTCGATTATATGCCTCTAAATTAATTACAAATCATTATATTATCTTTCTTCTCCTGGCAGCGCGCGACTTGTCTATTGATGCTATGGTGAACGTTTTGAATATGTAATAAGGTGACCAGTATATTTTGAATAATAATTATTCAAAATAAAGAAAGTCTTGTAATTATTACAAGACTTTCTTTATTCAAGTATACTTATTAACTTTATTATAACTTTTCAATACACAAATTATTCAACATATATTTAAATTTAATTATAAACAATTTTAAAACTTACGTCTTTTTGTATATCCGATCTCCGTAGTCATTTACACTCGCTTATGATCGTCTATACCAGCGGTTCTCAAACTGTGGTACGCGGAAGGCCGCATGGTGGTAGGATTTTTAATCATCAGTGGTACGCGACTGATTGATAATATACTTAAGTGGTACGCGAAAAAAAAAGTTTGAGAACCGCTGGTCTATACAAAAAGACGGTAAGAACACTGTCCTTTGACCGGCGGTGACCTTTTTATAACTAATGTCCTGTATGTGAGTGCGTGTTTATGTGTGATATCTATTGTTCCTATAATTTTATCTTATTTAATACTAACTATCGGTTATCATAACTGTTTTAAATTATTTTATCATATTATATTTAAATATTTAATTTTAATTATATATGATAATTGATAACTTAAACGCACATCATTACAGTAATATGACATTACGAGTATGTTATTGTCAAATAATATATAATTTTAAATATTAGTTAAAATAATTTAAAATACTTTCTTTCTAAATCGTAATTAATATAATATTGTCATTATGACAAATATAGCTGTTATAATAAAAATAATTATAATACCGTGTTAGTTTATTACGATAGAAAATTTTAAGTATTATATTATTTTATTATAAAGATTGATTAGAAGAGCTGTTTTTGATGATATACAAGTAAGCGGTAGCTATAAGCCTAACCTGTCATTTGTTTCTATACGTGGAAAAGTGATTTTTATAATGACAAAATAAAGAAACCCTAGCTGTACGTATCATTGTATTCACTTATGGATACAAATGTGATTACGTCAAATGTCAATCAAATATTATATAACAAGACTCTCCTCACCATTTTGGTTTTTTGTAGACTGTAAAACGTATATTATCACTGTACACACACACACATATTTATAATGTATATATTATATATATTCCCACTACTCATATTTAGAGCAAATATTAGGACACCTGGAATTGGAGTGAAAAGTTCATCTGACATTAAACACTTATTACATTTTATAGTACGCTGCGTCCCAACAACATCCCTTTTGTGTGTAGTTGTTTTAGCACGTGATACAATATTGCAATCCAAGTGCTATTAGAGACTCATCGCATGATAAACAATACGCTGTGGCTGTACATATTATACTTTGTGCTCCCCAGTCGTAGTGCATCCCTCATCACTAGACGAACGGCTGAATCAATATAATAGAGCTGCACAGTACACTTAAATAATATAGTACATCATATATTATTATTATTATAAACTCGCATTCATTTCCGGAAACTGAATATAGTTTTCAAGAAATATGACTGTGGAAAATATTTATTAAGTTTCTATAATATTTCATATTATAATCTTATTTTACGATATTGTTATATTCTGTACGGTTTATACATACCTACGTCGGTTTTGTGACATTTTTGGCTCGAAAAGAAATTACCACGTATATTTTGTACATAGTTATATGAATGTATATTGTGTATATTAAATAGTACGCAGTAAACATGTTATAAATTATAATATCATACATGTATAATATGTATTACTAAAACTTGGTTCAGTGATATAGCACTTCATCGGGGTTCCCGGTCAGACCCCGGGAGAAGCAGCTGCACAGTTATATCGTCGGTCGTATCAAACTTTTATTTAAATGCGATTTGCATTCATTCGAAATGTATATATGAGCATAAAAAAAGCCCCTTTTATATTTCATATAGCGTATATTATACCATAGCTCAATCCCACTTGTTATGCATTCGTGCATCTCACCCTCGAGCCTATAAGCCAAAAAAACCACCTGTACCATTGTGTACGGATTACTCAATTAAAAGATTTGAAAACACTTCCACCCCGACACGTGGGTGATAAGAACACTTGATAAAAATTTCATAATTTACAATCATTGTTGATAATATTAATTACTTAGTCGACTAAAATTATGTATGATGAATGATGATTATAAAGCATAACTAATGTGACAAAAATTCATATACTTTTTTTTAAACACATTTTCTGATTAAATTAAATATATTTAACAAAAAATTTATGTATGATAAAATAATAGAAAAGTTGTATAAATATATTTCTGCAATTGTGAAAATAAAAAGATAGGCAGTTGTTGTCATTTTGCTGAACATTAGGTGTTAAGCGGGTTATTGTAATAAGAGTTTTAATTATTAATTCAATGATATATCATTGTATAATGTATATTGTGTACCAAAAAGGATTTTGAGCGAACACGGTATTATCATACTATACCACTAGACTATAGGTAAGTATATTTCATAATTTTTTTTTTTTTTTATATTGCTATTTAAATTTATTATTTTATTATTTTATCGTTAGCAATACATTATACGATTGGTTGATTTAATTTTTAACGAAAACATTGCGTTTTATATTCTGAGCGGAGCGATTTTACAAAAATGTTTGTTTTTTGTGTCAGTGTACATGTCAAATAGTCAAAAAAAGCTTCTAATTTCAATTTTGATGGTAATTTTGAATAGAAAATTTGATCTAGCTTGTACCTACTTTAGAGAAATCAAAAATAAAAATTCACAGTACTTTTTTTTTATTATTGAAAAAATCAAACAATTAAAGAAAAACTAGAATTTTTATGCAAATGCCATATTATTATTAAAAAATTGTTTTGTTACCATGATTATCTTAAAACTTTCATTTATATTATTCATTATACCAAATGAAATTTTATTATTTTTGTGAGTAGAGATTTATTTAAGATATTACAAATTTATTGATTAATAATATAAGTACAGTAGTACCTACTTATAATCAATGATATTCCTTACCTACCTATTTAATATCATAAACTTATATGTAAATATATTTTATTTTAGCTAAACATCAAAAATAGATATTAAATATACTTAGTGATATTTCCTGATAGACTCACATTAATTTTTATGATGGTATGATGTTAAATAAGAAATATTAATTAGTACATATTTAAACAATTACGATATTCATTATTTTGTTATAATTTAAAAACGTTATTTGTGGAAATTTAAAAAATGTAGGTACGTATATTAATATATTATAAATTTATTTTACTTCGCAATGACATTTTGAAAATATATAGATTAATTTTAACATATTATATATTTTTTTATAACATAAATCATAAATCATATCACACCGTTTTACACTATGGTGTTATTATTAACTAAAAATTAGTAACAATAGTATAATATTGTATAAATTATATTTTCATTATTAGAATAATTAACATTAATAATATTAATAATTTATAGTAAATGCAATTTTTTCGCTAAAAATTAAATCAACTTATCGTAATACTAAAAACAAAATAAATTATTTCAATAACAACACAAAAAGCATATCATGAAACTAAATGTAGGTACTTAGCTTATAAGTTGACGGACCATCTCCGCTCAGAATCATTTTTGAAACAATCCACATCACAATAACTCATCAAGTTACAAGAGTGAAGTACTGAAGTCTGATGTGTTTTAAAATTCTTCGACTTTGAACTTTGGATCAAAATTATAATAGTATATTAACGTTATGAGATCATGTCTCCTCTTTCGTGTATATGCGTGTTTTGGTGTATATTAGACATTATGTTAATGACACCGTGCACCCCCGTGTCTGTCCACGTGCCATGGTCTAAGCCTCGTGGCCCATGAAGTCAATGTACAATAATAATAATTATTTTATAGATTGCGTCAATCCGTTAACTTGTTGAACTTTAAATTATTGTTTACTATAAATATTTTAATAAAATGGCTTAACTTGATGATTCATCATTTGACTAATACGTATTAATATTAACTTTAATTTTGTTTAGTCAATTACGAACTTCGATTATAAAATATTATAACATAAATTATAAATTATAAATAATACAAAACTAAAATAATTATTTAAATATAAAAATAATTCAATAGCACAAGAAATAATCAATGCCTGGACAGTATCGTTATCATGGTTTTAACTTTACTTTTGTACATGCCTAATCGCGTCATTGCTTGTATCTGAGTGTTACAGCTAATGACTGATGAGTGACTTCTCTCCTCACGTCTCCATATCCTTATAGTTGTATATTATATTATATTATTAGTATAGTTTATTATTTTTCTTTTTTCGCACATATGCTCATTGTAAATACTTTTACTGATTGTATATAATAAAAAAAACTTTTGTAATATTAAAATGTATGTTATATAGATAATAGATAGAATAAAAATAAATTTAATAATATCTTCGTATACATAGGAAATTTTTTTTTATTCGAAACGTTTGACAGCTTGATGTGTTATAATTAATTGGTATTCCTACATTTTTTTTTTTTGAGTTCGAACTATTTTGATTTTCGAAAATTTGTTCGAGTTTGGTTTGGTATTTTTAAAACTTGATTCGACTTTCAAACTCGAACCAAACACTTAAAGTTTCAGGCATGTTATTAAATTGAAAACTGGAGATCGGTTAACTGACATTCATTTAGAAAACTCGTTGAGGATTGCATTGTCTCGAAAATACAACCACATATATAAAAATTAATTAATGAAAAATAGTATCAGTTATCACACTAAAAATAAAACAAATAATTTGTAATTTAAAATTGAAATATGTTAATTTATATAAGTTTTAATAATAATAATAGTTTGTAATATGAAATGTAATTATAAAAATTATAACAATGAATTATGAAACTGAATTTTTGTATAAAATGCGTATTTTCACTACAAATGCGGCCCGCGAGATAAAAAAAAAATAAAAATAATAGGTGGCCTGTTGTTTTAAAAGTTTGAAAACCCTTGTTCTAACGGATGTGTTAAATTTGAGTTTAATGATGCATCTTTTTTATCGAAAAAAGGTTTTAAGCGGAGTTAGCATATTAACATATATCAAGAAGTATATTTCATTATGTGTTATTTGATATAGCCAGCGGCGGATCCAGAAAAAATTTACAGCTAGGCACATTATTAATTATATTATAAAAATGTATAAATGTAAATCATATCATATTAAATGTATATTAAATACAAAACATATCTTAATATCTAATAATAATATCATATTTACAATTTATATGATTTGATGTTAAAAACACGTTAGGTAACTGGTAAGTGGTAAGCATATATTAATTACAAAACCAACTGAAGTTTTTGTTTATATATTTTAGAAAATACGTCTAATATTTCTTCTGGGATATATGTATATTATACATCTATTTATAATATATATAAATATATAATATATATTATACTTTATAGTATTTTTAGAAGTTGATTAATGTTAGGAAACGTTATAAATTTAGATTTGTAGGTTTCTATAGAAGTAACTGTTTTTTTCAGATTGTTTTTCATAACTGTTTTTACATAGTTCTCTGTATAGTATTTCAATGTTAGAAATTTAATTACATTGATTTCTAAGCTTCTCCGGCATCAATAAGGTTAAGTAAAAATAATAATAATCCAAGATAAATATTTATTTTATTTCTCACTTAAATTATTATATAATTTTAAAAGCAACGTGTTATATTTATATTCAGAGAGGTATTTTTCATGGAATTATGTACATGCGTTATACATATTATTATAATCCAATTGTTTGAAGTTTAAGCCACTACAACGTGTAATATTGTTATTTAATTAAAACCCAAAAAATTGTGTAGATGTAAACACGTACGCTGGTAATTGAACGCGAGATGAGTTTATATTGGATAATTTTTATTCAACATATATACTATAATAGTATAATATGATAATATATTGCTGCCGAAGACAAACCAGCCGATGACCGGAACCCTTCCGGATTTTCCAGACTGTGCGCTAATAGGATATTGAACGGACATGAGCAAAGGGGTGATCGGTTAGAAACGCGATTTCAGTGTGCGGCTAATAAAACAAAAAAAAAACATCCCTAGTACGCCTAAAATGAACGCGGACGTTCTACGGGGTGCACATGCACACAATCGACATAGACAATCCTTGCAGGACCTACGGGTCGCAGTCTAAATTTTAGGGGCCGAGAACGCGTGATCTAAATGTTTTATGAATGTGTGTGTGCACGTAGATGCGTATCGAATCGCACGTGGAACGAAAGCTTTTGTGGTGAATTTTCACAATGCGAATTATGTACGGTTGCAGCACCTGTTTGTTGGCCGCCCTACCATTACTCATTGCTTATATACAAGTTATAATGCCGGTTCGGTTTTGATTGAAATTTCGTCGGCTGCCTTTTTTCCAAAAGGTTACGTAACACACTATACTCGTTACGGCATCCGTACTTTTAGCGTATGTCAGTATACACTATACATAATATGTAGAATAATATTATAGTATATGTTTTTATCGTAGATTTGAACACTGTTCGGTAGAATTTGCAGTATTGTATTTATTATAAATTTATAATTATAATAATTTATTTTAAATAACGCTCTTGATCTTGATCCTAATTTAATATGTCCATTTTTTAATCGATTAGTGTATTATTAAATATATTATGATAAATTAGTTATTTTAAATGGGATGGTGATTTTAATTTGCTAGTTTCATTATACGGTTGAGTGGTTTGTTTACTAAATAATTTGCTGAATAGTATGGATTGATAAATGGTGTAGGTATTTTTTACACGTGTGGAATGTGAGGTTACTTTAAAATGTATTAGTGAAAGAAGAAAAATAGGTGATGAGGTTATTTAAAGGGTTATATTATGGGAATGATGACGGTAACATAATATCTATTAATAAGGCTAGAATGTATGTGTTAAGTAGTAGTGTATTGCGTGAATAGTTACAAGGAGGACAGTTAATTTTTAATCTATGGCTTTTAAAGCTGAAGAATTATTTTAAACTTTAATTTGACAACTATCGTTTGTACCGACTACCGAGATATTGGGTTCCAAACAACCAAATCGTACTCGAGTATTGATCTAACTAGTGCATAATAAAAGGACTTGAGTGAGTTTATCAATTTGAATTCATTATTTATTCTCTTATCTCTTATCAAGCCTATAAAGTTGTGAAAAACAGAATGTATGAAACATTATGTAAATGAAACATAATATGTAATAAATTATTTATTAAAAGAAATTACTTTTATATTCAATGACATACGCGCGTTAGCGTTCTCCTGTTTTGCAGTTTATGATATGTCGATTAATAATTATTATTGCATATCTATCTCTGCGCCATACACATATACGCTCCGCTCTCCATCCATATAGTTATCTACTCAGGTTGGAACTGTTGGAAGATGAGATGTGATAAGAATTTTTAACTCGAGATCCAACTCGGATATAATCATCACGAGATCACAATTATTATTACGTTGAATTATTTTTATAGACGAGAATAATTGACAAAAATTGTAAAATTGTTTAACTATTTCATCACATAAAAATTTTAATATAAATTATAAATCAATCTAAAGCGTAATAAAATTATGGTAGGGCAAGTGGGACAATCTCCTAGAAATTTTGTTTTATACTTTTATTTATGACGGAGGGGGTGGAGTAATGAACATTACAATATAGCATTTATAGCTTTAAGCGCACCACTCATTATTTTTTCTATAACCGCTCTTGAATAAAAGTTGATCATAAAACAAAAAAAAAATATTAAATTAGAAATTAGTAAATTACAATACTTTTTTATTTTAACTAATATATAAATAAATGATAATAACTATTTCTCAGAAATAAGATTCATAAATTTAATTATAATATTATAATTTCATCACACTGATTGATTATACCTAGATTAGATTTTTAAATACATAATTTATTAAAAAAATAATAATTCAAACAAAACGCAGATATTATACTATTTTTGTTATTTTTAATAGTAATTAATTTCCAAAAAGAAATCAATAACTCACAACATATTTTGAAATGCAAAGCCCAATAAATATACTTATTGTGTGTCAGACAGAGATATCAAATGTGAGTATAGTGTCGTCTTAACGCATTTATAAGTAATAAGTACAAGAACTAGATATTTAACATTTGCTTACTAATTAAAATAATAAATAGCTCATTTTTAAGTTAACTTCATAAAAAAAATGAGTTATCTTTTAACATTAACTGAATCTAAAGAACTGAATTTATTTTAATGTGGATTCCTTTAACTTCAAACAGATAAGTTAAAAATAAATAATAATACATAATTTTATTGTTACAGTTATAATTTATAATAGTGGTAATAATAAAAACTTAATGACTTATCTCAATAAATGGTTAATAATAATAATAATATTGTCATGTAAACATTAGATAATAGCTAAAATTAAAATAGGTAGTGTAAGTTAGTTTTTTTTGTATAACATCATTGTAAAATGAATCCATTTATCACTCCACTCAGTATCTAAAATTCGATGAATCCAAATCCTGTAGTGCTAAAAAAGTGTTATCATTTAGAACACATGCATGTCATATTTCACATTCATGCATCAAATTTATTAATCATTTTTAAAATGTATATTTCAGTTTCCCTTAGGTTTCTAAAAACTCATTTCAATACAAGGTTATTCGGTTGAAATACTTAATATTATATACAATTGTGATGAATTGTATACATATTTATAATTAAAATAAAAATCATAAAAAAAAACCATGCTAAAAAAGTGAATTTTTGTGACTTGTGTGCCTATTGTACTTATATATCTTAGGAAGTATGAAATATGAATGATAGTGACGTGCAGCGCTTATTAAATTACGATTAAAAACAAGTATTGTGTAGTCCACGAAAATCCATAAATTTGGAAAGAGAGTTATTCCTATTTATATTTCCCCCATTATTAAACAGGGGTTCCACTAAAAGCAGCTGTTGGTTTGCAAAATACATAGTATAAAATCCATATCTAATACATCTAAATTAACACCGCAACTGCCACCGAGAAATATTAATATATTATTATTATTATTATATTCCCTCATAATCTTTGACAATGACAAATTAATAATAGGACACCTACCTATCTAGTTTTACAAAAATATTATGTTATAATATATGCGTGTTGCTTTTCGAGTTTCTACATAAACGTGTTTTATTATAATAATAAAGATATTATTAATACATAATATTTATAATGAAGGACTGGGTTTTATGCATTTTTCATTTTTTTTTTTTTTGGAATTTCTTAGTTGTGGTGGACGGTGGTTAGTGTATACGTGTACTATCTATGATCTAGGTACTCAAACTCAAGAAAAATGAAAACAAAATCATAATTCATAATAATATAAAAAAGTACCTGTAGTGTTATTAAGATTATGTTTTAAAATATAAATACATATATATAGTATATTATACAGAAATTCAAAATATGAAAATAATATAATATTTAGATTGGGTTATTTCGGAGTATTTCTGGCTCTAGGGTTAAGTGACATAGGCTCACACCTAGGGTGGCATTTAACTTTTTGTATCATAGATAAATTTTAAAAATTTTACATGTGAAACTCAAGTTTGCCTAGATGTATTTAAACACTTGAGCCGGGCCTGTTTCGAAGGCTAGACCGCTGGGACGGCTGGGTGGTTGTCCGCTCCGAAATGTTATCGGTACCTATATATTTTAGTAGACAGTAATACAGTACTGTAGAAGTGTACATAATTCCTGTGCAGTGTGCACTTATTTTGTACAGTGTAAAAACTAAAAATTAAAACAAGTTAAAACACGCAACCCGGGTATTAATAGAATTGATGTGCAGTTGTGCGATAACCAATTAAATTGTTTTCAGCGAATTATTTTTGACGTCGCCGTCGCACGACGACATTATAATTTATTTTTACTCTCACTCGTTTATTATATTTCTTGTTCTGTCCAACCATTAATAGAAGCTGCTCTTTGATATTTATTTAGAAACGCGTCTATGCTCTCAGATGAAAGGCCAGAAAATATACTAGGTTTGAAATATGGTTTTTTACTATCCATTGTTTTAGTTTTGGTTTGAATATTTAAGTTTTGAAAATTTTTATCTATTGTTTCAAAATCGTTTGAGCAAGATTCGCCGTTTAAATATTTTAATAATCTATTTTTTAATTCTGCAACCGTTCCGGTACTATATAAATTTCTTTTATTCAATTCTAAAATTAATTGAGGTTTTTTAAATTTATTTATTTTTATTTGATAGTGAATCAAAAATTGGTTCTTCTATATCATTTTCTTGATCACTATTATTTTGTGACATTTGCAAAATTTATATTTATTTTGTCATTTATAAATATTTATTTATTTAAGACTGATTATATAGGTATTTATTTTATTTTATTAAATTTTCTTATTATATTATTTTGTTTTTGTTTTTATATCTATCTCGGGGTTTTTAAACGTGGTAAGAGCCACTAGGTGGTCGCCACTTTGTAATGATTTAAAAAGGATACTGGAAATGAAGGGGTAATATTTATCAGAGGTTATTGATTATACACCTTTAGATCAATTATAAATCATTACATTACCTTTCTTCTCTTGGCAATGACTTCTTTGTTAATGCTGTTGTGAATAAGGTGACTAGTGCACGTTGAATAATTATAAGATTTTTTTCTCTTAAATACGCTTATTATTTTTATTATAAATTTTCTTTAACACATGAACTATTTAATACATTTGACTTTAACATAAATTTATTTTAACACCTATGTCTTTTCGTGTATATGATCTGCGTAGTCTTTTACACTCGCTTATGATCATTTACACAAAAAGACGGGAAGAGCACTGCGCCTGGACCGGTGGTGACCGGCTCTCTTATATCGGGTGTCCTGTGTGTGTGTTTGATCCGACTATAGGTCATTTTATTGTTTTACATGATTATATTAATAGATGACTTATAGCTAAAGGTTATACAGTAATTAAATATTTGATTTTTGTCATATTGATAAATTACTTATAGCTAAAGGTCATAATTTTATTATATAAATATTTAATTATGATTGCTTAGAGCACATCATTACAGTATGCTGGGTCATTTTTGCACACTTGAAATCTATTAGATATAGATTTTTTCAAGCTTTTAGCAAATCCTAATCCTGCTGCTGTATTTCTATTTTTCACAATAAAATTGTTTAATTTTGTTCCTATGGTATATATTATTGGGTTTACCATTGAAAATGTTGGTATATCTTCTTGGCTAAATTCCTTTGTTGCTTCAAGAATAGGCTTTAATATTTCAATATATCCATTAATAAGTTTCCACTCTCCTACTGTAATATCAATGTCTTTTACCCAGTTTTGAAAATCCAAAACAATTGCTTCTTTTTGTTCTATTATGTGCTCCAACATTAAAAACACACTGTTCCAACGAGTCTCGACCATTTGTATGAGCTTATGGTTTGGAAGATTTAATCGAACTTGAATTTGTTGTAAACGTTCTCAAGATTTGTTACTGTGGTTGTTGTATTAAATTTTGCATGTTTCGTTTCTTTTCATTTATTTTATGTTATCATTTTCATGTGCACGTAACGGTGCGTTCCACAGTTGCAGCCTTCGTCGGTGATGCTTATCAAGCATTCGTGTGCGACCGGCCAGCTGTGGAATCTTTATCAGTTCATGTTTTCAAAGATTCGTTAATGTTCAAAACTTCAAGTTACCTATCGTCTAGTCGTGCTTTCAGTGTCACAAAGTTCTTAGTTTCTCCAGTTTTTATTGTTTGTGTGGTTACACTGAAAGTCCATTCATTTAGTTTTCCTTTGCGGGTCAGTTGTGAATTCAAATCATTCTTTTTTCTTTCGCTGTACAGTCAGCATCGTGTATTTTCGTTTGTTTTTCATTGTTCATCTTCATCATTTGCAGTAGAAAACCACGTTGTCTGCGATTTCGTGAATTGGTTGTTTGGTAAATATCGTTCGAATAATTTATATTGTCAACGATTTCATATTATTTTCCCCAGTCTAGGGTGGTCATTATTGTTACCAGCAATCATTGTGAGTCGTGGTTTTCACATTCGTCATAACTGCTGTGTTTTTTCGTCCGTGCTGTTCTCGTCGTGAATTCATCGTTGGTGGCTGTGGCCAGCTAATCGCGCACGCGGCTGTCATTTTTTTATTGTATTAATTATTATTACGTAACCGGTGCGCGCATTACCTGACATAGCCACATTGTGAGTATTGGTCGACCAAATATTTGTATTCCTTTTTTACTAGAACCGACGGATCCGTAGTGTCACATTATTATTAAATATTATTGCGTTTATTTTACACTATATATAGTCGCGCCGCGTACACCGTTCACTACACACGTGTTCTGTACATCGCTCCGTTTAAATCCGTGTTACTTAAACCAAAATGAAATAAAAAAATTTTCATTTTCACCATTGAATGCGTAATGAAAATCTCTACATTAAACTGTTTTTAAACACATTAAAAAAAATCTAAACTTTGTCGATAATTTAAAAAATTGAAAATTTATAATTACTAAATTGCCAATTATCTACTCACACGACCACACCGGCTATCGGACAGCCGGCGGTCATTAGTCTACACCGTTATCGCGTCGCAGTGTCATTAACTATCCATACATACAATGGCTCCGAAACCACCTATCAACAAATACAAACCAAGTAAATCAAGTCAATCAATACCCAGTCTATCTACATCTCAAAATAGCCCCACAAAAAGTCGTATACAGAGTGCATCAAGTGACGTATTTAATTCATCAGCGGAAATGGATGAATCCCAAGTTACATTACCCACGGGATCTACATCCAAACGAAACCTCTCATCTACCGATAACCCAGAACCTAAAAAAAATAAATCCATTTTTATAACGGCTAACAGATATTCGCCGCTCGCTACAGAGAACGAAAATAATGAAAATACTTCACACTATTCCCAAAGAAACGTAACAGAAATCACTGATGACTCACCTAATAAGATCAAACTCCCACCACCAATATTTGTCCGTGGTGTATTAGATTTTGTCGAACTTCGCAACCAATTAATAAAGCTAATTGGTTCTAAAAATTTCTCCTTCAAATCGTCAACAAACGATCTAAAAATACAAACTACCGAACCAGAATCATACCGTAAATTAATACACTATCTGAAAGATAAAAATGCTCAATATCACACATACCAACCTCAAGAGGATAAAGCCTTCCGAATAGTTATCCGGAACCTACATCCATCGACACCGACAGACGAAATAGGAATAGCTATTGAAGAAATAGGCTTTTCGGTCCGACAAGTAACTAACGTACTCAAGAAAATAACAAAGGACAAACTGCCAATGTTTTTTGTTGATCTAGAACCAGCCCCAATCAATAACGATATATTTAGTGTAACATCCCTACTCCATACCAAAGTAAAAATAGAGGAGCCGCACAAACGAAGAGATATCATTCAATGTCAAAATTGTCAGGAATACGGCCACTCAAAAAAATACTGTTCATACCAGCCTAGATGTGTCCGCTGCGGTGAAAATCATCCAACCAGCAACTGTACCAAATCATACGAGACTCCTGCCAAATGTGCCCTGTGCCAATGTGACCACCCAGCAAACTACAAAGGATGCCAAGTGTATAAGCAGCTCCAACGTTCCCGCAAACCAACCACAAATAATCTCAAACCAAACTTCACCAACTCAAACTCAACTGTCATAAGGAATGTAAGTATAAATAATAATGAATGTAAAACTACCCAACAGCAACCAACACAATCAAACCCTAATCCATACCAAACTCGCTCTTATGCTCAGGTCACATCTGACCAAAATCCTAATGCGTCTAATAATAATGAAAACGCGGCTCTCTCAAACTTCATAAATGAATTCAAAGCACTGATAAACCCTTTGCTATCCCTTCTCACTACAGTTATCGATCGTCTACTCGCCCAGAATGCCAAATAACTCTCTCACTAATTCATCTTTAGTCATCCTACTATGGAACGCCAATGGCTTACAAAACCACAAAAACGAACTAATCATTACGTTAAATGATAAAAGAATCGACTTAGCCCTTATTTCGGAAACACATTTTACTCCCAACACAAAATTTAAAATTCCAGGCTATACCCTAATTTCCTCAAACCACCCTGACAACACTGCCCACGCTGGCGCCGCAATTCTTATCAAATCAACATTACAATTTACTCCTCTTCCTAAAATAAATAAGGATTTCCTCCAAGCAGCATTAGTAAATATTAACTTAAATCATGTACCAATTAAAATCGCAGCAGTTTATTGTCCCCCTAAACACAAAATCAGCCCACCACAATACGAAACATTCTTTAATTCTCTCGGCCACTACTTTATCGTAGGAGGTGACTTAAATGCAAAAAACCAAATTTGGGGCTGCCATTCCACAAACCCTAAAGGACACGCCTTACTCCAAATCATTAACTCGAACCACTACTCTACAATAGCACCTTCCAACCCAACCTACTGGCCAACATCCCCTAGAAAACGTCCAGACATCTTAGATATATTTATAGTAAAAATCCCAAACAACATCAATCATCAAATTCAAAATTTACTAGACCCATGTTCCGACCACTCTCTAATTCTTCTATCTATCGATGCACTACCTTCATACCAAAATACTAAACCTACTCTAATAAATGGCCTAATGAACTGGGACAAATTTCGTAAAACCATCGATCAAAAAATAAACCTAAACACTCGTTTAAAATCACCAGACGACATCGAAGATGCGGTGTCACACTTCACTGAAAACATCCAATCTGCAGCATGGAATGCGTCGATCAAAACTCAAAAACACAGTTCAAACTCACTCTTGATACCCACCCACATCCGTGAGCTCATAGCGCACAAACGCCGTGCTAGGTCCCGCTGGCAACGCACCAGACTTCCCTCGGATAAAAATTATTACAACAACCTTACACAAACTCTTAAACGAAAATTATCTCAAATAAGAAATGACTCATATAACAATTGGATCTCATCACTCACCTTAAAAGACGGATCCTTATGGAGGGCCACTCGAAATTGTCTCAAGCAACAAATAACGCAAACCCCTTTGAAAACTACAAATGGAACTTGGTGTAAATCGGATAATGAAAAAGCAGAAATTTTTCGTGCTCATCTCGCAGAAGTCTTCCAACCTCACTCTGATTTAGAAAATTATACACACACACAAAATATAGAGAATTCATTAACTTCTCCCTTACCATTATATCTTGCTCCAAAACCTTTTTCTCCAGGTGAAATCCAACACTTAATAAAATCATTCCCATTTAAAAAAAGCACCCGGCATAGATTTAATTACAGCAGAACTAGCTAGAGAACTTTCAAAAAAAGCGTTAATCCACTTAACTCACATATTAAACTCCATACTAAGACTTTCCTATTTTCCTCTTCAATGGAAAGTATCAGTAATAATCCTAATTCCAAAACCAGGCAAGCCTCCAGACATTGCATCATCCTACCGTCCTATTAGCCTTTTGCCTTTCTTTGCAAAATTAACTGAAAAATTAATACTTAAACGTATTTCAAAAATCATAAATGACAAAAAAATAATTCCCAACACGCAATTTGGCTTCCGAAACAAACATTCAACCTTACACCAAATACACCGTATAACAGACTCTATTTCCTATGCATTGGAAAAAAAACTATACTGCTCCGCCGTATTATTAGACGTTGCCCAGGCATTTGATAAGGTATGGCATCCCGGCTTTTTATTTAAACTAAAAGCGATTCTCCCTTCTCCTTATTTCTTATTTTTTAAGTCATACTTTGAAAATCGTAATTTCGTTACACAGGTAGGATCAGTCTTCTCAAAATTATCTCCTATCCTTGCTGGTGTCCCACAAGGAGCTATTTCGTCTCCAATTCTATACAATATATACACAGCGGACCAACCTACCACCCCTCAGACCAATGTTGCTGAATTTGCAGACGATAAAATTATCTTCACCTCGCACGATAGCCCGCAAACTGCCTCCCAACATCTACAAACCCACCTTAGTTTGATGGAACCATGGTATTCCAAATGGAGAATAAAAATCAACAATGAAAAATCCTCGCACATCACATTTAGTCTCAAACAAAATACAATTCCCCCAGTAACTCTAAACAATAAAATCATTCCTCAAACATCTAGCGTACGTTACCTAGGTCTAATACTAGATAAACGTTTAACCTGGGCCGAACATTTAAAAAAAAAACGAATCCAATTAAACATCAGACGTAAATCCCTCCATATGCTCCTCGACAAAAACTCCACAATTAGCCTTAAAAACAAACTCCTATTATACAAAACCCTGTTAAAACCGATGTGGGCATATGGAATCCAACTATGGGGTTCTGCTAAGAAGTCAAATATTAATCAAATACAACGTTTTCAATCCATAACATTACGAATGATTACAAAAGCACCTTTTTACATCTCAAATCACACACTTCACACCGATTTAAACATCCAAACAGTTCCAGAGGTAGCTAAATCATCCTACAAATTATTCCGCTCCCGTCTAGCAAACCACTCAAACCCTCTGATCCTTGCCCTCGACTCTATCAACATACCTGGTGACCCTCCAAGAAGGCTGAAAAGAAACTGGTGCAGAGACCTAGCAATAACATAATTAAAAAATAATAACTCTCATTACCCACACAAAATCCCTCAAGCCATAAGTACTACTGTTGGGTAGTTCCTTAGAATCATGTCAACTCACGTTAAAATTATAAATACCGCATATATGCCTATTGTAAATAACCTTACAGATTGTATATTTTCAAATAAATGTTAAAAAAAAAAAAAAAAAAATTTTTATACTATTACATTATTTTATAGCACATTCTTTCTTACACGTTTATTGATACTTATTACCTAAATTATTATTTTATTGCATATTTCACTATTATTTTACATTATAAATTGTTATTTATTATTATCAATTATTCATTGTGCATTATTAAAATAACTGAGCCATTATTAAGCTTAAATTTATTATTATTACATATATATTATTTTGCATATTATTATTATACACATGGCCACATATTATTTCTTATTATTATATTAGTTTATTCTCATAAAACCTGAGCCATTGTGTGAGGACTAAAATTGTTATTATCTTTATTATATTATATTATATTATATTGTTGAATATTTCCTATTTTGAATTTTCATAAAACAATTACCACCAACTATTATTACATTTTGTTTTATTATTATTATTTATATTTGTGGTTGGCATTGCAGCACTCTTGGGTGGCCTGCCTTTCTGCCGTAAAGGCACCTTAATATTATTATTATTAAAGCCGAGTATGGCGACAGTGGTTAAAATGAGTTACAATTGAACGACACTTTTTTAATAAACTTTCCATATTATTTTCTTTTAAAGCATCTTGGATGGCCAATTGTAATGTGTGGGCTGCACAAAAATAGTGATGTAAGTTATCATTGGAATTATATTTATTTAATGCACAACTTATATTTCTTGCATTGTCTGTGACCATATAAATAGGAATATTTAAACTTAAAATATCATTGTTCCATTCACTAACCATAGATTTAATTTTAAGAAAAATACTTTTTCCATCATGTTCACCCGGAAAGTATGAACATCCTAGTGTTTTGTTATGAAACTCAAATTGTTTTGTTAAATAATGTGTTGTTAGTAATATATATGGTTGTTGAGCCCCACTTGTCCATATATCAAAGGTAAATTATATGGATTGTATACTATTCAATTCAGTGTTAATTTCTTCTTTGAGTAGAGATAATTTTTTTGAATACAGCTGAGGAATTGCAGTAGAAACTAAATATTGTCTTGTGGGTAATTTATACTTGCTCTCTAATGTGTACATTAAGTTTTTAAATCCACGGTCTTTGACGATCGAGTATGGTTGGTAATCTAACGCAATCATTTCACTTATATTTTGGGTAATTAATTTAGCTCTTGCACTGTTTTATGATAAATATGATTTTGAGTTGAATGAATCTTGAATTTTGTTTTATTTCTGTGTAATGTATTCAATTTTTCTCTTCAATGCTTCTTTTTTTATTTTTTTTCCGCATTACATGCTTAATATTCAGAATATTTTTTAGTATGGATTTTAAGATGCCTTACTAGAGTGGTTGTTGTTGATGAAGGACTTTTTAATACTTTTTTACAAGTATTACACATAGATTGGTTATTGCTTATTTTGTTAAAAAAATTTAAACTATAAATCAACCTTTGATTCGTTGTATGGTCTTCCTCTACTTCTTCTGTTGTCATCAGACTTTCTTCATGCTGTTCATTTATAAGTTCAGTTGTCTCTGGGTCTGGATCATTAATTTGAAAATTATTATCATTACTAACTTGAATATCATCAGATTGACTGGATCTCATTAACCGCTCAAATGCATTAATCCTCTTAGCCATAGTCAGTATATATTAAAATTACAATAAATCTATAGTAATAGAATAAAACTTAAAAGATTAATTTTAAAATTTAGTTTTAAATATGATTTAAGATTTTTAATTGATACTCTAATAAGTCTAATAGGTAAATAATTAATTGACAATTTTGCTTACATGGATACACAATACGATATGAATCTACAATGAATATATTATTATTTAAAAACTTATAAGTTTAGTCAGTATCAGTATAAACTAAAGAATAAAGTGTTAACATTAATTATAGAACAGTCTGTTCTATAATCAATGGTATTAACTAAGGACGGTATGAACGGTACGATAGACGATAGTACAAAATACAAATGTTCACTGTTCAGTTAAGATAGAAAAAAAATAAGACCGTTGCAAATATTGGCTGCAGCCAGTAATCAGTTATTACATAACAATTTTTAATATATAATACTTTTAGATAAGATTTTAATAATAAGCCACAGACATTAAAAATTGAAAACAACCAAACAATCTATTTTTGTATCTAGGCCATCTAGGGTTTTTCATAACCAGATCCCCCTGCACCGCCTGACGTAGTGAAGTTGTATCACGGTGGGCTCGGTGAAACGCGCGGTATGGGAGTATGCCACGCCGCCGCCAGTCGCAACACGCAATAAATAATAATAATTATTAATTACAATAATAATGTTGGATCGCCGACTTATTTTTAAATTCGACTATTTGCAATTTTTAGTTCGATTTTCGAACCGAACCGAACACCCCGAGACCCGAGTTCGATTCGGTTCGGTTCGAAAATCGAACAGTTCGTAACATCACTA
The DNA here is from genome assembly GCF_002803265.2 of Melanaphis sacchari. Taxonomy (NCBI): domain Eukaryota; kingdom Metazoa; phylum Arthropoda; class Insecta; order Hemiptera; family Aphididae; genus Melanaphis; species Melanaphis sacchari. Next base: position 2,709 of record NW_020271547.1, on the reverse strand, counting down.
CAGATAATGGTAATAAAATAATAATTAAGATAATAATGACAATTTGCAAGATCGAAGACAAAACATAATAATAATATTATGCAATAGGCACAACACTGTATACATAAGAAAAACGATAACAATTAATAGCGATAATAGCACTAATAATAATAATAGTAACAATAATATTAGATAGGAACCGGAGTGAAGGGAAAAGTCGCATCGTTCTGTGATTAGATGTATATGTTACGCCGAATTTGTGAAATTGCTGATTTCATGAAATCGGCAGAAAAATTGCCGATTTCATGGAATCCGCAATTAAAATTTGCCGATTTCATGAAATAGACATACTTTTTTCTACCGATTTCATGAATTCGGTATCACATTATTACGAACATAATTTATTACGAATAGTGATAGATATATAAATAACCAATATTTGAACCCATTGGCGTTAACACATCATTATCTTTATTACCTATGATGATAGACGCCCATGATGGTTAGGTCCACACCGCCGTGCCGCGTGACTTTATCTTAGCTACTAAGGCATTTGTATTGTTTTGATAAAATAATGTGACAAATATTCCCTACCTACATGTTCAACGTTCAGTTATTCGTTTTGCCTGCTGAAATAGTTAACAGTGTGTGACGGTTCTAAAAGTGCGTTTAATGTTTATTAGTTGCAATAATTAATTATAAAATAATAAATAATAATATTTATTAACTATGGACTCTAAGTGGACAGCAGAACGAGATGCCGAAGCTGTAAAAATTTTAACTGATGATGCTTCTGTAAATAAAGATAGGCGGTATTATCACGTCCGTGAGAAATTTGATTTGATCGAGGTAGCTGGCGTCCGACGAGTGCGACGGAAACGCGATCAACGTATTATGGCAGTAGTCGACAGTTTCCATAGTATTATCCGTGACATGCATGTGGCCAATGAACATAAAGGTGAGACAAAAACACACAAAAAAATAATGGAGCATTACTCTAATATTACTATGGCTGATGTAAAAACTTATATCGCTAATTGTGAAAGGTGTGTGGAAAAATTAAAAAAAAAAAGTACGCGAGGCGTTGTTGTGCGGCCTATTTTAGCTTCTTCCTTAAATGAACGTGGGCAAGTGGACCTTGTCGACTTTCAAAGTTTACCTGACGGTGATTTTAAATTTATTCTTCATTACAAAGAACACTTGACAAAGTTTTCATTTTTCCGGCCTCTGAAATGCAAAAAGGCTTCGGAAGTGGCGAAAGAACTGTTACACATATTTTTAACGTTTGGTGCACCTCACGTTCTACAGTCCGATAATGGTCGCGAATTCACTGCCGGTATTATAAAAGAATTAGCGTTATTATGGCCAGATTTAATATTAGTAAATGGTCGGCCACGTTATCCACAAAGCCAAGGATCTGTAGAAAGAGGTAATTGTACACTGAAGGATTCACTGGTGGCGTGGATGCGAGACAACAAAACTGCCGCATGGAGTTAGGTTAGGTTAGGTTAGGTTTTAGGTTAGGTTAGGTTAGTTAGGTTAGGTTAGGTTAGGTTAGGTTTAGGTGAGTCGCGCGTATATTATATCACAGTCGCGCGTATATTATATCACAGTCGCGCGTATATTATATCAGTCGCGCGTATATTATATCACAGTCGCGCGTATATTATATCACAGTCGCGCGTATATTATATCTCAGTCGCGCGTATATTATATCTCAGTCGCGCGTATATTATATCTCAGTCGCGCGTATATTATATCACTGTCGCGCGTATATTATATCTCAGTCGCGCGTATATTATATCTCAGTCGCGCGTATATTATATCTCAGTCGCGCGTATATTATATCACTCAGTCGCGCGTATATTATATCACTGTCGCGCGTATATTATATCACGGAGTCGCGCGTATATTATATCACATGTCGCGCGTATATTATATCTCAGTCGCGCGTATATTATATCACAGAGAGCACGTATCTCTGTGCCGCTCCGTGTTTATTTGTTTCGCCCGGCGCCAAACATTGTCCGTTTTTTCCGCGGTTTAGCTTAAAAGATTCGTCTTTACGCAGTGATTCTTCCGGTGTAATTCGCGTTACTATACGGTCATTATTACCTGAGTATTCGCGAGTTGTGTACGGTGATTGTAGGTGGTAGGGCGTGGTCGCCACAGGACCGGTTGCGCCACAACGCGTAGTGCACGGTCCCGTTCGGAAACCCGTTTGTTCGGCCGCCGCAATTTTCGGTAATGGCCGCCCGCACCCGAGCGTGAATTTCGACTTGCGATATCTCGGCCCCAATTGGTCCCACGCTCACGCGAGGGGGCTTTTTGGAATCGTGCTGTCCGGGCGAAGGCGCTGGTGTCGGTCCGCCCGCGAAATTCGCAAAATTACGCTTTTTGCAAAAAAATATTTTGCACATATCTGAGTAGTGCAAGTTTTCCCTATGCTGGTGTGGATCTGCGTTCCGTTAACCGTATCGGTGTCAGAAATCGCACTTGTGGGCGTTGTAGGACGATTAAAGGTGAGTAATAATTTTTATTACTGTATATATACAACATGTATATATACATACGCTTCGGCGGCGGGGCCCAGTTCATCCCATCGCGCGCAGCGGCGGCGGCGGTGGCGCCAACGGATGTTTACAAAGAAAATGTCCGCAGGGCAGAAACCAGGAGAGGCCTTCCTCCTCTCCCTACGCAGCAATACGTAATCGAACGAAGTACAACAGC